>NW_026294469.1:45411156-45803656 GCF_007827085.1 Peromyscus californicus insignis
CTTAGGAAGGGCCGCGGTGTTTTCTAGGATGGTGGTGATTTTTTCCTTCCCCTCCCACTTTCTACTTTCTAATGATTCTTCTCAGACTGAAGCCTTGAGTGTCCTGTCCGTCTGTCCATGCCATTTCACACCTCTCCTGATGTGGTTGCCGCCAGCGTCTCCTATGAACTATCTCAGCCATTTTCCCTCAGGGTCCCGCAAGCTTTTGGACCTCATCACTTGTTCCATCTTCCAGTTGCTACCGTCCCCGAAGGTAAAGCCAGGACACCAGAGTGAGAAGACAACTCTGATTCTTTCTCAGTCGTCACAGGGCCTTCTGCCTCCTCCCAAGTGGCACGGCCCAAAAGCAACTTATCTTTCAGAATTCAACAAAGAAAAAAAAAAAGCTTAAAAACATTTCCCTGTCTTTATGTTTTTTTTTTCAAGCAAAACATAGCCTTCTTCTTACATGCTATCAGTGCACATCTGTCCCTCTAACTCAGTAATGATGGGCTGCAAAGCATTCGTTATCCTGACAAGCTCACAAGGTCCCCGTATTTTCGTGAGGGGAAGCCATGTAGCAGGGAAGGCCAACATGGAAATGTATGCATGATGGGTAACAGAGGAGGAGGGCAAAGCCCGAGGACCCTGAGACCTGGTGGGGTCTCTTCTTATCTTTCCCCAAATCAGCTGCATCTGTCAAGACAGGGAAGCAGAGAACCGAGGATTACACAGTAGTCCCAGGGGAAATTCAGTGTTGCTTTTCAGAGGTGGTGAGGAGAAGTTTGACAAAATGAGTTATTCCAATGAGCATCTTTGGTGAACTTCACCTCACTCTGTTCGGCCACCATCGTGCACAGGAGGGGCAAGGCTCTCCACACTGTTAAGGTTCCTGGCTTTCTAATTGCATCCCTCCTTTGGAAGTTGTCTCAAAAGAAACTGGTGATGTAATGGTTCTTGAAACGGGGACTCAGATGTGGAGAAAGAGTAACTAGGTGAGAGGAGAGAGGACAGGTAAAGCCCTTTGGAAATGAAGAACGGCTGGGCAGTGCTGGCGCACGCCTTTAATCCCAGCACTCGGGAGGCAGAGCCAGGCGGATCTCTGTGAGTTCGAGGCCAGCCTGGTCTACAGGGTGAGATCCAGGACAGGCACCAAAACTACACAGAGAAACCCTGTTTTGAAAAAGAAAAAGAAAAGGGAAATGAATGGTTTTTTCTACCTGTGCATGGGGCAGTACAGCTAACATCCATTTCTCAATTAGACTAAAGTGTAAGAGACAGGGGAGAAATACGACTCTGTTATCCTAGCACTCAGTCCTGTGCATTTTGAGATTTAAAACATTATCATTTGTTAGTGTGTGTACATGCACATGTAGATGACTGTGTTGGCATGTATGCTGTAACAGGTGTGGAGGTCAGAGAACTTTGTGGAATCAGTTCTCTCCGTCCATCTTTACTAGGTCCACAGATTAGACACAGCTTATTGGGCTTTTGTGGCAAGTGCCTTTTATCCACTGAGCCATGTTGCTGGCCCAGGGATTATTTTGTTTTAATTAATTACATTTTAGAGCAGTTTTTGGTTCATAGAAAAATGGAATGGGGAAGTACAGAATCCCTGCACATCACTGTCCCCCCTCCCAGTATCCACTGAAACACCCCCCTTCCCATGTTTGAACACTCAGTGCCTAGCTAGTAGCACTGTTGTGGGAGATTGTGGAACCTTTGGGAAGTGGAGGCCAGCTGGAGGAAATGAGATACCTGGAGGGGACACAGGCCCTGTGGGTCATGGCCTGACCCAAGTGTGGGCCTGTTCTTTCTATGTCTTGGTTGGCCCTGGTGTGAGCAAGCAGCTCCATGTTCCTGCTGCCGTGGACAGGAGCTCGCCCTGCTAGCAGGCCTTCTCTGCCATAATGAACTGTACATCCCGAACCAAGAAGAAATCCTTTTCCTCTTAAGTTGTTCTGTCACAGAAATGAGAAAAGGGACTCACACCTGCCACCATCAATGTCCCCTAACAGAGTGGCACAGGTGTTAACCAACCTACATCGACAAGTCATTGTTACTCAAAGCCATAGCTGGTCCTGGAGTTTTACTCTTGGCATTACATATTCTGTGGGCCTGGCAAATGTGTAATGGCATGTTTTACCACGATGTTGTCATACTGAATGAGTCCCACTTCCCTAAAAGCTTCTGTGTTCCATCTGTGAATCCTTCCCTCTTGACAAGCAGCTCTGGATTTAACAGACCAACTCAGTATCAATAGGAAACTAGGGCTTTATTAACAGTGATTTTCACTTCTCTCCTTTCCTCCCTCCCTCCTCTTCCCCTGCCTCTACCCCTGTATTAGGGGACAAACCTAGGGCCTCCCACATGCCAGGCAATCCTCACTCTTCTCTTTCTGAAGTATATTTAGTTCTGTGGAGAGCCTGGTGATTGGTAAGGAAGCCTTGGGCTCTGCCTGAGCACATGTGTGTGCTGAGCAAAGGAAGAAAGAACAGTGAATAGCCAGGTTGGTGGTGTCAGAGGTGGAGCCGCTGGGAGGTGATCAGGTCACGAGGATGGGAACTCTCATGAGTGACAGTACTGTCCCTTCAGAAGAGCCCACTGAGAGCAAGATCTTTCCTTCTGCCATGTGAAGATGTAGCAAAAAGTCAACAGAAGAGGGCCCCTGCCAGAACCCAGTTATCCCAGCCCTCAGATCATGGGCTTAACACACTCCACAACTGTAGAAAACAGACATCTATTGTTTATAAGTCACCTTATTTATGGTGTTTTGTTACAGCAGTCCCCACTGGACTAAGACACCAGGTATGTAGAGATCATGTGGGCTTTGCTGAGAGGGGACCTGTCCTGTTCTTCTACCTTACTAGCCCTGAGGCTGGAAGTATTAAGATCTTGGGAGAGTGTCTTAATACCTGTGAGCTGCAGCTTGCTTATCTACAAAGTAGGACAAAGTTTTTGTTATTGTAGGAATAAAGGAAACATTGAGATAGGATAGCATACAATATTTCCCTTTGCCTGGAAGGGGAAAACTGGGGTGTGAACACCTTACAGTTAAAATATAGGTGGATTCAAAGTAAAGTAATGAATCCAGGCCTATTCTGGAAAGTGAGGTTCTCAGCACAATAGGGCACAGTGGGGACTAAAAGCCTTAGCTCACATTCCAGACTGGACACTTCGGCAAAGAGAAATGACCATATCCGTGTTAGCAATACCTATTGCCAATAGCAGTTGTCTGTTAGGCAGCGCCTCCCTCCCTCCCAATATTTCTTAGTGGATTTCTATAAAGCTATGCATTTCTTCAGAATAAAAAGCTAGTTGTTGACTAAAACTGCAGAGGCACAGGGTCTGGTGGCAGCCCTCAGCAGGGAGTGCTGAACACGCTCTGTAACTGGCTCAGCACAGGCCTCCTACGATTCATGCCTCCTCCCTCAGGCTCTACCAGGTGCCTTGTAGCTTGCACAGGTAATTCCTGAGAGTTAATTGTGCCTTGTTATTTCAGCAGGATTCAGGAGGAAGATGACTACCAGCTGCAGCCATTCAGTGACATTTTACTGCTCCTCTCTAGAACTCCCCTTTACAAAGCTCTCCTACCAGCAGCCCAGGGACACCTTTACCTCCACCTCCCCGACTTCCATGTAATAATTTAATCGTCTGCCTTTCAAAGACTCAACTCCTTAACAGCCAACATTTGCTGTACATATGTATATTGGGAGTCCGCCATGGGAGTCCAGTCTCATTGTGTTGGCGTCCTCTTACTCTCCATCCGGATGTGTTTAAAGAAAATCTGGCTGGATTCTTTTGCACACGTGGGAATGCATAGGGATGAATTTGTGAAGAGCACAGACATTTCTCTGCCACTGAGTGGCTGTTCTGGGAAGGCAGACTGCTAGGCTAGTAGCTGGGCAACAGACACACACCTGTTTGCCACGCTATCCTTTGCCTCCTCTGTGCTTTTTGAAACACAGAGAAGTGAAAATAAAGGCACATGGAACAATTCTGGGGGTTTTCTGTCTTTGCATCTCACCCCACTGAAGTTTTCAGATGGGATAAGGAAGGGAGAGGAAGCAGGTCTTAATGAGAATGTGGACTCCAAGGCACATCTCAACCCAAGTTCACTGCAAGTGTCGGCACCCTTGAAAAGAACAGAATCCTCTCATGTAACTCATTCTATCCAGGGAATTGGATTCCCCCTCCCACAAATTAGTCCTTTACCATCTACGGAAGGGCTGAAAGCACAGGCGCCCGAGCTCTTAGCTCACTTCCATCTGGCACGGCCATGTGAACACTTGGGTTGGCTTGCTTTTTTAATGAAGTGATTTTTAATGAAGCAAGCTGTGAATTTAATAGATACCTTAAAACAGCTTCTTTGTAGTTGAGCGTTAAGTAACGAGACAACTGCCAAGTCAGCCACCCAAACCAAGGGGAAATCATAAGGCCAATCAACTGTAGGGTCTGGGGTTGCTGCGGCTTCTGGCCGTCAGACATGCCATCTGAATGGCTGGCAGAGTCAGGACAGTGCCGCAAGGCCACGCGTGGAGGCAGGTAGCCTGATGGAAGGCCTGTTAAGTGACCTTGTCAAAGGTCAAGGGAACGTGTGGGTAGCAGCAATTATACACAAGGGCAAGACATGATTGCTACTGTTATTCCCGCGACTGTCCCTACAAGGCTACTCTTCTCGAGGTCCATTTACCTTGTGGTTATAGATTACCCTCTCCAGCCGGACTGGGACACGAGGGAAGAAGTCACTTGGTTCATCTAGAAGCCCTTCAAAGGAGATGGTTGTAGTAAGACATGTATACACAACAGCCTCAGAGGTGGAAGAAAGCCCCCAGTTTCAGTAAACAGGAGGCAGGCAATGCAAACCAGTGGGAGGGCTGAGTGGGTGTAAGCAACAGGCAAGCTGGGGGACCGCAAAGTGTGGGTCCTGCCCGAAGACATTCAAGCTCTACAGTGAAAACGGAAGTTATCAACACAATAAAAGTGTCGCATGGTCTGACTGTGGGCTACAAACCTTCCTCCCTGGGCTGCACTCACGGACTGCGAGGGACAGTGAAGCTTGCTGGTGCTCCAAAAGCAACAAGATTCACCTGGGAATTTCCTCAAATCAGTTTATACCCTCTATGATGTTAATCCCCAGTTACCCCATTGCCACAGAGCTTGCTGATGGATTCGCTAAAGCAAAACTCTCTCCTTTTCAATGGAATGAACATTAAAAATGAAAACAGAACCCAGTAAGAGCACAACACTGTTTCTACCAGTAAGCCTGACATAGATGAATAAATGTATATATTCACGTATATATGTAAAAGTTAATACAGTATCCTACACATACACAGTATTCAATATTTTGAAAGATTTGCTTATTTTCATTTTATGTGTATGGGTATTGTGCGTGCATGCATGTCTGTGTACCATGTGTGTAGTGCCCACGGAGGCCAGAAGAGGGTACTAGATAGCTTGAAACTAGAGTTAGAGACAGTTGTCATCTGCCACATGAGTGCTGAGAATTGAGCCCCGGTCCTTTAGAAGAGGACTGCTGTTAACTGCTGAGCCATCCCTCCGACCCCAGAATCTTGAATATATTAAATAGCAAGTACAATGTATAAAGTGGTTTCTCCATGTGTAGGTCTGTGTAAAGGAAATAGGAATATGGAAACCTAACCACGCCCTCTGTGAACAATCACCTCTCTCTGATGGAAGAAGACCAGACTCAGAAAGTCTTTTTACCACATCCCCACCATTTCTTGCTGTTTCATTTCCCTCAGCACATTGCTGAGCTGATCTCTAACTTCCTGAGTTTTCGGGGCAAAGGTGGCTATTACATACACATGTCTTAAGAAGCCTGTGGCAGACACTCCATCCTTAGGAACTGATGTTGCCAGCAGTCTATTTGCACATACACAGTGATAAGGGCTTTCCTGGCAAAGTGGTCAATCAGAACCACTGTCATAGCGGTGTTCTGGAGCCCAGGCAATCACTGTGTGTGTGTGTGTGTGTGTGTGTGTGTGTGTGTGTGTGTGTGTGTGTGTGATCAACTTGCTGTTTCTTACTCTTTGTTAAAAAAGAATAGTATCAGAATTCACCTTATCAAGGGAACCAAAGAACTAAAGAGGAGCAGGAAGGAGACTAGCAACCTCCCAGACCAGTCATCCAGTGGGTCCTCTTATGGATAGTGAGTATTTATTCACTACATTCTAACGGGCCATTATTCTTGGTGGTAATTCATTTTATAAACTGCCTCTGGGCACATTTTCATTGTCAACAAACCCATAACAGCTTGCTGAGGGCCATGCTGGTTGTGAAGGTGTGGGGTGCATGTGTTAGAACTGCCCCCCTTTTATGTCTCCTATAGTGTGACCATTTCCCTTTCTTTCAAGCCGTGCACAATTGGACACAGACCTCACGAGACTGCGCTGGCTGAACCACAGCAGGAATTCATCCACATCTGACTAAACAAGATGACTGCTTTGTCACTCTCATGGCTTGGAACTAACTTTTGTTTTACTGGCTTGCTTTGCAGCAGGAAGATACTTAGGCCATAACACCTGCAATGTGGGCAGGCAGGCTAGTTAGGTAAACAGGTGAGATGTAAGAGTGCTCAGAAGTGTGGTTTGTTGGTTGTGTTGGGAACCCAGAGCCTCCTGCATGCTAAGCAAGTGCTCTCCCATTGGACATTATTAAATCTAAAGCAGTCATAAGGACCTTTAGCTTTATTGAGACCAAAGGATGTCATGGAAAGCTCCTCGTCACCCTCTTCCACAGTGAAGCAGAGAAACTGAGCAAATGCACAGATGGCCACACAGATGGTCAGTGGCCTAGTGGGAGGGGGTGCCCAGTCTGGGGGTTCTAATAACAACCAACTATGGGTTTGGCCATGATGAGCAGAAACTCACCCTCTGAGGGGAAAACACTTCACAGCCTGTGTATACACAACAGTCCTGGGCTCTGGACCTCAAATGAATGAGTACTAGCTGGCTGCAAGGTACAGAAGATGGGAAAGAGAATGCCTCAGGGATGGGGAGTAAAGGGCAGTGAAGAGTTGTGAGGAGTGAAGGACTGAAGGGCCTTCCCCAAAGTGCAAATCTGAGATGCTGAAGTCACTGCAGCTAGTGTCAGCTTCTCGCGGCTGACAAATAAAATTTATAAATGACTTCTAAAACTGCTTCCTCCAGCAACAAGAGCTGTTATTGTCACATTGATTTTAAAATTAAATGCTATAGAATTTTCTTGCTTTAATGAGAAGGCAGATCCAAGTGGTAAACAAAGTAATGATTAAAGCAATTAGGAGAATAAAAATGAGAACTAATGCAACAATACTCCTAATCCTTAACCCAAATAGGCAGCTTTGGCTGACAGACTAAGAAGATGTATGCTCACGTCCAGATGAAATTATTGAGAAGCACTGGCCTCTGTGAATATGCTGCCCTCTGGTAAGACTGGGAAAAGTCAATTAGCAACGTCACTTGCTAAAAAATCTGCCTGCACCTGGTTCTCATTTGTTCTCCAGCTGAGAAACCAAAGACCACTTTTTATTGCTTGTGGTCAAAGAGCAAGTTCACCTCACCATGGGATGATCAAATGGTCAGCCTCCCCCAGTCTGAGAGGGTTTGCCTTTCACTTTCAACTTGTTCAATCATCATTAACTCTGAAAATTGTCACATTCCATTTGTGCAATGAAAACTTCACCACTGGTAACCGTCTGGGTGAAGTTTTTGTAGGTGAGGCCCTAAATCTTGTAGAGCACCTCGCACATTCTCAAGGTCATTTGCCTTGTTTAATGACAGTTGCCGACCGTCCTGACAGTCAGCCTGGGACCTGACACCGGCAACTCTGAAGAGCCTTCTGCATGTGCTTCACTCTCTGCGATGGGAAAGGATGCTGGTGTGTTATTAAAAACTACACTGTGAGCATATGAACACACAAAGAGCCCTCTCTCTCTTCTGGATTTTTGCCAATCTGAAGATCTCGGTAAAGAGGACAATTGGGAAGGACCCATTTAAAAGCCCATTTTCCTCACCGTGGGGAGCCAGCTCCCCTGGATAGGCAGCAATGGCAAATTGGGGAGATTCCAAAAGTTTCTGGAAAGGAGAAATAGACTTCTTTTTCCTTTTGCTATTGGGCTTGGGGCATCTTTGTGTTCTCTGTTTATTATTTCACTGTATCTGTCTCTCTGCAGAGGGGCTCTGACATGTTAGGGTCCTGAGAACCTGGTACAGGGCCAGATCCCAACAGGCAATCTGCAAATATGAATTTCTGAAAGTGGATGTCCAGGGGAAAGATGGCTAAATAAAGAGGTTACTTGCTGCAGCCTTCACAAAAGCAGAGTCTGCTGGGGCAAGCCAGTGAATGTTGTACCACTTGGGAAGTAAGTCACATATCAGACCAGCTCCAGTTATAGGGCCTGATTAAAGTTTCAAGGTCAAGCCGGGCGGTGATGGCGCACGCCTTTAATCCCAGCACTCGGGAGGCAGAGCCAGGCGGATCTCTGTGAGTTCGAGGCCATCCTGGGCTACCAAGTGAGTTCCAGGAGAGGCGCAAAGCTACACAGAGAAACCCTGTCTCGAAAACCCCCCCCAAAAAAAAGTTTCAAGGTCAAGACCATGAGAACATACACACAGAGCTTTCAGAGTCTCAACATCAGCATCTACTACCTTCCTGGTCTCCAGGAAGGGCCTCTGGATTTCTGGTTTTAGTTCTGGCTGCATTTTCCCCGGGACAGTCTTGACACAGACACACGATTCTCAGCACATCTGTGCTACGATCACTGCCTCATAAGGCATTAAAATATTTATTGTTGCCCAAACTGGGTACTTTAACTGACTAGCAGGATTCAGAGGTAGGAGAAAGGGCAGAAATACCCTAATAACCACTCTCCTCAAATGAGTCTAAGACCAGCCTAGTCCCTTGGTCTCAAGGAAAACCCTGTGCATCTTAAAACATAAAGGAAAACATCCTGCTATTTTGGCGACTGAATTGACAGTGTCATCTTTTACAAAAAGAAATCCCAGTGCAAGACAATTCGCTGAAAAGCATCAGAAAGACTTTTGTTCATTCAAATATTTTCATGTTTCCTGATTCTAAGTGTTTTATACTCAGTGATTGTTTAGTCCTTATAGTGGTTCTAAGAGGTGAGATGACTTACCCTGGAGATAGAACTCAGGAAGTCTGGGTCTAATCCACAGTGCTACACAGCTATCCTTTCTCCAGAAGACTTCTAGGATGCACAACCCAAATGCCCCTTTGCGTGTTGCTTCAAGTTGGGCAGATGGTGTGTAGAGAGGGGTTTGATATGTATGTTCATATCAAAGGAATGAACAAACAGAGATCCTGTCTCTAAACTTCCCTGTTCTCCTTACACCGAATTCTTCTTTCCTGTTTCTACCCTTGTGGAGGTCACGCTCCTGCTGCTGGCTCCTGAGTAAGATGGTAAGTTGTCCCTCTTGGCATATGTCTGCCTCTCTCTCTCTCTCTCTCTCTCTCTCTCTCTCTCTCTCTCTCTCTCTCTCTCTCTCTCTCTCTCCCTTTCCCTTTCTCTCTCCCTCTCGCTCTCTCTCCCATGTCTGTCTGTCTGTCTGTCTGTCTCTCTCTCAGAGCTATTGCTGTGTTTCAGTGCAGCTCTACAGGGCCTGTGCCTGGGCGTCAAAGCAGACATCATTGGCTCATTACTCATCTAGGTTTTCAGGACGGGCTCCACTTACTGACCTCCACTAACGGCCTGGGTTTGCGCTCCACTGCAAACCTGAAGTGGCAGAGTTCACAGTAGCTGGTATTGGAGGATGACAGCCAATGCTCCAGGCAGCTCCGATGGATTGTCCCCAAGGTCCCAGTACATTCACATGGAGAGAGCAAATCCTCTTGGCTGCTGCCCTCATGGCAGATCCTGCACATTGGCCGGTCATTGAAGGGGCTGCAAGAGAAGGAGGGGCACCTGCTGGTCACTGAGTGACAACCCACCGCCCTGGGGAGGGCCCTTGATCTGCATCATTTGGGCCCTCCCCAGTGGCAGCTGCTCAGAATACAAACTGCATTAAACTTCCCTCCTTACAGATACATGTGTGCATGAATATATTTCCTCTGGACACTGCGGACTCATGATGTCTTTTTGTGTATGGTGTCAGAAGCCACTGAGTCTTAATGACTCGACTTGTTAATTTGTTGAATAGAAGAATTATGGTGTGTTCCTTTCTATCATTTTTCCTTCCTTTATTTGTTGAAATACTTTTAAGTTTAATCATTACCTTCTACATGGTTACCTAGTGATGTGGTTTGGATAGGAATGTTAGGATTTATAATTGTTTTATTAGTGCTTGTTTTGAAAAAGAAAGATTTGGTCCTTTTGCATCTTCAAAGTGATGAAAGACTTGGGATCTCTGTTGGTAGGTTTAAATATGCCTATGTGTTTTAATAATTTATAATTTTTTGCATGTGTATGTGTGTATATATTTCCATGTATATGGGTACATGTATATATAGGCACACATTCACATGTGTGTATGCTAGGGGCCGGAAGTTTGACGCTGGGTGTCATTATGGCTGTTGCTCTCCATCTTATGTATTAAGGCAGGGTAGGGTCTCTCTTGAACTCAGATCTAGCAAATAGATAAACTAGTTTGTTTAGTCAGCCAGCTTGCTCCAGAGAGTCCCCTGTCCCCACCTCACAAGTGCTGGGATTACACGTGAGCAGGCACATCTGCTTGGCTGTGATGTGGATGCTGGGGATCCAAACTCCGGTCTACATGCTTGTGTGGCAAGTGGACTGAGCCATCTTATCCCCTAAGCTATCTCCCAGCCCTCTTCTTCCTTTTCTATATTTTCCAGCCCATATTCTTGTCTTGAACACAGAAAAAATTCAGGCAAACTACCAATCAAAAAAATACAATTATGGGCTGGAGGGATGCCTCCATGGTTAAGTTCACTTGTTCTTGCAGAAGACATGGGTTCAATTCCTAGAACCCACGTGATGGCTCACAACAATCTGCAACTCCAGTTCCAGGGTATCCAACGTTCTCTTTGGACCTCTGCAGGCACCAGCCACACATGGTGGATATACACACATATTCATACAGACAAAATACTCACACACGTAAAATACAATAAATCTACAAAAATCATTCATCACCATTAAGAACAAATTCTTTTAAAACGCTTTTTAGAGCCAGGTGGTGGTGGCACATGCCTGTTGTCCCAGCATTCAGGAGACAGAGGCAGGTGGATCTCTGTGAGTTCGAGGCCAGCTTGGTTTACAAAGCAAGTTCCAGGAACTGTTACAAAGAGAAATCTTGTCTTGAAAAACCAAAACCAAAAAGAAAAAAAAAAAAAAGCACAACAGAAAAGAAAAAACTTCTTGGATTATGTTTTGCCGGCATGTATGTATGTGCATCACGTGCATGCCTGGTGCCCACAGAAGAAGAGCGCATTGGATCCATGGAACTGGAGTTATGAATGATTCTGAGCTACCATGAGGTTGCCAGGAACTGAACCTGGGTCCTCTGCAAGAGCACTGAGTGTTTTTAACAGCTGAGTCATCTCTCCAGCCCCAAGAACAAGTTCTTTTGAAATGACATCAATTGCAGTTTCAAGACAAACAGCATCATTTGAGTCAGATGAAGATATTTTCAAGGTTCCCTTCATTTCTCTTTTCAATACGACAGGAGGGCGAGCGGGGAAGTAAACTGGTAAGCGACTCTGAAGCTGCAGCTTGAGCTGGGCACAGAGCTGAGGTGTGGATGGTCCTTTGACCTTATGGAGATACTCCCTGGGATGCATGTGAGTGGTAAATATGTCCTACTGAGGTGGCCTCTAGAGTTCTGCATTCAAGTGGAAAAGCCACTCCCTCATATTTCTTGAAGAGGGCATGGCACCATCCACGGTTCCCAGCTCTGCCATCTGGCTGCCTGGGCTCAAACCCAAGCTCAGGGGCTTCTTTGTCAGTTGGCTGTGAACAAGGAACTTCATCTCCCCATACCTTAGTCTCCTGATCTCTAACAGGCTCAGCAGTGGACCTTCTGTACTGACTGTGAGGATTGAGAGAAGCTGGTCTAGAGCAGAGGCTTAGCTCTAAAGGGCCTACTTCATACTAGCTACTGTCACTTGCAGAATGAGTCAGGCTCAGGAAAATCAAGCCACACAGCCCTCACTATGTGAGTCTAACGGAAATATCAAATTAAGATGGCTTCCTTTTCCAGTGAGAGGGGCCAACTGCCTCTATGTCTGGCATTTTAAAAGAATGTTGTCATGGTGTGTGACAACCTAGCCTCCTGTCACATTTCCTGCTTTCTTTCTCCCATGTTCTCCAGACATGATGGTAACCTAGGTCTGTGGCCCATTACCTTTTAATGCTACCTCTGATTCAAATGGAAGCAGCCATGGAAACACTACTGATCCCCAAAGGCCTTTCTGGGAAGGATCCTGAGAATGAGTGAAAGGTAGAGGTGGGCAGGATCATCCTTTCACTTGACCAAGAGACCCATCCATGCTCTGGCGGGAGGACAGTGAGAAGGTGACAGTGGCTTCTGTCTCTTGGCCTCCTTTGTTCGCTTTGAGTCTTACGTGGGAAAACTGTAGCGTTTTGGCTTACAGTGCTGTGTGGCCCAGGAGTAGTTCATACACACACACACACACACACACACACACACACACACACACACACACACCCCTCTCAGTTACACCAACCAGCCTCCCCTTCTTGAGCAAACAAGGTGACAGGTGCCTGCCAGGATGACTGGTGCACATACCGCCATCCATCCTTGGTTCCCAGAGGGCCAGTGACATTTACCATCTCTTTATATTCTGAGCCCTAACTGATTGCTGGAAATTCTCCAAGAAGTGGAAAACATACACTACATATTTTTCTTCCTGTCTTCTGTGACAGCCACACATATTTTAAAGATTGATTTTTATTATTTTTAATAGTGTGTGTGTGTGTGTGTGTGTGTGTGTGTGTGTGTGTGTGTGTATGCACATGAGTACACTTGCCTAGGGAGGCCAAAGGTGTCAGCCCCCTGCCTCCAAACTGGAATTATAGGAGGTTGTGAGCTGCCTGGAATGAGTGCTAGGAAACTAGAAGTTTTTTCTTTCTGTAAAAAAACCAAAAAAGCCAAAAAAAACAAGTTTTTGTTTAACTGGAGAAGCCATGGTGCATGGTACAGGGAGCCTACAGCTCCCAGTCTGCCATGAACACAGCAGCCTAAGAGGAGACCCTAGGGACAAGGGACTGGCCTGAATAAATGGTCTCCAGGCCGTTCAGGGCCCTCCTTCTTCTTCACACGGGGAAACCAGTTGTGGCAGCAGTACGTCACAGGTTGGAGTGTGCATGAAGAGGCAGGGAGGGGGCTGCAGAGTGTGAAGGGGAGGGTCACAGAACAAACCCTGCATGATAAAAGGAGACTCACCCAGAGAACAGCCCGGAGAGCATAGTCACTGGGGAATGCTAAGTGGCACGCACACTGGGAATGTTCCTTCCAAAGTTTTACCCACACAGCCAGGTATGGTGGCACAGGCCTCTAACACCAGTATGCAAGAGGCAGAGGCAGGACCAGGACTTCAAGGCCATCCTCAGCTACACAGCGAGTTTGAGGATGGCCTAGGCTACTGGAGACCTTATTTCAATCACACAAGTCCAATCACCTTGGCTCAGTCACCTGGAGTCAGGTGACTTCTTCCTTCTGTCCTAACAAAGGGCTGGCTTTGTTAGCTGGGGACAAGAAGACAAAACTAGCCACCGCAGTGTCAAACTAACAGATGTAAAGCAAGCCACCCTACATCCTGTGGCAGCTCTTCCTTGCTTAGCTCTCTACGATGGCTTTAGGAGGAATGTGACAAGAGGAATTTTAGCTTTATGCTCCTGCTGCTGTGGAAACAGCAACAACAGAACCTGAGCAGTCTTTTTTTTCCCCCGTCCAGTGCCTCCCTTCCCTGACACAAAGACCTGAACACCAATTACACCCCCTTTAGCGCTCTCCACTTGACAAACAGCTCTTTGGATCAATTGCAGACCCGTTTATTTGGACTGTGGCACTACCTCTGGGTGGCAAGAGTCCGCACTACTGTTGACAGCAGCTGCCCGTCCTTGGCTGAAACTTGCATGACATACTGTGGCTGCCCATTCACTAGGCTGCCACAATCCTCCACAGTTTTCACCACAGGCGCGGCGGAGCTGGTGCAGTCTGGCAAGACTTCGGGCAGGTGACTGCAGCGGCTGGTTGTCATGGCAACAGACAGCAATTACTCTGTTAATGGCTTCCACATTCATAGAGGATTTCCATCTAAGAGAGATCAGAAAACAGTTTACTTGGTTGGATGGTTAATGGAAAATGGAGAATTATGGGCCACCAACATCAGCATGTCATTATTTAATATAAATACTAGGGTAGCTTAGATGTGGCATTATTATCTTGTTACTGTTTAACACAAGCATACTCGCATACGTTTGTACACACACACACACACACACACACACACACACACACATTCAGGAGCCCTGCTTTCCATGAGGGGACAGAATGATGGCTCCGAAGCCCAGATCTGAAGAGATGATAAGCAATTCTCCCGCTCTGCACCAGAGATGCAATAAGTCTTTGTTGACACTCTCTAAAAGTTACTAGAATCATTATTAAAACTGCTCGCAACTATTTTTTTCTTGTAAGCAATTTATTCTCTATGCAGTTTTATTCAGAGACGCTAAGATTAAAAACAGGGAGGAAAAAGGAAGGGAAAGCAAAGAATCTGGCAAGCTTGCACATTCTGGGACATCATTCAATCACTTTCCACACTCTGCGGCATCTATGTCCTGTAATGCAGCGATCTACCTCACAAACCACAGATTAACTTCCTGGAAGAAGCTAACCCAGCTGAGCCCACCTCAAACAGTTGTTCAGGCAGTGATCAGTTTGGTGAACTGCTTTGTTTTGCAAATGGTATTACGATAAATACATTAGCATTGGCTTTTCGTTTGTGTACCACTGGACAGCCAAAGCCGAATGCTTTGAGTCAAGAGGAAACTTGCAGGATGCATTGCACCCAGAGGTGGCGGGACACAGTGCCGCCACCACCCACTGCGCCCTTTCCGTCAGCCTGTTCACCTCCTGCTCAAGCTCAGTACTTGGGACTGGTTGACAGACGGGGGGAGCCCTTGTCAGCAAGCAGTCAGGGTCATCAAAGCTCAAATTCAGCTAATGCAAACCTTGTCTTCTCCCCTCCAGCTCAGAAAAAGATACTTGGGGTTCCTCCAGGGGTGGTTTCTAGGTATTTGTCTCCACTTATTATGTTTTACTTGATCCCCAGGTCTGGAAAACAGGATCTTTCCAACTTTCAGAATGATGTACATCAGGGCAAGAACACAGTGTTTTCAGATGTACTTGAGTGGACAGTTGCTCTCCTGACAGGCCCAGGTCTCACTATTTGAGACAAATGGTCATGATCGTTATCCTTGCTGCTGAGGTGTGTGGCTGGCTTCCTTTTTTCTTGTTGCCAGGCTCCTCCTAGGGTGTGTGTGTGTGTTCCTGTCTAGCAGCCCTCTGGAATCTCTGTAATGGAGAAATGGCTGTGGATATCAATCCTTGGTCAGGGGGTGACGCAGGAACACGGGCAGTGGCTGTCCATCCATGCCATTTTACATCACTCAATATTGAAAATTCGAAGAAACAGATAGATAGTTGGTATAGAATATAGTTTTTTTTTTCTTTTTCCAAAAATAGGGTTTGTTGGGGTCTGAGGAGATAGCTCTGTGGATAAAGTGCTTGCTGTAGAAATATGAAGACCAGTGTTCAGGCTCCCAGAACCCACATGCAAGCCTGGCAGATATGCTGGCTGCCTGTAATCCAGCACTCGGAACACAGAATCAGGGGATCACTGGAGAAAGCTGCCTAGTTAGGCTGACAGGAATCAGTGAGCTCCAGGCTCAGAGAGAGACCCTGTCTCAATAGACAAAGTGGAGAGACCAAGGCATCAACTTTGGGCCTGTGTGACACACCCATGTGCACACCCCATACACGTGCCCATACATGTTGACATGCATATACATGTAAAAATAGGTTTTGTTGCTTTACTTTCTATTATATATAATATATTCTAGAAAGCACAGAGAAATTCATTTATGATGCCACCACTTAGAACCACAGAACTCTTATGGGGCAGATACCTTTTTGTTTTTTGGGCAGAATTAGCAGTGTGGAGATTGCTTGTAGCAGAACCAGAGAGACTTTTTTTTTCTTTTTAAATGGAGTTACAGTAGCTTTTAGGCCAATAAACAAAAGGATGTTAAAAGATGGTCCTCCTCTAAAACTGTGTATAACCCTCTCCTCTAGCCTACCCTGACAAAACCTCATTGACATGATTTTAAATTCTCATAATGCCTCACAGCCACAAAGTGCAGCTTCCTGGCACAGCTCTCTTGCTTCACAAAGCAGCCATAGAGGAAGAGCCAGGGGTGTGTTGGCAGGAAAAGCAGACACAGTGACCTTCTGCCGCATGGAATCATTATGTCTGGGTGCACTCCGAGAGTCTATTTTTGGCTTTTGCATAACTCCAGCCCCGAGAGTGGAGCGCTCTCTCCCTATGCTTGATAAACTGGAAGGGAGCAGGGGGTGGTGCACAGTGGCCAGTGGGAGCCAGGGCTATCCCTAGTCAGGTTACCCACTTCATGCATGGTCATTCACTAGTAACAGAATGCGTTTTCCTCAAAGGAAGTAGTGACCTACATCCACAACAAAATGCCTTTAAAATATTCTAGAGGCAGTTTCTCTTGGACTTATTTCCATCTATGATTTAGCTTCTGAATGATACACTCCATTTCACTTCTCACAGGCCAAGGCATATTATAAGCCACTTGATCAGTGATGCCCTTTGTAGTGGGTTCTGGGCACTGAGTTCAACATGAAGGGACATGGGCACCTCTACCTTGCCTCTTCTCCAAGCAAGCCTTGGCTCCTTCTCATGGACCATGTCTATAGAGCCATGCACCCCAGATCATCTAAGTTGTCACTGAGCTTAGGAGTAAGCTGAAGAGCTATTCCAATCTAGCACTCCTGGAAGAAAAAAAATCAGCATGCCTGCGCTATGCCACTGAATACCTTTGAGAGTCAAAGACTGTCATGCTGGCAGAGAATCCCACTAGTCCTAAAAAGACTATTCTTTGGAGTAAAACTGAGGTGGGAGGGATCATACAGAGTATGAATGTGCCTGATCACAGTGGAGATGGTTGAGTTGGTTCCAGCCCCAGATGAATGGATCCAATCACTCACTCATGCAGAGGAGGAGGGATGAGAGCGTGTTGTGCCCTGATCTCAGGAAGGAGCTGCGATGAAGCATGGATGGGCAGGAGTGGACCTGCAGGCTGTCTGCACCAATTGGCATGCATATGTTGCACTTGGGGCAGTGACAAATGGCCCAGCGCATTGCCCTGTCTTGGTCGGAGCCTCTTGGGAAAACAGCAGGCTGTTGCCTTGGATGCTCAAAGGAGCCGAGCTGTGGGTCTGCAGCTTAGCACGGGTCTTCCACTGGCCTTTTTGTAAAATCTCAAGCGCTATTTGACTGCGTCCTTAGCCGTGCGCATACACTTCTCTATGGGAAAGGAAAGTAGCTTCCCAGCCCATCGAAGACTTTTCTCCTTTTACGCTTCTACAGTGCCCAGAAAGTTGGGTGTATGCAAACTTGAAGTTTCAAGCTGCACTGGAAGGAGGGGTCCTTTGCTGGCTGGGTTTGACACCTCACACAATCTCATTCTCAGGTTGAGAATAAAGGATGATTTGGTACTGGAAGAGTGGGCGTAGGTGGATAAGGGGGAGATAGTGAAAACGGATCAGGAGGCTAAATAAATGAAAGCCTGATTAGAGAATTGTTCAAATAAAAAGGCTTGTCTGTTAAAACTGTGACCCTTGCAGAGGACAGAGGACAGGTTTTACAAAAGCAGGAGCCCCAACCAGGCTGCAGCTAATCACTGCCGGGTTTCTGGAACAGTGTGCCACTGCTAAGTGATTTCCATGGGAACGTGGCTGGCATCATGAAGACACAGACTCAGGATGTGGGGGAAGGGAAGGGAAGCCTTCAGAAAGCACATCCAGGCTCACCTCTACAACCCAGTGCCTCAGCCTCTAGAAAGCTCCATGAGGATCACAAAATAAAACACCCTCCCCAACCAAAAAAAAAAAAAAAAATCCCACTTCTGTTCTTAGAGGCCCAAGACTCATTGGGGTGTCCAATACGACATGATGTCACCTACAATGTGTTGAGCTGTATTCATAGCTTTCTGGGGCACACGTGGCCTGGGTAACAGGTGGCACATACCCGAAGTGCACCATTCACTAGGATAAATGATGAGGACAAGACAGCCTTTCAGACTTCTCTGGGCTCTCCTGAATATCTGAACTTTGAGTCTTCATATTTCCTGAGCTACCTTACCTGGTGGTTGTAAGGCCTGGAAGTAATTAGTCAGTTTTCCATTGCTATAACACAATACTTGAGGTTGGGTAGCTTGTAAGGAAAAGAAGCTTATATGCTCATAGTTTGGAAGCCAAAACTCCAACAGCATGGCTCTAATGGAAATAAGGGCCTCCCTGACTGCATGACGTCATGGTGGACAGTATCATGGTGGAGGTTTTCTAAGAGGAGGTTTTCTAAGATCACATGAGGAGAGAGCAAACTTCAGGTCTTTCACAGGGTACCTGCTTTTTAAACACCAAGCAAAAATCCTTGCACTCAGAGTGGGAACTCGGCTCAGAGGGTACAAGTGCTTGCTAAGCAATCCTGACGGCCTGATCTCAGACCCCACACAGAAACCTCGATGCGGTGATGCGTCTACAGTCATATCACTATTCTGGCAAGATGGGAGACAGGAAGGAGACTTGCCCAGAAGCTGCGAAGCCATCTAGTCCTGGTGTATATGTAGTAACATAATAACAAGAGAGATCCCAAACAAGGTGGAAGGAGAAACCGACTTCTGTGCGAACTCCACATGTGTGCAGTGTGACACACATGTGCCTGTACACACACACACACACACACACACACACACACACACACACAGGGCCATGGCATGTGTATGGAGGTCAGAAGACAACTTGCAGGAGTTGCTTCTCCCTTTCCTCCACAAGAATCCTGGGGATTGAACTTGAATCATCAGGCTTGGCAGCAGGCTCCTTAATCCTCTAAGCCAGCCATTCTCAACCTTCCTGACGCTGTGACCCTTTAATAAAGTTCCTCATGTTGTGGTGACCCCCAACCATAAAATTATTTTTGTTACTACTTCATAACTATAATTTTGCTACTGTTATGAATCACCATGTAAATATCCGATATGCAGGGTATCTGATATGTGACCCATGTGAAAGGGTCATTTGACCCCCCTCAAAGGGGTTGTGACCCACAGGTTGAGAACTGCTGCTCTAAGCCATCTCTCGACTCTAGGTTCCACATCTTAAATGTCCAGCCACCCCATCATCATTGTGGCACCGAGGACCAAGCTCCTAACATATGACCTTTTTGGGTACAAACTATATCCAGATAATAGCACAAGATAAGACCATGCTTTTAGAGTTGGGATCTGGAGATAAGGCTCAGTGGTTAAGAGCACTGACTGCTCTTCCAGAGGACCTAGATTCATTTCCCAGCATCCACACGGCAGCTTACAACTACCTATAACTCTAGTTCTAGGGGATCTGATACCTTTTTCTGACCTCCTTGGGTACAAGGCATACATGTGGTACATAGACATACTTTCAGGCAAAAACACCAATACACACAAAATAAAAATCTTTAAAAGAGACAGAATAAAAAGTTAAATGAAATTAATAAAGTTGGGACATGTTATATCTACATAATTCATGTTTTGAACTATGTTAACCTTAATTCCTATTCTTCTAGCCTGGACTGCACTTGATTTCTCTTTTAAAATCACCTTCCCCCATGGTGTTCAACCTATTTTGTGCTGTATTTTTGCACTATACTTGACTCTGACATTGTGCCCCCTCATGTGTTGGACAGGAAACCTTGTCCGTGTTCACTGACTTCATGTAGTGATGAAAATGTAATGATATCTGATCAAGATACCTGGGTCTACTTGTTATAGCAGCCACTTACTTCTACCTCAATTAATCTAGCATGTAAGAATGAATTAGAAAACAAAACATAAGCTACTCCTAAGTTCCTTTCCAGGCCTGATTGTACCAGAACTGAAGTTTTAGTACAAAGTCAACCTTAGTCTCTTGGGCACAGGTCAAGAAGCAGGGAAAATGTGATAGACTGACATCTCTGAGTTTCTAATTTACCCACAAGGTTTAAAGGTGGAATCACGGAATCACAAGCCTAAGAGTGTGAGTGCTGGCTAGTATGAAGTTGTGTGTGAGAGCTGCCTTGGTGGTCTGGAGCCAGAGTAGGACTTCACAGTCAACCTTAATGCCTAATTGCAGAACTCTTAAGAAGTAGTAGTGCCGAGTGGTGGTGGCACACGCCTTTAATCACAGCACTTGGGAGGCAGAGCCAGCCTGGTCTATAGCGTGAGATCCAGGAGAAACCCTGTTTCGAAAAACAAACAAACAAACAAACAAACAAACAAAACAAAAAAAGAAGAAGCAGAAGCAGTAGCAAACTACAGTAATGGTCCCTGAAAGTACTGAGTAGTTAGTAGTCAATGGGCATCAAGTCAAGCAAGATGAATGTACCCCAAAGATCTGCTGTGTAGTTAGGGGACCAGGTCCCGTGTAAACAATGTTACCAAAATGAAGTACAAAGATAAGAGAGGTAGGAGTTAGAGGTGCACACTTGTCCTGGAAGGGTCTTGGGTCACTTCATAACCAGAGATGGTCAACAGAGCCATGTAAGAAGAAAATCCACTTATTCATTCTTCCATCTAAGAAAACCTTTAACTACTTTTTGGGGATGTGTTAGCTAGTCCTAGGAAGTTTCTGGTACTGTGAGGTGCAGCTATCTCAAACTGTACTTGACATTTCCCAAGAAGTTCAGGGAACCAAACAACCTGGAGCCCCAGGCCTCTTCCAGGCTGCAGAGATCAGCTCCTTCACATTACCATCTGTGCCCTTGATCATTCAGGGGACCCCAATGCCCTGAATTTCAGGGGAAGGACACCACAGAACTATGGAATGGCTGGACATCCTGTTTGCAGAGTGCCATGTCACCAGCACTGGCCCAGGACTCAGAAGCCTGACTTCAATTTCCCTTCACACATCTGCTTCAGAAAGGAGCTGTAAAATACCCCCTAGATTTCTTCAAGGGATGCATACTCAAGGAGCATGGCCTCCTCTAATGAGACCAAGGAGTGGGCAATGCACTTGGTGGTGAAATGAGAAACCAGCAATACTGGTCTGTCTGTGAACTTCCCTTCTGAGACAGCTTGGCGGACTGGATTCTAAGAGCAGTTCCCGAGAATGAAAATGCTTTTTGATGGAACATTTTCTTGACTTCCCAGGCATGTTAAAAGCAGACAGTGCACTGCATGGCTGATGAACTTAGAGTATCTTGAATGTTCAGAGCAAATAAGGGGAGGTAGAAAATCACACAGTGACCTTCCTTTCCAACGAAAATGGAGCAAATGACTAATTTCAAAACCATTAACGTGTAAAAGCCGCATATTTCTTCTGAGAACAGGACACAAAGGCTCTCCAAGGAGATTGCTGGGACACGATTACCAGCAACATTGAAGTTTTCAAAAACACGCCAAGGAGGCCATTCACTACGAATGTGGAGCCACAAAGTAGCTGCTTCATTACTTAAATGGCCACGGCAGGGCTGTGCTTACAGACTCACGCTTCCAAATTATACATTTCTTTCTGGATGCTTCACCGACCTCATTATGTAGAACACAGAGGATGTCATTCCAAATAAAGTGACCATCCAAGTTTTAATAAACCTGTCCATCAGGCACTTGATGAGTCTGGAGGGGGAAAACACTGGCTGACCCAGTAAGTGAAAAAAAAGAAACTAAACTAAACCCCCACCCTTTTCGGTTTCATTATTTTCTGTTATGTGCTCACTGTCACACATCCAGAGTATAGGAAGCAAGAGCATTGCCTGTTTCTAAGCGTGATGAACATTGAGCTAGGAGGGTAATGCTATTTTCTGGAGGAATGTGTAAATATCAGTGATGAGATACAGGGAGGAAAAAGCTATGGACCAGCATAACGGGAGCCGGCACGGTAGGGGTTCTGACTACACATTCCTAGTGCACTGTGTTAAAGTTATATTCAGTTATTTATCATTCCTTGTCCATGTAATTAATTCTGATTTGTAGCCACAAGAAGTATCAGAAGCATCAGACAAGTCTTATTTTTCTCATTAAAAATGACTATATTTTCTCCTCACTCAGGTAAAAACCTTCTCACTCTGCTGAAGGCAAATAAAGTACCAATTATCATATTTATACATATTTTTCCCCCGAAGAAGTACTCATGAAATTAATTCAGATTTTGGAGGCTATCCATTTTTTCCATTTAATTTTAATTAGATAGATGAAAATGGCAATTAAAAAAATCCCATAACAACTCTGTGTGTTCAAAGATACAGCGACAGCTGAATTACACTTGTAAATAACAACTGGTCCCTACACACAGGGCCCCCGCTGAGCTGAGGAGGAAGTGAGACTCTACGGATGAGTTTTGAGGGCAGGTCAGGAAGTTTAAAAACACCACATTAGAAAACAGTAAGGGGGGGGGGGCAGGCAAAACACAGAGAAATGCTTATACGATGTCTCTTGGAAATACACAAGTATAGTATAATCTTCACGTAACTCCCAGAGTGCCTCGTGCCAACCAAACACACTCCCTGTCCAGCATGCATGAGGAAAGGGAGGCAGAGGAAAGTATGTTGGCAAGAAAAGAAACTCCCTAACTACAAGGAAGCTGAACACATTCTAAACTACACGTTCCTAATTTGTTGTTAGATTCATGCCTCTGCTCTATCAGCATGCAAGTGAACGCCTGCACTGAGGAAGTCGATCCGGGACTGGTCCTCAAGCTGTACTTGCCTCCTATCCTCAAGCAACCCAGCATTAGCTGTGCAGATGTGCCAACTCTTCATGTGAGCCTCCTGTGTTCCCGGATAGGGCCGACTACCGGCTTCTTTTAAGCGAGGGATGCTTGTGGACGGGCTTTCCTTTCCTGTGGCACTGAGGCCATGGAGAAGCCCCTATCTTGCCTTTTCACAGGCCCAAAGTCCTGTGCTCACTGGAGGCAGGTGGCTGAGGATCCCTGAGGATCAAGCAAGACATCTGGTGGTCCGGCCTCCTGTACACATAAGGATAACTATAGTTACTCAGCTTGCCAAGGAGAATAAGGCAAGTGCAGAATGAAGACGGGTTCTTTTAGGCCCTGCCCTTAGCATTACAGAGATGGGCTCCCCTACTATAGGCTTCATATTGACAAGAGTTCTCATATAAGTTTCATATATGGTCAATAGACGTGAATCTGACTAGGTCTCCAACTGTGTGTGTGTGTGTATGCACCAAGGCATCTGCTTTGACAGCTTTTATAAACATAAGTAAAAATCACAGAAATACCTCAGGGAATTGCTTTTCTTGGTCAGAGACACTGCTCTCTACATCTCCTCTCCTTATCCCCAAATTCACCAGTACTCTTTTGAGGGGCAGGTGGGGTTTTGCTATGTATCTCAGGCTGATCTCAAACTCATGATCCTCCTGCTTTACCTATCTAGTGTTGGGACTGTGGGCATGTGCCTCACATCAGTTGGACTCATAGACTCTTTTCTATTGGTTCCTTAAAATGGCTTCATTTTTTAAAAAATAAGATAAAAACAAGCTCAAAGTGAAGTAGCATACAGCCAAAGGACGCAGCCACCTGAGGACACTTCATCACAGTCATTTTGGTTTGCATCCTGGATTCTTGTGAACCATGAAATTGGCCAATGCAAGCTCTTCCTTGACTCTGGGACTTATTTCATGCCTACCTCAGTGCAAAGCATTTGCAAATCTTTTCACAGAACCTTGGCACCCTTCTCCCGACATGAGCTCGTCAGCTTCTCTGCCCTGTACTTGCGCCTTTGCTGGCACCCGTCTAGCTCTCCTGCATGGCATCCCTTGACCCTGGAGCTGGCAGCAGTTCCCTGTACCTCTCCTATTCCACACCTCTAGGGGGCTGGCTCCACCTGGTCTTTTTCCATGTGAGGATGACTCTGCATTCTCCCAGATCTTCCACAGAAGTCACCCACTGGAGGCTGGTAGAAGTGCCCTAGTGCATGGTCGGCTTACACAGAGGGCTGTCCCCCACCAGAAGATCCCCCAGAGCCCTTCAGTTCCACAGAGGAAAGGTCCTGAGTCAAACATCTGATCTGGCCCTTTCGCTGTCTATTCAGCCCTATCAAAATTAATGACTAAGGCTTCTTAACTCAATTCACCCTGTTTGACAGAAAGAGAAATAACTTTATATTGATATTGAATTACATAATCATCCCAAACAAAACAACTAAATAATGCACAGAGGCCCACATTTAAAAATTGGTATCCAGTATTCTTTCAAAGCGGACAGAAAAATCACATTATTAATGGCAACAGTGTGAGCATATTTTTTTATGTTCATAACACTATTCATTTTCCTTTTTCTAAGTGCTTAATAAATACTGCAGGTCTTTACTGCCTTCTAGGGTGAAAATAACAGCTATGCCCCCACAGAGCTCATTCATTTGCTTTATGGGCTAAAAAAAAAAAAATCTCTGGTGTGTCACAAATTAACACAATGTTCCTGAGGACAGTGTTTTATTCTTGAGTCTCCAATTTCACTAATAAATGTGAAAAACACATGTAGTCAGATAAACCTCCAGGGAGCAGCCACTGCAGATGCTGAAGATTGGAAAGTTATTCCAGCTAAGATCAGCAATAACACCTGAGACAGGCTCCCAAGCCCTGCTCCAACTGCCTGGTGGAACACGATGCAGTGCTTTGTAGTAATGACCCCCAGAACGAAGAGTCTATTTCAACTTATTTTTAATAAAGGTAATTAAAAACAATAAGGATATAATATCTCCTAATCATTAGATAATAACCTTCACCAAAGTCATAGGTCCTAATTTGTCTATAGGCAATGTGACCCCAACTGTTGTCCCTGAGAAATAGCACAAGTTGTTTTTTTTTTAAACACCATACAAAGGGAGCATTACAGCAGACCCATAGACACCTCATCATTTCAATGTAGGAAGTAATCAGAACTCTGCAACTCTCCTTTTGCTGTTCCTCCCTCCTCCTCTCCCTCTCTCTTTTCTCTTCCTACTGCTCTCCCTCTCTCCCTTCTTCCTATTACGTCATAGCAAACTCCAGAAGTCATGCCATCTCACTTCTACATCCTTCAGTATGCTTCTAAAAACACAAGCATTTCTTAATTCAGCCCAAAGTAATGATACCTAACAAACATTATAATAAATTTGCTGTTATATAAAATTTATATCATGTTCAAATTTCTCCAACTGCCTTGAAAACAATCCCTTTATGACAGGTTTTAAAAAATGATTCAAAGGAGTTGTACACATCAAATTGTGTGTATTTGTTTATTTGCCATGGCAAGTATGTGGAGGTCAGAGGACAACCTGCAAAAGACAGCTCCCTCCTCTCACCACGTGGGCCCTGACAATCGAACTCAGACTGTTAAGCTTGGTGGCAAATGTCTCCTGCCCCTGAGTCATCTCACTGGCTCCTTCTTCCCTTCGCTGCAAGTTTATATATGTTGTCTCCAAAGTCCTAGCTCAAATTACACTTTATTTCTGCTTTGTCTTGTGGTGTCTTTGACTTGTTCTAGCCCCTTTATTTTATGGAAACACATGGCTCAGCTTAGTTTCAGGTTCAACTCTAAGTTGATAAGAGCTCATGATGGTATTGTGTAGTTTGTGGTATATCACACCAGGAGGCCAACTTTTAGTGGGTCCAAAAAAGTTCCCAGTTTGGGCATTATTCCCAGTTATATGTCCCTTTCCCACTTAGTAGTTGGAATTCTTTTGCAACAAAGAACTCTTCTTCATCAACCAATGTGACATAATTATTCTGAATTGCAATTTATACACAGAAGGCAGGGTTCTTGTTCAGTTCTTTCCTAGGACTATCAATCTTCTAAGTGAAGAACTGGTGTCTTCCTTTTTTTGAGACAGGGTTTCTCTGTGTTGCTTTGGAGCCTGTCCTGGAACTTGCTCTGTAGGCCAGGCTGGCCTTGAACTCTCAGAGATCTGCCTGCCTCTGCCTCCGGAGTGCTGGGATTAAAGGCGTGTGCCAAGGCCCGACTTGTTTGTATTACTCTTAAAGGGCTCATTTGTCTCCAGTGAAATAAAGAATTGGATCATTACATGACAACAAGCTCTTCTTTTTGAATTAAGAGCACTAGAGGCTTGCTGAGCGAGTCTGATAACCTCAACCCCATGTAAAAGCCAGAGTGTCTGAATTCCCAGCACTCCTACTGCGAGGAGGAAGGTGGAGCCAGGAGAGCCCCCAGAAACTCTAAATCCGGCTATTGTGGAGCACGCAGCACTGTTCAAATAAAAGTGCCTCAAACAAGGTGGCAGACAAGGACTGACACCCAAGGTTGTCTTCTGACCTTCACACATATGCCAAGGCATGTGCATGCCTTCATACATAAACACACACACATGTGAACAAACAAACATTTAAATGAGGAGAATCAGACTTGTGGCTTCATGGATGTAAAATAAACTGGAGGTCTCACCATATCATAGCACTCTAGGTTGGAGGGCTAGATATGGTTTCCTGCCCCGGCTTTGCCATCCAAGACTCTTTTCCTTGTGGTTGGTGTTGTCTTCTCTCAGGCTCCAAATTCTTTGTACACAGAGGCCTTCTGAATTTACTTTTTCAGGAATAGGAAGACCAACTCTAAAATAGCTTTTCTTTTGCTTGCTGCTCTACATATCAATGGTGTCTCTTGCCCCCAAAGGCCCATAATCTCAGATTATTTATTATATATACCTGGAGGCACTCCAAGCCCACAGATAGCATTGGCAGAGGGATTAGTGGAGGCCACTTTGCTGGAGTGTTTAGACTTTGTGATCCTGCCCAATGAAGCTTGCAGGTGGCTGTACCCTGGCCAGTGCCATGCTGGTTAACACATTGACATGCTGGGCAAGCTTCCACCAGGGGAAAAAAATCTGCACATGTATGAGAAGCATTTCCTTTTTCTTCTAATAAGGGTAAAAATGCTTAGATACTTTATAGGTACCCCCAACAGAAGCATCCATCATTCTTTTTAAACCACAGTTGACAAGTGTCTGTAAGGCAGGAACCCAGGATCTTTCTTTTCTGTTCTCTTAGAGCAGGCATATATATTTGCCTATTATCTCCTTGTTTTACTGATGGGCATCTGTCAGTTAGACATTAAGACAGAGTGATACCAGGAAGATAATACACTGGCTCTGATCACACAGTTCAAGAAGCACTTATGAAGAGCGTGTGTTTTGGAAACCTAGACGCTCAAGTGCCCAGCTGCATTTCCAGTTAGTTTGAACTGAGTGTAGACTAGCAAAGCAGTGACAGGAGGAAGAAGAGGGGTGGAGTCAGAGGAAATCCCTCCATGGCCCTGTAGACACTATTGTGAGCACTGGTGCTCTACAGAGAGCGACACATTAACATCTATTCCAAGGAGGCGAGGCAGGATGCAGGAGTGTTTTCCTAGCTTCCGTGGAACTTACTAAGAGCTGTTGAACCAAGAAGAGGCAAGACACATCTTGCCTCTGTGAGCGAAGCCTGTGCACGCATTATGAAAAGGCTGATGCGTCAGGAGTGAAAGAGAAGTGTGAACTTCAAATAAACTAACAAAAGCAGCCTGCTGCTGCTGAGAAGCGGTCTAGTGAATGGCTCTGATTGGAGAGTGATGCTGTACTTGAGTATTTGCATCTCCAGGTCCTGACTTCTTTACTGATGCAAATCAAAGCATATCATACATATGGACCTTCTATAAGGCTATGCTTACACTACTATTAACCATAAACTCTTTTTTTTTTTTTAAGATTTATTTATTTATTACGTATACAGTGTTCTGTCTGCATGTATGTCTGCAGGCCAGAAGAGGGCACCAGATCTCATTACAGATGGTTGTGAGCCACCATGTGGTTGCTGGGAATTGAACTCAGGACCTCTGGAAGAGCAGCCAGAGCTCTTAACCGCTGAGCCATCTCTCCAGCCCTAACCATAAACTCTTAAGCATCACAGATTTCACCACAGATCTTAGGGACTAATTGAAGGATTATCCCCATTGCAAAATTCCAATCTGGGCACATGAGAGGAAGCAGGTGTCAGTGGTTATGTGGTTGGCATATTCAACTTGACTAGCATAGAAACCAAAAACACCAGCTGTACCGGCACGAAGGGTCACCTGCCTACCTCCTTACCTTTTATATTTTGGACAGGGTTTTACTCTATAGTCCAGGACAGCTTTGAACTCACGATCCTTCTTCCTCAGCTTCCAGAGTGCTGGAATTACAGGTGTGTCCCACCACACCCAGGTACAATTTCCCTTTTTGAAACAGCAGGGAAAGGTTACCTGGTACAATGATTTGACATGTGAGTCCTCAGGTTAGACACTTTGGGTTTGGGTCTCTTTGCTCTTCCATTAATCAGTTATTTCTCTGTAAGCTGGGGACAAAATGGTGGCCATCACATCTGTTTGAAGATGAAGTGAAATACTGTGTATGAAGTACCTAGCACAGAGGTTGGATCAACAGCAAACACTGTACAAGGGCCACCTCACATCAGATGTCTCCAGGGGATTCACTAGTCTTCAGTATGTCTGTTCGAGTCAACACACATATCCATCCTTTCTACGGACATTCATTAATAGGGAATGCAAAACAGTACTTTGAGAGGCAAAATAGATAAATAGAAAAAAAGTGGTTGGGAATGAGGCAAACAGGGCTTTTGCCGCCAGGTAGTAGGGCTCAATTATTTAACTCCTTCATGTATCTGAGAAAAAGGAGAATGTCCTTGCCACGAGTATTTAAAGGGCCTTACCTGAGTAGGTACAGGGTGAGAGATTGATCTCTTTAAGAGTAGAATGGCTGAGAAATCTTGTTACTAGCTAGTATGATCTTGGGCTGGGGAGGACCAGCTAGAACATGCCAGGGAAACATCTAGGTAAGACCAAATGCACACATTGAAGCACATGAGGAACTTAAGGCCATTGGGCGTTACTGGAAGGGGAGATGTGCAGAGAATATTCCCCTACAGCACAACTGTCACCATAGCACAGGGACCTTTCTCCCTTTGGCTATGCCTCGGGTAATAGATATGAGGCTGGGAAGAGCCAGATGGGCCACTACAGCGCTTGGTACCTTCTCACTGTCCTCCCTAACTTTGTAAAAGACCTGGGCACCATTTTGACTTCAGAATGAGGTAGCTACTCTGAAGCACTCAGTGCAGAGACAAAGGGATGTGTGGTCTTACTCTTTCCAGGGGAGGATGTATCTACACTTTTCTGACAACAAAGGAAAAAGCCAAACTGAATTCATCCCTGAAGTCCGATCCATGGGTCCCAGCATTTCTGTAAGTCAGGTACCCTTCACCTTGTTTACACAGTGCTCGTGTAGGCCTACTAACATGTTTACAAGGTATGCTAGGGAGGAATGTACAGCTTCCTGAGAAATAAAATAGGGGCCTTTGCAACTCTTGGATCTGGGTCGTAAGAATATGTACTCTCTAAGGAGACTGGACTACACTTTATCACGATTTTTTATTAAGTTCTATTTTCAAGGTGACATAAAATATGTGACCAAAGGTAACCCATGGCAGTGCATACACATGCAAGCATCCTTGCTTTGCTGATTCTTCCAGCTCTGTCTGTTCATAAACTGGACTCATTCCTTAAATTCACAAGCCATGATCACTGTGGCAAATCCAATAACAGAATTTTCTGCTGTAAACATGGCATTCTCCTCAGCATCTTTTTACAGTCCTTAAGTGGTTCTGATGTACATGGAACTAAAAGCCTGGAGAATTAAAAATTACACAAATAATGAAAATGAGTTCCTAGGTGAATTACCCATTACTGTGGAGGTTTTGGACTATTTTCATTAAAAAGAGTAAAAAGGCCATCTAAAGATGTTTGTGTATCTACAGATGATTGTGAAGTCATTTTCTTTATTTCTTTCTAACTCCCATAAGCCTCTTTTATTAGTTGTGAGGAAAAAAGCTCCAATCTGCTTCAGTAAACTGCATTCTCTTTTCAACTACAGAAGCATCCGTGGTCTCCTTACATGAGCAGTCTTTTTAATGGCAGTGAAGTGATTGGGAAGACAGCATTAAAAGGCAGATTTCATGGGACTTCTCTCCATCTGATAGGCCCTTCCCACCTTCTTTTCTTATCATTTTAGGACCACTGCTTTTCACAAGTTCCTGACATACAATGGGCACTTGAAGGCACTTGCTGACTTAATGAATGGACAGATGAATTCACTATCTTAATAACAAATTTTGTTGTCATATAGTCATATGGGTGACACAGTCTTCCTACTTAGGAATATGATTTTTCTGACAACTTTAAAGCATTCTCATATCTCTTCTGAGATCTGAGGGTTCTCTTTTTTTATTTCTCTCTTGAACTTTGAATGGCTTTTGTACTCATTTGCATAGTGGAAATCAGTTATTCTTATTTTTTCATTGAAGAAAATGAGTAGGCAGGCCATGAATTTAAACTCAACATAGTAATGGGTGGCAGATCTAAAATAAAACTTTTTACCCCCATTTACACAGTCCCCTTAAGCTGGTATGAAGAGAAATTGTTGAAAAGACACCGAAAGAGTGCAGAGTTTGTGGCTCGTGTCTGTAATACCAGTACTCTGGAGCCGGAGGCAGGAATATTGTGAATTTGAGGCCAACTTGAGCTATACAGTGAAATCCTGTCTCAAAACCCAACCAATCAACCAACCAACTACTCATTCACCAACCAAAGAATAACAGAACAGGTAGATAAGGGGCCAGCACACTTCAGAGGGAAGGGACTCTCCATTTTCCCACCAACTCAGAATACTGCTACAGTACAGAAAAGGGGATTGCCATGTGCTAAATAAGATCATCCCACCTACACAAGGCCCAGGTCCTTGGATTGCTGTGTGAGATGCAGTGTGAGAGCATGGGGAGTGGCGTTGTTTCCTGAATCAGAACTCAAGGCTACACTCTCTCACTGGGAACAGAACGGCTGAGGAGAGTTGGAATGATACCACAGCTTCCATACTTGGAAATGCTATCTGTGATTGGGCTTTTACTGGCTGGTTTTAGTATCCAACCCCCTTTAGCCCGGTCTCTTTTTTGTTGTATCATACAGTGCCCGGCAATAGAGGAAAGCCTGCATTCTGCTTCTGAATGATGGGCTGTGGACATGGTAAAATCACAAGAAACAGCAACTGCTGTGAAGAAAAGCAAGGTACTATTTCAATTAGTCACCTGTAAGTGTAGGCTGGAAAAGACAGGCAGACAAAGGTGGCATGGTGCTGTGAGGTATAATCCTATGTGTCATCTTAACAGGGCCACAGGTGCTCAAGTATTTGATTAACCATTGTCCTGGGTATTTTTGTGAGGATGGTTTCTCTCTGGATGAGTTTAATGTTTAAGCTGATAGACAGAACACCATCCTCAATGTGGAAATTCAGAGTCTGGAATGAAACCAGTCCCCGAGGAAGACAGAACTCTTCCTCCCTGCCTGCCTTCTACATGGACAGAAGCCATTACCTGCCCCTGAGCAAAACTCAAACATTGGCTCTTCTTGCATCTTCAGCCTGCTCTGTTCCAGACTAAAATGACATCATTGGCTTCTTAGGGGGTTCCAAATGTTCTTCTGAGCATGAGTGACAGGCCCTCTCACACAGAGAAATCGTTCAGAGGTATGCGTCTTGTCTTGAGACTTTTAGGACATAATGTTTGAGTCTTTAGGAATTTCATTTGAAAAGCATATGCAGAAATGCAAACAGAGTTATGCATAATCAGTAGTGCCCCTTTATATCCTGCGGTATTCCTTTCTTGTAGCATAATGGGACATAACTGTCCAACAGTTGGGTAAAGGTTAAACAGAGTACTTGCATATCACGGATTATAAGTGAGACCATTGGCATTGCTTTATAATAAGTGTCTAACAGCACTAGGAAATAAAGCATAAAACTGTAAGAAAAAGTAGGATATGCAGCATTTATACTTAGACTTTCAAGTCTAACTTATCAAAGAGAGAAAGATGGTTTATCCGTGTGTGGGCATTGGCTCTCCCCACGCTGTAAGTGCTTCCTACCTCACCTGTGTTGCTTATGCTTTTTACTTTGGTCAAATAAAATACACTTGATTACATTTTCAAATATGGGTGGACAAATAACCCCCTTTTACAGGCCTTATGGGGGAAGCACAGCAAACTACTTCCTGAGAAAACAAACGGTAACTACTGAAATTGAGCCAGAACAAGCCCAGCCCAAACTCAAAAAGTATACGCCTCCATCAGGGACGTCCTTCATTCCAGAGGTGTGAAAGGACATTATAAATCTCGGGGAAGAAATCCAGTAAGCTCTCTCTGTGGTTGCCTGCTCCAGGAAACACCTGAGTTAGTGAGTGGGGAGATGCTGGGTTGAGCCCCACAGGCCCCTGGGCTTTTTGCTACTGACTGGCTTTGGGACCACCAGCCTGTCATTTACTGTCCCTTAGCTGCAGGTCTTTCATCAAGGACACACGAACATTAAGTCAGCCTCTGAGCTATAGCAGGTATTGCCAGAATAAAACAAAGCGGTGACCATTCAAACTCCGTCAAGTACAAGGCACTGAGGCCATGTTAACAAGTGGTTATCAGAGTTCAGCACCGAGTTCACATTTATGTCCTCCTGTGGTCGCCTGCTCCTTGGTGGCAGTCACAGATACCAGTAGTAGAAGGACAAAGTGATCCAGACAGGATACTCTCTTTTCTTTTCCCAGCACAAATACAATGTGCCTAAATTAGCATTTAGTTGACTTTTTTCTTTCCAACCAGAAATATGCTAAATTAAATTAAAAATCCATATACTTAACTGGAGTCATATTCGTGTGAGAGGAGACGAATCTATAAACAGCAGCTCGCTGCAGTGATCTGCCAGGCTTTTATAAGGCCACATTTATCATTCCTCTGTGGAATTTATACATCCAAATTGCCTGGCCAGCAGATGTATATTTAAATACATGGCCTCATGTGAATTGGCGGGCCTCTGTTTCATAAGGAGGAAACTAAAAGCAAAGGGATTTTATGATTTTCTCAGCACCCTAAAGTTAGCAGAAGAACCCGATTAATTCACTTCCTGACCTCAATTTCTATACGACCAGCTACCATTATTATTATTCTCAGGTATGGATTAAATAACACGGTCCTTAGTATTTTTGTTTGGAGGTGGGGAAGGGCGGGATAAAAGGAAGCAATGGGGAAAGAGGAGGCCCCCTCCCCTCAAGTGAGCACCATAGGCGATATCTCTAGTAATGACAAACATATTCCACAAAAATGCTCCCAAGTTTCCTAACCACACTGAGTAGGGTTGTAAGCTTAAGGAAAGCACATGTTCTTTTGATGAGACCTGCATTTTGAAACAGGAAGAATCTTGGTATTTAACACTTGGGCAAGGCGGTGTGAAAGGTTGTGGGATGTTCTGAATAAATTCTATAATATGCCCTGTGGTGCCTATCACCGACATGATGAGCATGGGGACATGAAGACCTCTGCTTCCCCCAGCACTTTGGAGGAGTGTACAACATAATCCTGTTCTGCTGATCTGGTTCTCCAGACATCTATTTATTTAAACTAGCAGCTCACAAGCAGAGAGGAAAAATAAAAGCACCCCACAAACACAAGGAACCTTCAAAGTGGACCCCGGACCCCCTCCTTAGTGTCCTCAAGGTTTCACACTGCAGATGCAGCCTCTTACATCTGTGAGTCATCACACATTTTTTTTTTAAGACATCAAAACTCATTCATGTTCCATCTTCCTCAATGATTTAATTTCCCCCACAGCACTTCAGAACTGTAGGCAAGAAAGTTCTGGGAGCTGTCCTACTGAATTACAGAAATTAGAATCTGGTTTGAGGGAAATAACTTCACATGTGCATTACAATGAAGAAAATGTAATATTTCCCCACTTTCTCAGGGGCCCAAACAAGTAATTTCCCTTACTTCTTATGCATAGTAAAGGAATGCAAGTGATCTCCTCTGGCTTTTGAAATCACCTACTTTGGGAACAGAGGAGGGAGTTGAAGGCTATTTCTCACTGGGTAAAAATGTACCAGAAACATAATAGATGGCTGTCTTTCTTCACCTTACAGAGGCTGCCAGAGGTTTCTTTTTCCTGACTGTGTAATAATTGCACCCTTGGCTGGAGAGGTGGCGCAGCACTGGCTGCTCTTCCAGAGGACTTGGGTTCAATTCCCAGCATCCACATGACAGCTCACAACTGTCTGTAACTCCAGTTCCAGGCGATCCAACATCCTCACATAGACATACATGCAGGCAAAATACCAATGCACATGAAACAAAATAAATCATAATAAAAAATTTGGGGGACTGGAGAGATGGCTCAATGGTTAAGAACACTGACTGCTCTTCCAGAGGACCCGGGTTCAATTCCCAGCACCTACATGGTAACTCACATCTGTCCTTAACTACAGTCCCAAGAGATCCAACACCCTTCCACAGGCAAAACAAAACACAAACACACATTAAAAATAAATAAACAATTAAAAAATAATTGCACACTTACAAGCTCCTATTACTTCGGATTCACCAACAAAAGCAACCTGATGCTATGGTTGATTTCAACAGGTAATGTTCAGCTTAAGCACTAGGATTATTATTTATAACTTGACATCTCCTCGGCATGTCTTCTGTACAAAGAAAAGGTTACCAGTAGCATGTCACCTACATAACCCCTACCTTTATGCCCTTTCTTTATAAAGGAAGGCTTCCTCACATGGCATGAAGTGGCCATGGCTGATAAAAGACCTAGGAGAGGTCTGGATGAGAGCACACCACTTTAGTACTACTCATTATGCATGTTCTTCTCATCACTGTCCCTTCCTATCAACGAGTGTGGGGCAATCACCCTTCACTCCGATTACTCTTGGAGCATGGTAAAGAATTAATAAAACAGAGGACACAGGTATCTTAGAAGAAATTTTTACTAGCACTTTTTGAAAGAGTTGTAACTCTAACCTCAGAGATTCTTGTAGACTAAGAGTATGTGAGCCTCAAATCTGAGATGATAATAGAAAGAAATCGAAGTGTTATGGCTTTGCGTTATTCACCCATGGCGATCATCTTCTATAAATCACAACAAACACTGAATTAGTGAACACCGAACCATTGCTCCGAGGGAAATATGGGGTTAGGTTCCTGGCTAGACCGTGTTCACTTACAAATCAACATATAACATTGTTTTGTGAAGGATTAAATGTTAGTTAGCACACATTGTTGACTCATTAATATTGAACCTATGATCCAAACACTGTGGGTCACAGCCGAATGAAGCTCATCTGTCACACTTATTTTCTCCATAAGGTGTTATCTTGTACTCTGGGACACTCAATAGCACTTTAGCACAGTTCTTGGAGGCCACTTTAGAGAGTGAGATCACCAACCCAAAGCACAAAAGTGTGAAAAATGGGGGAAAAATGGGCTACAAAAGGACATTTTAAAACGTCTATTAAAGCTAAAACAAGAAGGCATCACATTCATAACCTTGGTTGACCTCAGCTGGACCATGTACCCTTTGCCATACCATGTATGTCTGTGAAAGACTATGAAATTGCCTTGAGTATTGACTTGGGAGTTATACATACATTTGAGTAAGGGAATTTGCATATAAGGAAGCCTTGAACAACAAAGATTGAATGTGTAAATTCTTTTATTCAATAGCATATCCTGTTCTCTATGTCTTTTTTTTCCCCCTAAAATTTTCTGATTCTCTTTTCTCTGATACCCTCAATCAATCTTTCATGCTAAACGGAAACATTTTTATTCTACGCGGCTATCACAATTGCAGTGCAACTCTGTCTTACTGATTTCTTTACATGGGAGTTTGGAGCTTGGATTTTCAAAAGTGAAAGAGTGCTGTGGATGGTGGAAAAGACACAAAGACAAGTCTACAAAACTCTATTTCCTGTTTTAGAAATTAGGCAAAGTGTTGTGTCTGGGCTCTTTGAATAAATACAGTCTATTTTATAAGCTATTAATGTTTCATAACTTATTTTGCTTCATAATTTTATAGAATGACAAGACATCACTAAATATTATAGGGGAGATGCTAAAAGGAACACCTGGGAAAACAGGCCTCTGTCTCCTTAAGCACTTCGTGTGCTAAACTACACTTCAGGAGCTTTCTGATACCAGGTAAGACTTAGAAGTTCAAGCCTATTTTTTTTTTTAAAGTTGCCTTCCCTAAACCATTGAGGAAGGTTTTGACACCATCCACCCAACAAAGAAGCAGAATAAATAAAAACAAACTAACAAAAACAGTTGCGAAAACTCACACTTGTTTAGAAACAGCTTTCCGAATTGTGCTTAGCTTTTCAAAACGTAAGCCAAAATGCATGTTGTATGTGCTAATGGCGCCCTGGAGAGCAGGACATGAATAAGGCAGGGCGGACTGGCACTTCGTCCAGCTCATACAGCACTGAAGTAAGATTCTGGCAGAGTGATTGTTTACATTTGGCCCTGGTCCCAGGAAATTGCACTCATTCATTCAGTCATTCATTTATTCTCTGGTTCAGGGGTGAGAGCACCACAGGACTGATGGGGGTCCCTTCTCTTTGCCAGAGTGGCCATCAGATCCCGACCCGATTGCCACTCATTTCCATCGAGGATGGACACTAGCACTTGTCCTGTGGAAGAAGGCTTGAAGGAACGAGAGGTGCGTTCTCTAAGGGCATGCCCACAATGAGGCTACCCTAGCTTCGAGCGATGCAGTTTGTCTCGGTGACTCCATAAAGTCAAACTCCAAAACTGCACAATGCGTCATTAATCCTGGTTATACAACTGTGGATCTTCCGAGACCCACGGAGCAGGCTTCCTAGTGCTTCATACCTAAAATTAACTTCATAACCCATTATAGTTCTCTGAAAGACAACAGAAACCCTCGAGTATTCTGAGCTATTTAATCACATTGCGGTTTTAAAAAACGGTATCAACACTGTTCCCACCACTTCCCACATGGTTTAAGAAGCAATAAAAACCTTGAAAGCCTCAGTGTAATCACTCAGTGTAATCACGGAGGCTTTTCCTAATGACATCTTAACTCTTTAGGGGATCTGTCTTAGCTATTCCAGCCAGGACTTATCAAACCTTTAGAAAGCACGTCAGGTCTTGCATACTATGTGGACTTTGTCACAGTCACCTCACTAGGCCACAGTAGCATGGAAACAGCCACAGACATTAAACAACTGAGTACAGTTACATATTTCAATAGAATTTCATTTGGGACACTGAGATTTAAACTCCATGTACATTTCACACATCACCAAGCATCAGTCTTTGCTTTAGTTTTGCAAAAAAAAAAAAAAAAGGAATATGAAAACTATTATCATAGTCTGAAAAAGCAAATATAGTCCTTGTCCAATAGGGGTTTATCAACCAAAGCAAAGAACAACAATATGGCCACAAAATACAGAGAAATAACTATATACACAACATGGTAAGGTAATGGCTTAGGGTGAGCTATTTCTATTATATGGTTAAAGTCTCTAAGGTTTTACTGGTGGCAGTATTTTTCAAGGGATGTCTTAGGCCGTTTAAAGCCATGAGAAAAATCCACATGGTTATTGGCTCTCATTCTGACCAGGTGACTGCCTGGAAATTTCATCAGAAGCACTTATTATGTGGCCAAGCTCAAACTTTGCACAGCTTTCAATCCCTGCTGTATTAACAGTACCATATTATTAGCAAGCTTTTCTTTTCCTGGGATTCACATCAAGAAATGACGCTAAGATGTAGCAGTGTCTTATAGGAAACACCAAAAGAAGAGGAAGTATTGGAGGACATAAAAATAATAGTGCTCCCTATATGCTATATGTAGCTCCAGACACCTGGCTTTTGTTACCCCAGTTAACCCTGTAATGATCCTGAGACAGGAATTTTAAAAATTGCTATTACTGTGTTAGTAGGAAGCTATGGCACAGAAGGGTTAAGCTCACTGTCCATGGTCACTTAGCAGAGTCTGAACTGAACCCAGGCGTGGACCCGTGCTCTCAGGGACCCATACTGCCACCTCCCAATACTGAAGGAGGGGTCTAATAACCAGTAAAGCTCTGTCACTTGCATGGCATTACTTTGCCAAACTCTTTTTATACTATCCATTCACCACACCATCTCCCTTCTGTCTCTTTCTGTAGGGATCCAGTGGTCCATTTTCTAAGAGCCAAAGTCAACCTGTAAGCCCCGCCCCTGCCCAAGGACCAGGTAGCTTCTTGGAATGCTGGGAGTTGTAGTTCTTGGAAAAATAACAAAGCCACATGGGAAATACGGTGGCCATAGGATTTTGTCTATAAAAAGCCCCTACAACACAGGTCTCATCACCACTCACTGTGATTCCAGAGAGTGGTCCTGACCAGAGTCCATTCTGGTCAATTTTTAATTAAAGCTTGCTTCAAATTTGGCTCAAAACTGTGGAACCATTTTTCCTCTCGAGAATCTTAGGATTAACATTTCTCACTCAGAACAGGAGTGTTCGTAGGAAAGCCACACTGATTAGTAAGTGTGGGGCTGGAATGCAGGAGACCTCGGTTCCTGCTTAGATGTGAGCGGAAGACCCTGCTTAGATCATTTTAGCTCTGGGGGATCTGATTTCTTCACAGACAAAACAACAGCTGTTCTTATGGACATGATCAGATGGCTCCACATGTGTGGAAGTATTTTATCATCTACAAGAACAGAACAGCGCTGCTAGTTATTTTTATTACACACACAGCTTTCCCTGTTGCTCTTCATCCCTTCTCTAGTTACTGTAAACAGTAATATATCTGACGATCACAGGATTTTGCACAGTCGTTTTCTTGGCCGACCCTTCCTCCCGTTTGTCCTCTTTATTCACTGAGGAGACGTGATTTCTGCCCCTCATTCTGACTCCTATCCCTCATTAGAGATGACAAGACACACGACGGTATGCTGGAGCTGGCTTAGCCTATTGCCTCCAGGTCTTCCCAACTCCAATTCAAGGAAACCATGCCCTGAAATTGGTGATGGTGAGAGTATTTATACTACGGAAATGTCAAATTATACACATTGTCCTCCCTTTATCCTCCCAACTAGAAAACTACTTGCTGCATACGTACCAGCACACATCTGGATTTAGAAGCAAAATAACAGACTATTACAAGTGTTAAGAAGGAGAGCACAGAGTGGCTTGGAAACAGGTGAGGAATTACCAGAGCTATGAGGGATGAGGGATGAGCAGAGGCAGCCAGAGACTCCTTGAGGAATGGGTCTTAAGCCAAGACAAAAACAATAGGAGCTAGCCAGACAAAGGAAACAGGAAAGAAAGTTCTAGGTAGAGGTAAAGGAGAGGGTTAGAGTAACTGAACGCCGTTCCTTAAGGCTTTGGTGCAAAGTGCTATGGAGAAGAATGAGGTCAAAGGGGTGAAGGATACAGCTTACCCCAAGGACTGGTTGTCTATCAGTGGCTTCCAGCAGGTATATGAAGGTTATAATGGTGGGCCCAGAGTCAGAGAGGTGGCATTTAAATTCTGGGTCTTCTAGCTGAGTGATTTCAGAAGTATATTTGCCTCAGGTGACAGCTGAGCCTCACTTATAAAAGTGGGGTAGCCACAGAGCTCACACCTGCTAGGCTGGCCATGAAGGTGCAGGTTTAGTGTTCAGCACAAAGCATGGCTCATAGGAGTTGCTTTGGAGGTATCCAAGTCCAGGCCAGCTGGCCAGCAAGCACAGACACTCATTCTGGAGGGCTCTGTCTATAAGCCTCTCCTACCTAGAACACTCCAGGCCCATGTTTCTCATATTCTGGGTGCTGCTGATCATCTATTGAGCAGTACAGCCAGTTTATTGAATCTTGACTTGCACTTTAAAACATAGAATAGAACTACACATACACATACACACATGCACACACACACACACACACACACACACACACACACACACACACACACACACACACCAAAGCCAGATGTGTGCTTCAGTGGTAGAGCACTTGTGCAGCATGCATGAGGCTCTGGGGTTCAATCCCTAGAACCACAAAAGTCAATCAAGCTGGAGGAGGCATTAAGGACCCTTGACTGCCTAGTTTTTACCGAAGTCATGCCCTGCTGTGAGTCACTCAAAGACTAGAACTATCTAAGGCAAGATATGGCCCAGTAACTTGGCAGATGATGGGACAGAGTATATGAAATTGCTTTTAGTTTAGTGTATCCCAGAAAGATAATTCTATATGTGAACTGACTTTAGAATAATTTATTTTCAACATATGTCAAAACATATCCAGTTTGCCCTTTGGAGTTGCAAACGCTGCTTGGCATTTCTTTTTCCTTTTCAATTTTAAAAATGGAAAACAGTGGTGGGGGCCTGACCAGTGCTTGGTAGAAAATAAGGACCCCATGATGATTTAGTTTCCCGAGTCTCCACAGGGCTCACTCCCCAGGCATATGCAATCGGCACCAGATTAGCTGCCGACATTTATTGACAAAGGAATTAATCTTCACCAATGATGTTTCTTAAAGCCCATTCTTTACAGGAAGCAGGGACCGACATCAGGGCTCCTTTTATTTATTTTCCTCTTTCTCTCCTTTTCCTCCAGATCAAAGTAGCTGAAAATAGCCCCGCAAACCCTTGATTTAACCGAAGAAGGTGCAGGAGAAAAAAAAACATGGTGGCAGGGTGGGGTGGCTGGGGAGCAGGGCATGGATGTTTTTGTGCGGCGAAACTATTCTGTGAGGTACTATTTGGTGGATATACATCATTACACACTTGTACAAGCCTGTGAAATGTGCTACACCAAGAATGAACCCCGATATGAACTCTGGACTGGGGGTGATTATGATATGTCATGGTGCTCATGGACATGTGCTACTCCAATGAGAGATGTTGTTAATAGGTGAGGCTATGCATGGGGATGGGGAGACTTTTCAAATATTTCTGTGAACCAAAAATTGATTTAGAAATAAAGTTTTTAGGGGCTAGTGAGATAGCTCAATAAACAAAGGCACTTGCTGTTGAGCCTGGTGACCTGAGTTCACTTCCCAGAACCCACATGGTGATGGAGGGGAGACCCAACTTCTGTAAGTTGTAGCCTGACTTCTACACATGTGCTCTGGCATGCGCATGCCCCTGTCCCTACACTAAATGTAGAAAATAAAATGAAATAATGTTAAAGTTAAAAACATTAACAAAAATAAACAATGCATACCCACAGATGACCAGCTCTTGAACTTGAAATCATCTTTTCCCTGGAGCACAATATCATATGCCCACTTCAGGTAGTCACTGAAACCAGATGTATCATGAAATGCCTCTCATATGGGCTGGGAGTGTCTCTGGGGATGGACAGTGCGAGAATAGATCTCAGTATGCCAACTGTGTACCTGGTCAGAGATAGCCCATTGGTGACCTGCCCATGGCCAGGTCCTGAATAAGGTGCCTTCTGCTAATCTGTTTCTCACTCAGAAAAGAAGCCATATATACTTCCCAGATCAATAATTCAGCACTGAGCTGGAAAATTCCCACTTCTGTCATCCAGACATCACTTGGGGCCCCTATAACCTCGAGTGCATGGACAACTGCCATGTTCCTTGGAAGACTTCAGTGAGATCACCCATTTTTGTACTTAGTCTGTTAAGGTTCTGCTGAACATTCATCATGTGTACCAGGCTAGGGCTTCTGCAGAGAAACACAAAAGAAAAAGAACAGAAACTTTACCCCGATAACTTCCAGACACGACGGGAAGACAGTGGAAACAATACACAGAACTACAGAGTGAATGGAGGAAACCAAAGCTGACGGTACCGCCAAGTGGTGGCCCTGGTTTCCGTGTTACATGAAGTTCTATGTAACGGTCTTTGGGCCAGCTCCTAGGGGGCTTATTTCTTAAGTTCCATGAATTTTATCATGTCTGCAGTACAGGCCAGCAGTGCAGAACTTAGCAATGGCTGTGGACAGATTCTGGTGTGCAAGGAGGTCAGAGTCCTCAGGATAACATACCTGTGGGTGTGACCATCATGGTTTGGTGCTGATGTGATATCAGAAAGGAGGATTTAAATATCCACAGCTTCCGTTCCGAATGCCTGCTCAACTGTATAGACATTCCATGAGTTGTATAAACTTTGGGTCTGATTAATTTAGGTGTGTGATGTTTTTATTTATTTGCAAGTATTTTATAATAAAGTTTATAGAAAACATCTACATTGGCAGGGGCAATCTGTGGAGGATGTCATGGTAAGAGTGTCTTTCCCGGGCAGGCCGCATTTGTCCTCAGTCCTCAGCATTTTTGAGTATGTCGTTGTCAGCTTACAGCTAAATTGGTGGGTGACAGTGAACCTGTGGGCATGTAGTGAGAAGGAGGATTTCTTTTATCTTGAAAATAAAATCTGCCATGTTAATCAACAAAGCTTCTGATACAAGCATAACAATTCTTTTGAATAGAAGTTTAACTCTATTAAAAGGAAGTCTTAGTGGAGGAAATACCTTAAAATATATTACTTAGGAGGTAAACACAATGGTAAATGCCTTCAAATCTAAATGCCAACGCCTACATGAACATATGTTAAAGGAAACAAGACACATACAGCTAATAAATAATGTGAAATCTCAAATTCATCCTTCCTAGAGGATTTAATTATCTTGTGAAACTGATTTGGCATTAACGATCACAACACACAAATCATCTAAACCAAGAAAAACACAAGGATACCATAATAGTGTTTCTACAAGTCACATTTACAGTGGCTCTGATGGAACAGGAAGCATAGAATGCCTTCCAGGACAGAGCGGCAGATGGCATTCCATATTGCAAGAACTCTCTGAAGGTAGAGCTACATCAGGGAAAATCCAAACTCTTTTATCTTTGCATTCCTGGACCAGGGATCTAGAGCCCAAGCTGCAAAAGAAAAACCACAACCATGAAAGACTTTACTTTGCTCCCTTCTAGCAGCCCTTCATCTAAGACCCTGTGGCTGGCCACCAAGAAGGAGAGCTGCCTACAAGACAGATTAATGTCTGACAAAGCACATGCTTTTTCCTACTTTCCTTACTGTTGTGAGGGAATCATCAGGCTCCCAGCACAACCCAAGGGCAGCATCCACAGGGCATGGGATTAGGGAGGTAAAGAGGCTTAGAGACAACCATTTGGGTTAGGTGGTCTGAAAAGGAAGGGAATGGACTCTGCAAAACTTCCTGTGACCTAAGGGGGAAATAGCCAATTCCAAGAAATAAGAGGTAGCATTAGTAATAAGGATGTGTGACTTCTGTGATCTTCCTTTCATAAAAGAGTCTTTAAGTGGTTAGACAAAAATCTATATACTTAAAAACCTATATATGCATATAATGGGACACCACAGGAAGCATCCTGTCCTGTCTCTGCCCATCTTCCCAGCTCACTTCTTCTGCTACCCCATCACCAACAACCTTTGTTTTCCCAGGATCTGTGATGCATTATCTTCCCTCCTTTTCACCTTATGGCCATCCATTAGTATCTCCCTCAAATTACAATGTAAACAGTGGCCCATTGCTAATCAACCTCTTCCATGCACATAGCTACTTTGTCTAGTTTCCTAGCAAGACAATGATCAAGCTCTTTGCTGAATCTATGCCTTTTTTTTTTTGCTGAGGAACATGTTGGAGAAAGATACCTATCTTGAATCGTCATACTTTAGATTCATAATCAAGAGAACCCAAATGTCAGGAAGCATTCCTCACCCACTTAAACTTTCTTTGGCAATTTCACATTGACCTTTTTTCCCCAGTCTCAAATATCTTCTCACTCTTAGCTGACCTTGCCTCATATTTCATGGAGAAAACTGGAGAGATCTAGAACTTCTGCAAACTCCTATGATCCCACTTCTCACATATGGTGCAGTCTGTACAGTGGACTTTGTCTCTCACTTGTCCTCATGTCGGCACTAAATCCCATCCCTCTATATGCCTTTCAACTCTACAAGACCACTAGCAACCATCTCTCTAATCAATATCATCATTTTCTCCTTATTTCTGGACCATCTCAATAGCATACAAGTATGTGGTTATGCCTCTCAACTAAAAACAGAAGCCTGCTTTTGTGATGTGTCTTCTGTAGCTAATCATCTCATTAATCAGTTCCCCCTACAGAAAAATCTCCTTGAAAAGTTTTTCCATTCTTTTTTTCTTTTCCTCTTAACCCAGATATCACCGAGACAGCAGGAAGTTCACAAATTGAAAGTGTGCAGTGTGATCACTTCTGACACATGTTTGCGCTGTGAAACATTGCCACAATCAAGATAATGAACCTTTCCACCTATGCCTCAGAGTGTCCTGCTGCATCCTTCTCTTCCTTTACAGCCAACCCTGTAAGCATCTGTCACTGCCACTCCACCCAGACCACCTCTGTCAGGGTCACAGGCTATTCCCTTGGTGCTGATTCAACAGTCAACTCTTGTTTCTCATTTGACCTTGTCCCAGCTTGTGACTTAATTGTTTTCTCCTTGCATCATGGTACACTTTCTTGGCTTCATTTCACTTCTGACATATTACAGTAGATAGGTTTTCCCTTTTTCCTCATGGATGCTGCCTCCTAATTTCTCCCCTTCTTGCTAATCATTTTTCACTAGAGAGGCACAGAGGTCAGTCCATGGCTTTCTTTTCTTTTCTATGTACATTCATTCCTTTGTGATCCTCAACCAATAACATGGTTAACTTGGCAGATAATAGGCATTAAGTAAAATTTTAGCCAATAGCATATTATCCTTTATAGTAATCATGGAGTTCAAAATGGTAGAATATGTATAGTACTATTATAGAATTTGTATTCATGGAAGGTTTTGAATGATACTTCAACTATAGCAATTTCTTTTGAGGGAATGATGAACTTGACTGGATAGCTTCATCTTTGTTATTATACCTCTATGCCCCTCCCCCATCACTGTGAGCCCACTCATTTCTCTGTTGACTGTGTTCACAGGACTCATCTCTTCCTTGTTGATGCTATTTGATGTAACTGGTCTAAGGATGGATAAAAATGTGCAAGTAGCTCAAATGGGAACAGTAAAGGGCAGTGCCTTACAGACAGAGATGTTGGGTGCAACCTGAGAAATGGAAAGCAGGTAGATCTCTGAGTTCAAGGCCAGCCTAGTCTACAGAGTGAGTTCCAAGACAGCCAGGGCTACATAGAGAAACCCTGTCTCAAAAACCAAAACCAATAGCCACAGTAACAACAAAAAAGTTGACTCCACCAATCATTTAAAATCAGAACACATCCTCATTTGCTTCATAGTCAAACTGCACATTTACTAAGGAGGTTTTTGTTTTTCCTGGTGATGCTTATTGCTTTTATTTTATTTTTTGGGTTGACAAAAGCAGTATATATTTCACTTTAATGCTAGGATCATGCAGATGTTTAATCAAATTATTATTGAAAATCCATGTTCTTATAGACGTCTTTTCTGGCTTCATGCTGTATCCAGACAGTTTTCTAAGCTTGCTTCTTGTCTGAAGCTTGTCTTTTTAGCATACTCTTTGAGATTAGGATTAAGATGTCTTCTTCTAAAAATGTGTGTTCTAGGCCTACAGACCCAGACTCTCTCATTTGCACAGTGAGCACCTTACCCACTGCCTCTGTCCCCAGCCTCATGAGAATGCCTTTTCTTCTCTCTTTTAAGTTCTTGCTTCTTTTGCTAGAGACTATTTTCAGTCTTTGAAAGAAATCATTATTCCAAAGATTTCCAAATTCTTTATTCTTCCTTTATACTGATGAGTGTTCCAGTGGAATATAAATTATAACTTAGGAATCATCCCCTTGAAGAACCTGAAGTTTAGTACCATGTCCCTGTAAAATACACCAGCACCATGCAGTTTCTTATTTTTAAAACCTTCTCCTCAATACTGTTAGCATCTTCTGTGTCCTCTATGTTTAAAGTTTCCTGTGTAACTTGAAGGCTCTTGTCCTTCCTCAGCTCAGGGACATATCCTAGCATCTCTTACTGCTTATCCCTGCTCTGTGCCTTTGTTCCTTCTTCCTGAAGCCCTTGATAGCCAGACACCAGACTCCTGGCATTAGGTATTGATGTCCATTAAATATCCTACTGTATATTCTATCTTTTTGTTCTACTGTCTAGGAGATTTAATTGACTTTCTTTTAAACCCAGGAAGTAAAAGCTGAATTTCATTCATATTTTAATTTCTATTGTTTTTATTGCTTACTTTCATGTTTTATTTATATATTTATATTCAATTTACCTCTTCTTGTGTGGAAACAAAATGTTCTTTTTACTTAAAAAAGCCTAGTAAACAGAAAAAACAGGAGCCCACATATTTATAAATTAGGATTTTCAGGTTTTATATTTTTGCCATTTATACTTCAGCTGAGTTTTCTAGTCCTTAAAAGAGATATTATCCGAGACACACCCTGAAGTTTCTCTGTTCCTTAGCATCCACTGTCAGCCTGTAACTCCCTCTTTCTTACCATTCTTCCCTTCCTTTCCAGGAGCAACCACCATCATAAAGTGTGCCTTTTCTGGCCCAGATTTTTAAAACATTGGTGTGTGTATAGTAGCTATGGAAAATACACAGTGTTGCTTCGTGTGTTACAGTCATGCAGTAATATACATTTTCCACAACACCTCAGTTGACCCAATGCTTTTTCTGAAATCTATCCATGTTGATACATAACAACATACACATTTAATTATTTTTAACTGCTGTGTGCTTTAACAAATATTTACGTGTACCAGCAATGCTCCACAAAGTGTTCAAGTGACTGGGCATCCCAAAGAAACAAAAAACACAGTTATTTCTAATTATTTTCTGACCCCTTCATTAAGGGGCATTGGGTTTTGGCATGGCAAGACTGCTTAGACGACTGTCTTTTTACAAGGACAATGTTTTTAAAGAGTGTATTACTAGGGGTAAACATGATAGAAAATATACATATTTCCAGTTTTACCAGGTGTTTCCACCTTACTTTCCACATAGCAGCAAGCTGGGAAAATTCTCCATTCTGTGCATCCTAGTGGACAGCATCACTTCTTTATTTGTGCCTTTATGATGGGTGAAGAGGGTACCTTTCTGTCTTCGTAAGTGTTTCTCCTAAGTGTCAGCAAAGGCTAGCAGCTCTCCTTCCATTTAGCACTTAAATCTCCTCGCCGTGTATTTCTTGGTGATCTCCTTTGCTTCCCACTTTTAGCCAGTTGTTTCTCTTTTCATACTGATCATAAGGACTCTCCAACTCTACAGTATGGAAACCAACACATTTTCTGTTTTATATGCTAAAAGGTATATTTTCTGTCCAAGGTTTGTCTCATAACTTTATTTATAGAGGTTTTTGCATAAAAGAGTTTTACCTCTTAATGTAATTTTTCCTTTATGAACTATCTTTTTTGTGTACTGAGAAATAATCTCTCCCCTGCGGTCATAAAGACATTCTTCTGCATTTCCTTCTAATAATTTTAAAGTTTTATTTTTCACATTTAGATTCATAGCATATCTAAAATATATCTATCCATTTGTAGGGGATGAAACACCACTACATTATTTTTTTCATAATGAAAGCTAAAGCATTGTTAAATAATTCTGTCTCAACAAGTTAATGCATTGTCTACCATAAACTAAATTCCTACATACATTTTGGGGATTGTTTCTGGGGTTTTTACACTCACAAAGAATAGATCTCAGATACTCTTAAAGCAACTTTCTTCTGTTCTCCTAATCGACCATTTCCCCCAATCTTAGCTTCTCTCCACTTTGCTGATCATATTTTAAGTCAAATCTTGGTTTACGGGTGGTGAAATGGAGTTGCAGAGGTCTTACATTGCCCTGCAGCTTCACACAGCAATATCCTTACAGTGCTATGACCAGATACCGCCGACACTCTTTCCACTGACATTCCCCCGACACTTTCCACTGACATTCCCTTTCCTAAAAGCTTTCACTGTCTGTCAAATTTTGACTTCCACATGAAGTTCAGTAAAGTTGCCCATCTCTCCACATCTTTGCTAGATCTATTTTTAAAGTTTTTTTTGTTTACTTATTTTTTTTATGTGCGAGTGTTCTGCCTTCATAGATGTATGTATATCACATGCATGCTTGGTGCCTGTGGAGGCCAGAAGGTATTGGATCCTCTGGGACTGGAGTTATAGATGGTTGTGAACCTTCATGCTGGGAAATGAACCTGGGTCCTCTGAAAGAGCAAATGCTCTTAAATATTGAGCCATCTCTGCAGCTCCCAAGTCTGGGTTTTATTATTTATAACACCCCTTTAAACTAGCAGGTAAAGAATGGAGTTTCCTTATTACAGTTTCCTGACGTGAACATTCAAACTAGTAACTATATATAACATACATATGTAACATATAACAGTTAGGTCTTTAAAGGTTTATTGTGTATTTCTTGATCATAGCATCTAGTCTCTGTCAGTCTACTTGTCTTTTGTTCTGTTTTGTTTTCTATTTTATTAATGCCACTTAAGAATTCTATGCAGATTTTAGTTACCTGTCATAATGCATTTTTAGCTTTCAAAAAAACCTTGTCGTTTCTTTTCTAACTTTACCTCCAATGTCAGGGATCAAAGCCAGGGCCCTGTGCATGCTGGGTACATGCTCTACCACCAAGGTATATGGCAAGCACAGTCCTTGGTTTCTAACTTTGCTGACCATCTAGCTGACATAAGGCTTAGAATTAGGCATATTGCCATTTTCTCTGCATCTCTTTCATTATTCCTTTACCTTCAGAAAGAGTCATCCTAACTTGTCTATAACTCTTATGATTGAATGAAGTCTTCAATCCCTTTGTAGATTATTTGGTGTACTTTGTGATGTTAACGGATAATTTAATTTTCTACAAATGGTTTATCCTAACTTGTCTATAACTCTTATGATTGAATGAAGTCTTCAATCCCTTTGTAGATTATTTGGTGTACTTTGTGATGTTAACGGATAATTTAATTTTCTACAAATGGTTTATCAATTGTGTCAATTTAATTTAATTATTAACTTCCTTTATGTCACTTTTATCTGTAGTAGATTCTTAGACACACTAGAGTCTGTTTCTAGATTCTGACTCGTTTATCCAGATAGTCTTATGAAACAAGACCTCTAGAGTCCTGATAGCCTCCTAATTTATTGAAAGATACTTTCACATTGATTTATTTAGTATGTGTGCATATCAGAAGACAGCCTGCAGGAGCTGGGTTCTGTCCTTCCATGACTTGTGTTCTGAGGATCCAGATCAGGTGTGAAGCACCTCCCCTGCTTAGCCATCTTGCCGGCCCTGAGTCGTTTTAATATTTGGAAGAAGAAGATGCCTAATCATGTCATCTATAGTTTACTGGTGATTGCTTTTGATGATTTTTCTCAAACTTTTTTGAATCACCAATTTAAAATTGATACTCTATTTTAAGTGGATAAATCTGACCCTAAGGTAAAAGAATTAAACCTTGAAAATATTCTGTCTTTTCATTTGAGAAACAACTTTTTTGTGGATTTTTAAAAATTTTGCTCATGAGTACTTGTTTTCTAAACTTAGATTTGCCATGCAATAGTTTAAACTCTTGTACATAGGCTTCTTCCACTGTATTTCTTAACTATTAATTGCCCATAGGCAATAAAGTTACTGACCTTAGTTTGATAGTCCAGTTGGTTTATTGTCTTGAATTGTAAGTTTTTTTTTAAATTTATTTATTATGTTTACAGTGTTCTGTTTGCATGTATTCCTGCATGCTAGAAGAGGGCACCAGAACTCATTACAGATGGTTGTGAGCCACCATGTGGTTGCTGGGAATTGAACTCAGGACCTCTGGAAGAACAGTCAGTGCTCTTAACCTCTGAGCCATCTCTCCAGCCCGTAAGTTGTTTTAAGAATTCAATTTTTTAATTTTTAAAGCCTCACTGCTTTTATATGTTAAATTGTTTTCATTACTCAATTCTTTATAATCTAATCTTAAGTTCCTAGTTACTCTTGATCTAAGTTTTTTTTAAAATGATATTTGATCATTTAAAATGATCATCAAATCCAAAAAAGAACATCAGAGCTGGGCAATGTATAGTAGAAAGACCAACAGAACTGAATAATCATCTGGTTCAATATGACATGTCTTAAAATGCCCAGTTGAATAGAAATTGATTGGTCCTTCTCATATGTAGCAAAAATTGACAACTATCATTTGTTTGATATTTTTGAGTGCAATATAAATTTAACTTAAGATAACTAATCTTAAAAAAAAAGACAAGAAACTGAACCTCACAATATGGAGCCATTTCAAAGTGATATAGCACCAAGCGAAGGAGGTCACAGTGGCCAAGGGCAGAACAATCAGAGACAAAGTGAGATTACATTCTAGTTTGAAGCAAAAATAAAGATCTGTTAGTCCACACTGATTTTAGCAAAGGATTGATTGATCGAATAAATAAGTGTCAGGGGTAAGAAAAATCGCTGTAGAGAAGAAACTGCAATTATTTCTGTAGAAATAGAACGTGCATCTCTACTTCTGGAATGGTGGCTGAACACAGTGCCTTCTTCCCACTAAGTAGTGGGGGAAGAGGAAAAATAAAATTTACCAGGAAGGATGCTGACAAACACTACCTCAGCCAGGTGACCAAGGGCAACATCAACAAGTCATTTGATGTCATGTCCCTTTGATATGATGTGATAAAAATACTTCCATGGTCTTCCTTTCTCAAGTTTACAACCACAGTCTCTATAACACGGTAATATCAAACAAATGATAGTTGTCAATTTTTGCTACTAATGAGAAGGACCAATCAATTCTATTCAACTGTGTGTGTTATATGCAGTTTGAATATATTTGAAATATCTTGCCCAAGCTCATGTATTAAAGGCTTGTTCCTCAGCCAGTGGAAACTTTAGGAGTGCGTTAGAGTGGAGGAAGCAGGTCACTGGGTGGGGGAATCCAGGAAGGAGAGCTTTAAAGGACATACCTTATGCTGGAGCCACAATGTCACCTCACTTTCCTCTGACTCTGGCCACTGGAAGTGAGAAACTTTGTCTGCCACAACCTTTTATTGTGATGTTCTACCTCTCTATGGCCAAGACACAGAGCCAGCTGTCATATACTGAAACCTCTAGAAACTTAAGCCAAAACAAATAATTCTTTTTAAGTTGTTTCTCTCAGGTATGTGTCCCAATGATGTCAGCCTGACTAACACAACAGAAAATCTATAAAGCACCTGAGCAATAATTTTCACAAGTGTAAAGTCATCAAGAATAAGGACAATCTGAGAAGCTAGCACGGCCAAGAGAAGCCCAAGCAGAAAAAGTACCAGAAGGTCCTGGGATAGAAAAAGGGTATTATGAGACAAAAACTAAGGCACTTCAGCTGGAGGACTATGTTAGCTGGATTTGAATATTATAGAGTGTATGTAAGAAAGACAACATTGGGCTGGAGAGATGGCTCAGAGGTTAAGAGCACTGGCTGCTCTTCCAGAGGTCCTGAGTTCAATTCCCAGCAACCACATGGTGGCTCACAACCATCTAGAGTGAGATCTGGTGCCCTCTTCTGGCCTGCAGGCATATATGCAGACAGAACACTGTATACATGATAAATAAAATAAATCTTAAAAAAAAAAAGAGAAATTCTTAAAATAAAATTAAAAAAAAAGAAAGACAACATTACATGTTTTCTCTCATATGCAGAATCTAGATTTAAACACACACACACACATGTGACATGAAAGCAGAAGAGTAACTACTTGAGAAGAGGATGGAAACAGCAGGGGGAGGGCAAGTGTGTCTGAGCAAATGCACATATAAAAATGTCGTGAGAACCGGGCGTGGTGCTACCTATCTTTAATCCTAGCACTCGGGAAGCAGAGGCAGGCGGATCTCTGCATTTGAGGCCAGCCTGGTATACAAGCTAGTTCCAGGATAGCCAGGGCTACACAGAGAAACCCTGTCTTGAAAAAACAAAACAAACAAACAAAAGCAATGAAACCCAATTTTGTACACTATACACTAATAACAAAAAGCACATAACATCCTATAGCACTCTAAATAATACAAGTTTCATGTCTTTATGTATTAACCTAAACATTACATTTAAATCTTAAAACCCTAAGAAAATTTGAATTAGTATTTACTTTAAGACTCAATCTCAGTTCACTAGCTGCAGCAAATACATAATATTGATGCAAGATGTTAGCAATAGGGGAAATTAAAAGAGTTCACTATACCTCTGTCCTATCTTTGTGTTTGTAAATGGGAAAGTTCCTAAAATAGAGGTTGGCTTTAAAAGGTCATGCCTTAAATGATCACAGCCAATAGTTTCTGTGTATTCTTTTACTTACTTATTTATTAAATTGATGTGTGTAAGTGCTCTGCCTGAATATATGTCTGTGCATCACATGTGTGCCTGGTGTCCATAGAGGTCAGAAGAGGGTGTCAGATGCTTTGGAACTGGAGTTAGAGATGCCTGTGAGCTGCCATGTGGGTGTTAAGACTTGAACCCAGCCCTCTGCAAGAGCAGCCAGTGCTTTTAACTTCCGAGCCATCTCTACAGCTCTCCCGTGTTTTTTTAAAGCCATGATTACTAAGTCTCTATGGAAAACTACTCAGCAACTAACAGGCCGCTCACCATGCTTGGTGTCCTGGCCAGCATCATAACCTACACTATAAGTGCTGCTGCTGGTCTCCTAGGTTACTGCTCAATTAGAGTTGCACAGAAGGCACCGGGCAATGCTTGTGAGGGTTCCTCCGAGGAAACAGTGAGAACAAATGGACACAGATTGCTGCTGTAGGGGTGGTGGGTTTGAGTTAGGATTCTGGTGTGCTATGAAGTCCAGTTGTCTAATATTCCTTCCTCGTTGTCTTTTAAAGTATGAGTTAAGGAAACAGTGGCGTGGTCCAGTTTAGCTTTTAGCCCAAGTTGGAGTGAATCTGGCAAAATCATGGATTTCTACAGTTTCCAGGGTATCCCAAGACTTGTAATAAATATCTTAAGCAGCACATTTCCATAAACTGAAGTTGATGTAAGTAGAACTCACCTAGAATTGCTCGTCAAATGTTTAGTTTGCGCCATTTACTCCACTGACATGTGATTTATTAATTTTGTTCTAGAGATTTGAGTTCAAGCTGTACAAATCATGAATAAAGATTAGTTTAATAATCACAGTGCCTCCTGGGACAATACTTGAAGAAAAGAAAATTCAAAATTGTCTCAATGTAAAAATAGTATGACAGTTGTATCAATATTTGCAAGTTGAAATGATATTCAATACCCTTTGGAGGCAGTGCATACATCTTATTCCAGCTTATTTTGTGCAAACTCTAAAACTTCCCCTTTTAATTTCATATTAATGCTTATTAATATTTTCCCCATGAAAATGTTTAAAAAAAATAAATCTAAGCTTTTCCTCCTAATCTGCCTCCAGCCATTGAAAACAGTAGACCTCTTGTAACTGTTTTGATGACTTAAATTCTTCCAAAAAATAATATATTTCCAGGGCCCCAAGCCATTTACAGCAATATTATTTTGTTATTTTTCACAATTAAAAAAAAGATAATTATGTGGCAATGTGGCAATACCATACATAGTTTTAATATTCAAAATTAAATTCTGTTGTGTTCACTGGCTTATTTTGCCTGTCCCCTTAACCCTTAGGAAACTCTAATTTTTATATACTCATATAAGTAATTTAGAAAAATGACTCGACAATAAATACCCTTATTAGAAGCTAAGTACTCACAAGCATGAGTTAAAAATGGCTGAGGAACCTTAATGTTTCTGTGATTTATATTATTATTATGTAGCTATTGGTGTGGGTGGTATAGATACCGTCATGTGTTGGAGGCGATTCCAACTATGACTTCATATATTCAATGACATCTCTTGTAACATTATTGCAAATGCCTGAATCTCATATGTGCTAGATAAAGAAAAGAGAGAAATAACAAGCAGAATTGAGCAAGCCAAAATCCTTCCTTCACACTAAATTTCTCGTTCACTAGTGATATTTTATCAGAAAGGTTTCAACTAGTCTCCTTGCCAAAAAATGAGGAACACCGATCTACATGTAGGATTTGGATAGAGCTTATCAAAGTAAAATTTTAGAGGACTGGTGGGCAGAATTCAGTGTACCAAACCCAGAGATGCCAAAACAGAGAGCCAGGCATCTATCTTTTAGAGGTGACCAAATATTAAGCTGAGCAAGGAGGCTTCAAGGTAAGGTCAGAAAAAGTGTCAACAGTTATACTTCCTAGTGTAAAAATATTTATGATAAAGGATATAATTTGTTCTTTTTGGTCTTACATTGGTCTCTATTTTGTGTGACTATAGTACTGAATTTGTTTATTAGCTAACATTTGGGAATGAACAAAACTTGATTAAAATTAAAATTATATTTCTATCATGATGTTGTCTGTACTAGCTTTCTAGATATCTAATAAGGAATTGTGCCTCACCAAACAATATGGTTTAGCTTGATGTGAGTAAGAGTGGGAAGCCAAATTTATAGTCATAATAAAGTTGTCAAGGCTAGATATTTTCATTCCAGAGTGCAGTCGCATTGGGTAACCTGCCCCCAGGCAATCATTGAGTCATTTATATACTCTCTGGGAGGGGTTTGCTTACATCCTATAATCACATCATTAATAGTCACTGCTAGATATAAAAACAAAGAAGACTATTACTGGTTATTTTGCAACCATAACACAACTTCACGGACATGCTCGTGATCGAATGCTGAAGTAACCAGGAGGCCCAATCACAATGTCAACCAACAAGTACCTGCAAAACATGAATGTATAATATGTCTCCTTGACCTACAAAGTGTGGGAAGCAGTACCATGTGAAGAAACAAGTATGGGACCATGACATTAACATGTGGTTTTGCAATGTGGGAAATAAGAGAAGGAAGTTTTGGACATGCTGCCAATATTCAGGGAGCTTGTATTCACAGGAGGCACATGAACAATATATATATCTAGATAGATAGATATATCTGCTGATTGATTCTGCACATCAATTAGCTGAGTGTGTCCCCATGGGCAAATCATCTCACTCCCGTGGTCCTTAATTTTGTATGGAAAATGAGAGTATTAGATGTTTCATGGCACCTCCCTTCCAGTCTAAGATTATGTAATAATAACCATGTGTGTTTATGAATACATACATATGAACCATATGCTTTTACTAAGTGCAACAATAATAAAACTAATAAAAATAATAAAGGAATTTTCTGCTTTTTGTTAACGTAACTACAGGAAAGTTGATGCTGTGTTAGTTTCTTTATGTATAAGATTTAAGTATTAATGCCCCAGTGTTGTTTATGGCATGTTATGAACATTAACTAGGTAATGTATAGCTCAGTGCATGGTACCTGGAAAATACTCAGTAGTATTTTTCTACTCTTTTCTTATCCTGTGACTAGTGGACAAAGCATAAATGGTCTTGTGAGTATCTACTTCAAGGGAAATCTGTTTTGAATTATTGCGATTTTGGTAAATTACAGGGATAGAAGAAACACTTGAATGTTGGCAATGTATTTTTTTCAGCAAAGAGAAAGGACCCCAAAATAGTGTGATTTTTTTTCTTTAAAAGATAAACTAAAATTATATCTCATATTTACTTATGGGATAAATTGTTTTCTTTTTTAAAAATTTACTCTGGAATTTTAAGATGTGAGTTCAGAATTTCTCTGGCCCTTTGTCATATTCTGGTTGTTTCTTAAGAGATAAAAGAGGCTCCATAGCTTTACTAGTCTGGGGTGTATATGGCAGATACAGCACAATTCCTCACCCATACATTTTATAGGTCTCCCAATGGAGTATAAAATGTTGAGACTACTTAGGAGGAGAGTTTGGCAGTTTCTTCAGAAGCTTAGTATCTATTTAACATGAGCATGTGAGAAATCAGAAACAGCTTCTAAGGAAGAGGATGCGTTAGTGTGTGTGAGAGTAGCTCAAACAGCTGAGACAGGCAGCATCATCGTGATCCAGCCTGGATCCAACGTCCAAGTAGGAAATGAGAAGTCTCTCCCCCATCTCAAGTGCAGAGCAAGGAGAGGACACATGGAAGAGGGTGGTGCTCATTAGAAGTGAATAGAATAGGAGCGTCTGAATGCCCAGGAGAGGGGAAATGGTCCAGGTCAGAGCAAAAGGAGACAGAATTTATATTCTAGAACACATCCCCATGTTTCTTATGATGACCTTGCTTTAATAATATTGGAACACATCTGTTTTAGTTTCCTTTGGATGAGCAATAAATATGATTAGCAACACTGCCAAAGGTTTTACATCAATGAGATCATTGTCATTGTAATAATTATATGAGAGATGGGTAATTATCACCCTTAATCTTCAGATTATAGACGAGGAAAGCGAGGCTCTATAGGTACATATTGGTCAATGGAAAGAAGCTGAGATTCTCACACTGGTCTGACCACCTCTTCCAGCTCAAGCAAATTACCACTGGTCTGTACCAGCTCTCCTTCATGAACTGAGGGCTGCCAGGCGTGGTGGCACGAGCCTTTCATACCAGCACTCAGGAGATGGAGGCAGGTGATCTCTGTGAACTCAAGGCCGGACTGGTTTATGTAGTGAGTTATAGGCTAGCCAGGTCTACATAGTGAGACTTTGTTAAAAACAAAACAAAACAAAACAAAACAAAACAAAACAAAACAAAACAGAAAACCCTGAAGAGCTAACTTTCTCACAAAGGTAATAACAAAATGAAAAAATTAAGCTACAAAAATTTCCAAGATGGGAACTGCCAAGGACTCATATCCCTCCATTGCCTACCTGCTAGAGATTGACATAAATAAATGCAGGTTTAGAAACCATTTTAACCATCATTGTTCAGGAAAAATTGTGTTTGAAACTTTTCCTGAGATATTAACAGCACATCATTAATATTAATGCTGGAATGCAGCTTAGGAATGTTTATAACCCTATGGGGGGGTTTACATAACTACAAGGTGAAGCTTCTAAAGCGGTACGCAAAACAGCAAATGAGTAAGAGGAGAAGAGGGGAGTCAAGGTCACAGGCTTTAACTGACACTTTCTTGCATTGCTAATGGAGTTTAAAATGTTGAAAGTACAAGGGAAAAGCGTTTGGCAGTTTCTTAAGAAGCTAAGCATCTGTTTAACATGAACATTGTGTATTTATCAGGGAGAAATGAAAACGTAGATCCACAAAAAGACGTATACATTTTTGTTCACACAATCAGAAACAACAGGTGAAGGGATAAATCATTTGTGGTATATTCATATAGTGACTGCTTTTCAACAGTAAAATGGAATGACCACTAATAACATACAGGAACATGGGTGCAAGTCAGAAATATGTAGAAACAGAATCCAGACACAAGAGAACACACAGCTTAAGTCTTTCCTGCACAATTTATGACAAAATAATGGCTAGCTCTGCTTGGTATGAACATTTCATATTCATGCACTCATGCTATCATGCATGTAGTCATGGTGACGAAATCATACCAGCAGTTTCCTGGAGAAGAATCGTATTGGGACAGAGGCCTGACTAAAAAGGGGCACAGGAACCCTAGGAAGGTAGGAATATTTTATATACTAGTTGGGATGACAGCTGCACAAGTGTGTACATTTGTCAAAAGCCTTTCACCAATATGTTTAAAATATTTCATAACATTTAATTTTATCCCAGTGCTTTTGGTTTGAAGAAACATCGTGCCTTAGAAGAAAGTGTGTTAAAAACGAACAATAAGACTCCTTTCTCCTCTGTTTGCTTTCTCCAAGTGTTTAGTGTGTTCAGTTCTTGTTTCAGAGAGGCAGTTTATTTCCTGGGCTTTGTCCTCAGTTGCAAGATAGATTTTTGTTCACAAAAGTCAAGCAAAGGAGTTGGAGAGATGGTTCAGCGGTTAAGAGCACTTGTTCTTGAGAAGGACCTAGGTTCAGTTCTCAGTAACACATGATGGTCACAACTGCTTATTACTCCAGTTCCAGGGAACCCAATGCCCTCTTCTGACCTCCAGCAACAGGCACAGACATGCTTTGTGAGTAAAATACTCATATATATGCAATAAAATAAACATTTAGAACATTTTAAAAGCCAAGCAGAAAAATTATGAGACTTAAAAATAAAGCTATTCTTTATTACCTGTCTAATCAGATTTCCTAGATATTTGAGGTTTTAAAAATACAACATTTTAAGAATGCTATTTTCTTTTTTTTTTTAGTTTTTTTTAATTTATTTTAATTTATTTTGCAATACAATTCAGTTCTACATATCAGCCACTGATTCCCTTGTTCTCCCCCCTCCCGTCCCCCTCACCTTCCTCCCAACCCCCCCCCCCCCCCATTCCCATCTCCTCCAGGGCAAAGCCTTCCCCACAGACTGAGGTCAACCTGGTAGACTCAGTCCAGGTAGGTCTAGTCCCCTCCTCCCAGGTCGAGCCAAAGAATCCTGCATAGGCCCCAGGTTACAAACAGCCAACTCATGCAATGAGCACAAGATCTGGTCCCACTGCCTGGATGCCTCCCAAACAGATCAAGCCAATCAACTGTCTCACCCATTCGGAGGGCCTGATCCAGTGGGGACCCCTCAGCCATTGGTTCATAGTTCATGTGTTTCCATTCATTTGGCTATTTGTCCCTGTGCTTTATCCAACCTTGGTCTCAACAATTCTCGCTCATATAAACCCTCCTCATTCTCGCTAATTGGACTCCCAGAGATCCACCCGGGGCCTAGTCATGGATCTCTGCATCCAGATCCCTCAGTAGTTGGATGAGGTTTCTAGCACAACAATTAGGGTGTTTGGCCATCCCATCACCAGAGTAGGTCAGTTCGGGCTGTCTCTCGACCATTGCCAGCAGTCTGTTGTGTGGGTATCTTTGTGGATTTCTGTGGGCCTCTCTAGCACTTTGCTTCTTCCTATTCTCATGTGGTCTTCATTTACCATGGTCTCCTATTCCTTGTTCTCCCTCTCTGTTGTTGATCCAGCTGGGATCTCCCGCTCCCCCAAGCTCTCTTTCCCTCAACCCTCGCCTTTCATTACCCCCACTCATGTCCAGGCTGTTCATGTAGATCTCATTCCATTTCTCTGTCATTGGGCCATCCCTGTGTCTTTCTTGGGGTCCTGTTTTCCAGGTAGCCTCCCTGGTGATGTGAGTAGCAGACAAGTCATCCTTGTTTCATGTCTAGTATCCTGCTATGAGTGAGTACATACCATGTTTGTCTTTCTGAGTCTGGGTTACTTCACTCAGGATGATTTTTTCTAGATCCATCCATTTGTCTGCAAACCTCATGATGCCATTGTTTTTCTCTGCTGAGTAGTATTCCATTGTGTATATGTACCACATTTTGTTTATCCATTCTTCAGTTGAAGGGCATCTGGGTTGTTTCCATGTTCTGGCTATTACAAACAATGCTGATATGAACATAGCTGAACAAGTGCTCTTATGGTGTGGTTGAGCATTTCTTGGGTATATGCCCAAGAGTGGTATAGCTGGATCTTGGGGGAGATTGATTCCCAATTTTCTAAGAAAGCGCCATATTGATTTCCAAAGTGGTTGTACAGGTTTGCATTCCCACCAGCAGTGGAGGAGAGTTCCCCTAGCTCCACATCCTCTCCAGCATAAGGTGTCTTCAGTGTTTTTGATCTTAGCCATTCTGACAGGCGTAAAGTGGTATCTCAGAGTTGTTTTGATTTGCATTTCCCTGATGATTAGGGATGTTGAGCAATTCCTTAAATGTCTTTCGGCCATTTGAGTTTCCTCTGTTGAGAATTCTCTGTTTAGTTCTATAGCCCATTTCTTAATTGGACTGTTGGGCATTTTGATGTCTAATTTCTTGAATTCCTTATATATTCTGGATATCAGTCCTCTGTCAGATGTGGGGTTGGTGAAGATCTTTTCCCATTCTGTAGGCTGTCGCTTTGCCTTGTTGACCGTATCCTTTGCTCTACAAAAGCTTCTCAGTTTCAAGAGGTCCCATTGATTGATTGTTTCTCTCAGAGTCTGTGCTACTGGTGTTCTATTTAGGAAGTAGTCTCCTATGCCAATGCGTTCAAGACTACTTCCTACTTTCTCTTCTAGCAGGTTCAGAGTAGCTGGATTTATGTTGAGGTCCTTGATCCACTTGGACTTAAGTTTTGTGCACGGTGATAGATATGGATCTATTTGCAGCCTTCTACATGTTGATATCCAGTTTTGCCAGCACCATTTGTTGAAGATGCTTTCTTTTTTCCATTGTGCACTTTTGGCTTCTTTGTCAAAAATTATATGTTCATAGGTGTGCGGATTAATGTCAGGGTCTTCAATTCGATTCCATTGGTCCACATGTCGGTTTTTATGCCAGTACCAAGCTGTTTTTATTACTGTAGCTCTATAGTAGAGCTTGAAGTCAGGGATCGTGATGCCTCCAGAAGTTGTGTTATTGTACAGGATTCCTTTGGCTATCCTGGGTTTTTTGTTTTTCCATATGAAGTTGAGTATTATTCTTTCCAGGTCTGTGAAGAATTGTGTTGGTATTTTGATGGGGATTGCATTGAATCTGTAGATTGCTTTTGGTAAGATTGCCATTTTTACTATGTTAGTCCTGCCTATCCATGAGCATGGGAGATCTTTCCATTTTCTGATATCTTCTTCAATTTCTTTTTTCAGGGACTTAAAGTTCTTGTCATATAGGTCCTTCACTTGCTTGGTTAGTGTTACCCCAAGGTATTTTATGTCATTTGTGGCTATAGTAAAGGGTGATGTATCTCTGATTTCCTTCTCCGCTTCTTTGTCCATTGTATATAGGAGGGCTACTGATTTTTTTGAGTTGATCTTGTATCCTGCTATGTTGCTGAAGGTGTTTATAAGCTGTATCAGTTCCTTGGTGGAATCTTTGGGGTCGCTCAAGTATACTATCATGTCATCTGCAAATAGGGAAAGCTTGACTTCTTCCTTTCCAATTTGTATCCCCTTAATCTCCTTATGTTGTCTTATTGCTCTGGCTAGAACTTCAAGTACTATATTGAATAAGTATGGGGAGAGTGGACAGCCTTGCCTCGTTCCTGATTTTAGTGGAACTGCTTTGAGTTTCTCTCCATTTAATTTGATGTTGGCTGTTGGCTTGCTGTAAATTGCCTTTATTATGTTTAGGTATGTTCCCTGTATTCCTGATCGCTCCAATACCTTTATCATGAAGGGGTGTTGGATTTTGTCAAATGCCTTTTCTGCATCCAGTGAGATGATCATATGGTTTTTTTCTTTGAGTTTGTTTATATGGTGTATTACATTGACGGACTTTCGTATGTTGAACCACCCTTGCATCCCTGGAATGAATCCTACTTGATCATGGTGGATAATTGTTTTGATGTGTTCTTGGAGTCTGTTTGCCAGTATTTTATTGAGTATTTTTGCATCAATGTTCATGAGGGAGATCGGTCTGTAGTTCTCTTTCTTTGTTGTATCCTTGTTTGGTTTAGGAATTAGGGTAATTGTAGCCTCGTAGAAGGAGTTTGGTAATGTTCCTTCTGTTTCTATTGTGTGGAACAATTTAGAGAGTATTGGTATTAACTCTTCTTTGAAGATCTGGTAGAATTCTGCGCTGAAACCATCTGGTCCTGGGCTTTTTTTGGTTGGGAGACTTTTAATGACTGTTTCTATTTCGTTAGGGGTTATTGGACTATTTAAATAGTTTATCTGGTCTTGATTTAACTTAGGTATGTGGTACCTATCCAGAAAGTTATCCATTTCTTTTAGGTTTTCCAGTTTTGTCGAATAGAGGTTTTTGAAGTATGACCTGATGATTCTCTGGATTTCCTCAATGTCTGTTGTTATGTCCCCCTTTTCATTTCTGATTTTGTTGATTTGGATGCTCTCTCTCTGTCTTTTGGTTAGATTGGATAAGGGCTTGTCTATCTTGCTGATTTTCTCAAAGAACCAACTCTTTGTTTCATTAATTTTTTGTATTGTTCTCTTTCTTTCTATTTTATTGATTTCAGCTCTCACTTTGATAATTTCCTGGCGTCTATTTTTCCTGGGAGACTGTGCTTCTTCTTGTTCTAGAGCTTTCAGGTATGCTGTTAAGTCTCTAGTGTGAGATTTCTCCAACTTATTTATGTGGGCATTTAGTGCTATGAATTTCCCTCTTAGTACTGCTTTCATAGTGTCCCATAAATTTGGATATGTGGTGTCTTCATTTTCATTGATCTCTAGGAAGTCTTTAATTTCTTTCTTTATTTCTTCCTTAACCCATTGGTGATTCAGTTGGGTATTATTCAGTTTCCATGAGATTGCAGGTTTTCTGTAGTTTTTGTTGTTGTTGAAATCCAACTTTAGACCATGGTGGTCTGATAGAACACAGGAGGTTATTCCAATTGTTTTGTATCTGTTTAGATTTGTTTTGTGGCCAAGTATGTGGTCAATTTTAGAGAAGGTTCCATGGGGTGCTGAGAAGAAGGTATATTCTTTTTTGTTAGGATGGAATGTTCTGTAGATATCGATTAAGTCCATTTGAGTCATGACATCAGTTAAGTCCTTTATTTCTCTGTTAAGTTTCAATTTGGGAGATCTGTCCAGTGGTGAAAGTGGGGTGTTGAGGTCTCCCACTATTAATGTGTGGGGTTTTATATGTGATTTAAGCTTTAGTAATGTTTCTTTTACATATGTGGGTGCCCTTGTGTTTGGGGCATAAATATTCAGAATTGAGACTTCATCTTGGTGGATCTTTCCTGTGATGAGTATGTAATGCCCTTCTTGATCTCTTTTGATTGATTTTAGTTTGAAGTCTATTTTGCTGGATATCAGGATGGCTACACCCGCTTGTTTCTTAAGACCGTTTGATTGGAAAGTCTTTTCCCAGCCTTTTATTTTTAGGTAGTGTCTATCTTTGAATTTGAGATGTGTTTCTTGTATGCAGCAGAAAGATGGGTCCTGCTTTCGTATCCATTCTGTAAGCCTATGTCTTTTTATAGGTGAATTAAGTCCATTGATATTGAGGGAAATTAATGACCAGTGATTGTTCATTCCTGTTATTTTTTGGTGGTGATGTGTGGGTACTTCTATACTTTGGGGTTTACTGCTGTGGCTTTATCTGTTGCCTGTGTTTTCGAGGGTGTATCTGACTTCCTTAGGTTGGAATTTTCCTTCTAGTGCTTTCTGTAGGGCTGGGTTTGTGGATAAGTATTGTTTAAATCTGGCTTTGTCATGGAATGTCTTGTTCACTCCATCTATGGTGATTGAAAGTTTTGCTGGGTATATTAGTCTAGGCTGACATCCATGGTCTCTTAGTGTCTGCATTACATCTGTCCAGGTTCTTCTGGCTTTCAAAGTCTCCATTGAGAAATCGGGTGTTATTCTGATGGGTTTGCCTTTATATGTCACTTGGCCTTTTTCCTTTGCTGCTCTTAATATTCTTTCTTTATTCTGTACATTTAGTTGTTTAACTATTATGTGGCGAGGGGACTTTTTTGGGGGGTCTAGTCTGTTTGGTGTTCTATAAGCTTCTTGTATCTTCATAGGCATTTCCTTCTTTAAGTTGGGAAAGTTTTCTTCTATGATCTTGTTGAATATATTTTCTGTGCCCTTGAGTTGGTATTCTTCTCCTTCTTCGACCCCTATTATTCTTAGGTTTGGTCTTTTCATGGTGTCCCAAATTTCTTGGACATTTTGGTTCATGACTTTGTTGGCTTTAGTGTTTTCTTTGACTGATGAATGTATTTCTTCTACTGTATCTTCAACGCTAGAGATCCTCTCTTCCATCTCTTGCATTCTGTTGATTATACTTCCATCTGAAGTTCCCAATCGTTTTCTCAGATTTTCTATTTCCAGCATTCCCTCTGTTTGTGTCTTCTTCATTTTTTCTATTTCCCTTTTCAGGTCTTGGACTGTTTCCTTCATTTGTTTCATTGATTTTTCTTGATTTTCTCTCAGTATTTTATTGTTTTCTTCCAGGACTTTATTGATTTCTTCTAATTTGTTTGCCCTTTCCTCTAGTTGTTTACAGCGTTCTTCACATTTTTTTGTCTTTTCCTCTACACAAGCCTCTAGCTTCTTCATGATGTCATTCATAAGGCTGTATTCTTCTGCTTCTTCCAATTTCTGATGTTCAGGTCTAGGTGTTGGAGGAGGGCTAGGGCCTGGTGATGCTGTATTGCTATTCATTTTGTTGTATATGTTTCTGCCTTGACGTCTGCCCATCTCCTTGTGGTTCGTTCTTGGCCTTATCCGCACACTTGGTTCAGACAGACCAGTGTTCCAAAAGGGAAGTCAGTGTTGCAAAAGGGAAGTCTGGAGCCAAGAATGCTATTTTCTAAAACAATTGTTTGCCTCCATTTCCCTTAAGCAACATTTCCTGAACACAGTTTAACCCTTTCTCAATGTTTCCAGGTCATCATTATGGATAGAAAAATCACACCATTCTGTGAACCGTGATGGTTTCCAAGCTTGTGATGACGCACAGGGCTGTTGGCTTTTAAATTAAGTGGCCCCAACATAATGGTCTTTAAAGTTCTTGTATTGGCATCTTACTTCTTTTGCTATCCCTTTCATTGAGCTGCCAGGACTTTCTGTTTTTCCTATTTATCAGCTGTTCTCTTAGTGGAGCTGCTTTCTTCCTTTTCAAACCTGCTAAGGGAATCATGCTTACAGAAGTGCATACACAACACTAGTCCCTGTGGACTGATTTTCAAACTAGCAATTGATTGATTTCAAAAGAATAAACTGGAAGTTGGAGGTGGTGGGGCATGCCCGTAGCTTCAGCACTGGAGCTGGAGACAGGAGGAGCTGGAGGTCAGTCGGGCTGCATACTGAGCTAAATGTCAAGACTTGGTTTTCAGCCACACCACTACCAACACTGACCCAGCTGCCACTGGAAACAAGTTGTTAGCAAACAAGATGATAGATGTCCTGCTTCTATCCGTGGAGATTTCACTATCCAACTCAGTAGGCCTCACTCATGATTTTTAAATTAGAGAGAGATGCTTACATAAAACAAAAGTAGGGAAAATAGCATAATGAACCACCAGTCCATCATATGGCTTCAAGAATATTTAACATTTTGCCAATTCTTTGCCATCAGAGGTAGAGTGAGAAAAACTATGACTTTAAAAAAATTCAGATATAATTTACAAACTATAAATTTCACCCCCTTAAAGTGTACAGTTCAGTGTTTTTAACATTTCACAATGTTGTGAAATCATCACCAACAAATTCCAAGATATTATCATCCCTCCAGAGAAAACCATGCATTCACCAGCAGTCACTTCTTCCCTATTTTCCAGCCCCTGGCAATCAGTCACTAATTAACTTTGCCTCAATGGCTCTGCCTAGTCTGAACATTACATGTGCATGAAATAGGTAGCTTTTTCTGTGTGGCTTTTTTCCCTTAGCTTAATGGCTTCACACTTCTTCTGTGTTTGGGGTTTTGAGGCAGGTTTTCATTAGCATACACTAATACTGACATCAGTATGAACTCCTCATCCTCTTGCTCTCACCTCCCAAATACTTTGCCTCTGTATGCCAGGCATGGTGGTATATACTTTATAATCGCAGCATTCAGGGGTGGGGGGCAGACACAGGACTGCTGCAAGTCCAAGGCTAGTATGGTCTATATACAGAGTTCCAGGCCGGCTAGGGCTACATAGGAAGCTCCTGGTTTGTTTGTTTTTGTTTATTTATTTTATTTTTCGAGACAGGGTTTCTCTGTGTAGCCTTGGCTGTCCTGGAACTCGCTCTGTAGACAAGGCTGGCCTGGAACTCAGAAATCTGCCTGTGCCTCCTGAGTGCTAGGAGATGAGTGCCACCACTGCCTGACAGGTTTTTTAAATTTAAGTTACATACAAATGTTCTCTCTCTCCCCCCCGCCCCCCGCCCCTCTGGATACTAGACTCTTACTAGACTCTTTTCAGATATACGCATATTTTCTTCCTCCCCACAGGCTTTGTTCCTACTTTTTGTTTGTTTGTTTAAAAAATGTTCTTACTTTTATCTTGACAGTGTCCATTGAAGCACAAAAGTTTTAGATTTTATTATTTTTTCCATGGCTTGTACTTCTGGGGATATATCTAAGAAATCATTGCCGAACTCAAGATAGCAAAGATTTGCACCCAAATTCTTCAAGAGTTTTATACTTTTACCTTTCACATTTACCTCTCATGCATCTAAAATTTTAAAAAAGATTCTCATATACTTCTCAGGCAGAAGAAGTTTGGAAAATAAGTGAGTGGATTTTGACAGGAGTTTAGGAAAAAGAAAAGTCTGAACTTCAGCATGGCTTTTAATACCCATGCTGAGTGGTAGGAGGTTTTTTGCTTTCCTTGGTTCCTGTTTTTGTTTTTTCTCTCTTGCAGATGGCTGAAATATTCACAGAGGTCCACAGTTAACTCCATAATCATATAGTAAATAAATCAATGTTTGGATCAGTTCTTCACATGGTTAGGAGACGCTCATTATAGTCCAAGGCTAAAAATACACAGTTATCCTAAGGCAGGTTCAGTGTGTGATGCCCCACAGTTCTGATCCGTGGACTGAGAAATGAGGAGAAAAGAAAGCAAAAGTCAATGGCTAAGACCTAGTTTTCTGCCAAGGGATGATGGTGTGGATGTCTACACTTTTGTCACTAGCAGAAAGAAAGACATTTAAGCACAACCCCTAGCCATCCACTGCTGGTTGATAGTTCGTTCCAGGGATGCAGAGGTCAGGATTCCAGACTGCAGTGAGGACTACAATCATCTCGAGAGTTTCTAGACTGGAATCTTCCACAGATTCTGCTATGGAAGGCTGGGATAGGGCCATGAACTGGCATTGCCAATGGGCTTCCAGATGCTTCTGCTGCTGGTGGTCACATGTGGAGCAGCACTACTTAAAATGCAGTGATCCTCGGGGCTGGAGAAATGGCTCAGAGGTTAAGAGTACTGACTGCTCTTCCAGAGGTCCTGAGTTCAATTCCCAGCAACCACATGGTGGCTCACAACCATCTGTAATGAGATCTGGCGCCCTCTTCTGACCTACAGTTATACATGCTGTATACATAATAAATACAACTTTATAAAAAAAAATGCAGTGATCCTCTTGCCCTGTACTCCCCCTAAACCTTGATTAAGTGGGCATGGGGCTGGTGATCCTGCTTGGTAACAGAGTGCTAAGGAGGTCAAAAGTCTGTTAAGTGTGGTTTCCCAGTTTGCTTCAAATTCTAAATCATTGACAGTCTCATTTCAGTGTATAGACGAGAGTTCTTTTTCAGAAATCATTTGGTCATGTCTGAAAGTATCTTGATTTCAAGAATATTAGTAAGCATTATGCAAATGATATTTTACTTTTTCTGTATTTTCATTTAATCTTACTAAAGCTATGTGAACATCAACTGTGGTTAAGAATGGTCTTCAGGAGAGGGCAGAGTCAAGGGGACAGAGGGCAGAGTTGAGGGGACAGAGGACTGAGTCAAGGAGACAAGGAGATGAGTGGGATCAGGATGCATGATGTGAAATCCACAAAGAATCAATAAGAAGTTAAAAAAAAAGAACACTATTCAGGAACATCTTCTGTTTCTGAGATAATGTATTTGACCTGTGGCCAAATGAGATTCTGGAGAGATGTGGTTGTGACTTTGATAGATTGAGCCAAAGTGATATTCTGGTGATCTGCAAAGGGATTTTATCAATCCAAGGGTGGCTGCCAGCTGAATTGGGTACAATAGTGACTTTCCAAAACTGTCCAGAACAACCTACATTTATTCTGCCACCGTTTCCTTCTATTAACTTAGGAGTCGGATGAGAACTTTATTTTCTGGTCTCTATCATTTCTAAGATTATAGCTTAAACCTGAAAACCAAATGTTAAGCCATGCTACTGTCTCTTACAAATGGGCCTTGACAGAGCTCAGTAAGCAGCAGGGCCATCATAGCTTGCTGATGTCACATGATACAGACTGAACCCTCAGCTGACTTGAATAAAGAAAGATAAGCAGAAAATTTATTCCATTGGTAAACTGAGGAATTTCAAGAACAGAAAGCCTGAGAATAAGAATAATGGTTGAAGGCATTATAATTCCTGATTATAATAACAAAACAATGTGGCACTGGCACAAAAACACATGCAGATCAGTGGAATGGTATAGAGAAGGCAGAATTGAACCCACACAGCTATAGCCACCTGATTTTGGACAAAGAAGCCAAAAACTTATGTTGGGAAAATATAGCCTTTCCAACAAATTATGCTAGGAAAACTGGATATTCTCATGTAGAAGAATGAAAACTAGATCCAAATCTCTCGCTTTGCATACAAATCTACTCGAAATGGAAGAAAGGCCTTAACGCAAGACCAGCCACTCTGAAACTGTTAAGGGAAAGCACTTGAAGACACAGATATAGGCAAGGACTTTCTGAAAAGGACTCGCAACAACTCAGGAAATAATACCAAGAACTAACAAGTGGATTTCAGGAAATTACAAGGCTGCATAGCAATGGAAACAGCCAAGTGAAGAGGCAGCCCGAGAACGGGAGAAGGTCTTTGCGACATACTTGATAGAAGATTAATACCTAGAATACAAAAAGAACTAAAAAAAAAAAATCTAAACACCAAAGAACCACACAACCCAACCAACAAATAGCTAATGGAATGAACAAAGAGTTCTCAAAATATGAGGCACAAAGGCCAATAAACACAGCAAATAAAGTAATATTCGTAGCCATCACCAAGATGCAAATTAAAGCTATACTGAGATTCCATCTCCCTCAGGAATCAGAATGTCATTCATAAAGAAAACAAGTAACAACAAATGCTGGGTAGAATGTGGGGAACTGGGAAGTTCTGTAACCTGCTATTGGGATGTAAATTAGCTCAGACACTATGGAAATCTATTTGGAGGTTCCTAAAAAATTAGAAATGGAACCAGCATGTGACCCAGCTACACCACTTCTGCGCATGCACCACAGAGATGCCTGCACGTGACTGTTTACTGCAGCAACAGCCAAGTTAGGGAATACACAAAGAAAGTGTGATTGACACATAAATACAGTGGGGTTTTGTTTAGCCATAAAGAACAGTGAGATGATGTCATTTGTTGGAACATGGCTACAACCAGTGGACACTGGATTAAGTAAAATTGGCCAGACTGGGGGAAGACAAATATCAGATATTTTCTCTCATTTGTGGATCCTAGGTTTTTATATAGTAACATAAAACCATAGGGCTATGAAAGTGTTTCTCTGTATGTATGGAAGAAAGGGAAGGGTATGGAGGAGTGAAAATGGTAAACAAACAAACAAACAAACAAAAACAAACCCCCCAAAACCAAAAAAGCACTCTATGATATTCTTGAAAGAAATTGTCTTTATGAAACTAAGCACTATCACAACGAACACACATCAATTAAAAAAAGAGTAGAGAGAATACAATAAGCTGGCCACGAGAAGACCATTCCACGTTTACGCTCTTAGAGTTAGCAGTACTTAAAGTCAACTAACTATGCCGGGCGGTGGTGGCGCACGCCTTTAATCCCAGCACTCGGGAGGCAGAGCCAGGCAGATCTCTGTGAGTTCGAGGCCAGCCTGGTCTCCAAAGCGAGTTCCAGGAAAGGCGCAAAGCTACACAGAGAAACCCTGTCTCGAAAAACCAAAAAAAAAAAAAAAAAAAAAAAAAAAAGTCAACTAACTACCTGTGGAAAGAAGCAGATCGTTTGTTTTAAGGAGAAAACACAGCTCTATACCAACCCTTTCTATACCTCCCTCAGCATGTCTGATTGGACTCTCTTTCATTTGCAGACTCTATTCTCTGCCTACTGTATCACCCATGGGAGAGCTTCCCGTCATCACATGGCAGCCCTTATAATGCTCCAAGGAGGAAGGAAGGGTTTTCTTTCAAATAGGCTGTAACCCAACCCAAAGGAAAGCCAGTTATCTCAGTGGCCATATGTCCACCAGAGGAAAACACGTGTAGCATTTTAATCCCAGAGAGTGATATTAGTCACCGGGCTTCTCAGGAGCTGACACTATCATTCCTCCCCCACTTTTCTAAATTACGAAGGCAATAACCCCTTTGCATGGAAATCACCCTCACTGGCTAGCTACTTCATTAAATTACCATATGATTCCTATTTTATGGGTAGAAAATAGTTGATCTCAGTGAACTGGCAACTTAGAAACTTAGGAGGCAAATTAGAGCAATTACTAATAAATTATACATGTGGTAACTAACAATTTGTCTATCACTGTGAACTATGAGGGAGTACTGCCAGACTCCCTCGCTCTGCAATTTTGAACAGGTCTTTTAGTCTTTTCCCCTTTTCTGGACCAGAAGCTTTCATTATCCACACTGGTTATACCATTACTGTTGCTGCTTTCGTGGAGTCCAACATTTTTCATTCGAGTTAGAATACAACAGATAGATTTGCACTCCATTTGGAACTGAGAGCTTGAATACTTAATAAGAAAATACTAAAAAATTTTTTTTCTGTTAATATAATCATCCCCCTCATGAAAACCCCAGTAAGAAGTGAGTACCATGTCAGCTTCCCCTAAGTAAGTTTATAGGAGAAATGACAAGAGATAGAAGCACAATGTTTCTGCATTCATAATCACCACTGAATTTCTGGCTGAAGTACTATGATGGAATTAAAGCAAGTTCTGTGCTATAAGGTGTGTAGTTGTAGGGCAGGAGGTGGGATGAGGTCAGTTAAAGATAGAATCTTTCTCTTCCTGTCCTGCTGGTCTCACCTAGACCTTGGGTGTGCCATCCAGGATGAAAGGTGTTGACGCCATTCATTAATTGAGGGCCAGATTCCTCCATCTGCATATTCCTCCCACATGGAGTGCTTTCCTCTCTCCACTTATACCCCAGTACTGAGCTGTGTGGCTGCCATAAAGAGCTCAGGGGAAGGAAACACAGGCTTTCTTACTGCATCTGTGAATTTATTAGCCTCTTGTTCAAATAGGAACTAAAAGTATCTGCCCATACTCCTTTAAACAACCCCTCACCATGATCAAGTAAGCAATCCTAGTTAAACTTATTAGCCACAAGAAAAGAAGATGTGGAAATGGAAGGGGGATTAGTTGGAAAGAGGAAAGGATCAGTGGGAATGGGAGCAAAATCATTTTTATCCATGGTTGAGGATGTCACAATGCAACTTATTGTCTAGGCTCTAGATGTTAAGATAGGGTGTTAAAAAGCAACAAAACCTAAAAATAACAACAAAAACTTGTTTAAAACTACCACCACCACCACAACCACAACAACAACAACAAACAGGGTCTCAATCTATAGCCCAGGCTAGCTCAAACTCACAGCAGTCCTCTTGTCTCCGTCTCTCAAGGGCTAGGATTCAAGTATTAGCCACACCACCAGGTTCACAGTTGAGAGTTTTGGTATCAATCCCAAATATCCTCAAGCCACAGAAAACATTATTTTTCTTTGTAATTGATGTGTGGCATTCCTCCCATAACCAACCAAAATTATGTTCGTCTTTCTCTACATGACATGATGAATTATCAGTTTTAAAGTATTCTCTCTCTTTATCTGCATTGAATACAGATGATCCATCCCTTTGTTCAGCCTCACATTTCTGCTTTGACTTAGAACTGGGATTTCAGTGTTTCTTCCTTAGCTCTTTTATTATTTTTGTCATACACTTGGTTACAGGACCTACTTTCAAGCTGCCGCGGTTCCCTGGGGGATCATGTGACAGGTAACTCCCCGGAGAAGCACTAAAGTTAGAGAGGATACAAATGTAATCAACCCTCCGTTTTCTACTAGCGCAACAAGCGTAGTTCTTAACAAACCCAGTCTTCCCGTAATACTCATTGCCCATCTGAATAACTTGAGGTGCTTTCAAAACTTGACCTGCATAGCTCCTTGGGTTGCCGGGGGAGACCTGTCCAGCCTCTGTGCACATGTGTGCAAGCTTGGTCACACTAGCCCAGCAAACATATTCTGAAGCAGCGAGGGCTTGTGGAGATTGAAGGCACTCCCTGCGTAATCCCTTCTCTGAGGCTTTGGCCATGTGTGGCTTCCACCACTGGGGGCTGTACGCAAAGCCCCAAGGTTATGTGCTCTTGACATGTATCGGCTTCTTGCCTAGAGAGGTGGTAATGAACAATTACAGGAGTACAGAAATGGGCAGAGAGTCCAGGGTTATGCTTCTCAATTCTCACAACCCCTTTGCCTAACATGCAGCATAATGAGTATTCCTTGTCCTCCATAACTAGAGAAAAATAATGTTCCCATAGATTACCGTTTTGAGGGATTACAAGGCAGTAAGTTATCTGTGCAAGAACACAGATAATATATCTCATATAGTTTATCACTAAACAAACTACCTATGTAGTGGCACAAAAGAACATCATTTCAAAGCATTAATTCTAATTTGGGGACAGAAGGATGATTTAGAACAATAGATAGTCGGTATCTGTAATACCAAGCAAAAGCTATTTGTCACGGCTAGGAGCCCAGAAAGGAGCAGATGGAGGGAAACCTTCCCTTCCCTAGGAGGATCTGATTGATAGAAACGATGGTACAGGAACCTGGCTGCTACTTTCTGCTGTCAAGGCTACATCCTTTGATTAAAAGGGGGAAATCCTGAAGAACACAGCACGGGGAAAGAAGTCTCCCCAGTCTGCGTGACTTTGGAGTTCTGTGCTTGCCAAAGAGCTCCTGCTCTCCTCCTCCATATTTTGGCATTGTTCTCTGGATAATCAGAGGCAGATGGAAAAACAAACCACCTCTGCCTGACACTCTTGCCCTTGCATTTTGTGTGAGACTCTCTGTTACCAGGGAAATGATTAAGAACCTCAGTGGCAGGTTGAAATGAAAATCAGTACGCTGATCAAAGGTAGGACCTTGAAGCACTGTTCTTCTGATGAACTCGTCTTCAAACCCAACTCAGAGAGTCTTGGCTAAGATTTCAGATCACCACATTACAGTTATGAAGACGGTGATTATGTAAACAATAAGAAAATGAGGTTCTTTTTGTAAGCTAAGGGTTTTTTTTGAGTTTTTATAAATCAATCATGTTTGAGTATTACTTTACTCCACTAAATTTATTTTACCTTATGACTTAAAAGTCTTAATGAAAAGCTGCATAAGACACCCAACAGCTGAAGTCATCTGCCTACCATTCATTCTTAAATCTATTTTAAGGTAGAATACGATTCTGGTGTTGAAATTTTATGATTACATTTTCATGTTTTCCATATATAAATTCAAATTATTTTTAACTCACATAATATTTTGGTAAAACAGCCTATGCTGCTCTATACGCTGTGTAAGCCAGATGCCCCGGGAAGCTCCTCATTGCCATCTGGAGGAATGCTGAATGCAAGATGAGGAAGCGATGCCTCCAGGACAAGCGACAGCAGAATCCCATGGCAGCTGGCTGGTGGGAGGGGCGGCAGGCTTTTATGTAGTAGGTACACCAGGCCTATTTTGGGGGGCAAAACCCCAGCATTGCTCTGGCTCGACTTGTGAGGGTTCAAAACTCAAACCTTCGCCTGGATGTAACCAAAGGAACCAAGCATCCAGAGCCCTTTAAATATATCAGCCTCTCTACCTGGAAAATGTGCCTCATTTTCTCCGCTGACCCACACCAGGCCTGTCTTGGCGCCTCTGCTGATTTCTCTTCCTCCCTCTGCAGCTGCCTGGGGTCTTTTTGTCCTTCTCTTGTGGTTCCCCAGGGTGACACTCTAAAACAGCTCCTTAGAGCAGATCCTGCTGTCACTGTTTTTTTTTTCTCCTACTCCCTGAGAGAACGACCAAGCAGGAAGCTATTTCTCCTGCATTCGTGGGGCTGAAGCGTTTATTCTTAACTCTTTCTCTCCTTGTTCAAAACGCGTTCCTGGTGTCCTGTGTTCTATGGTTCACACCTATGTGTCTACACAGTAGAATGGAGTGCATTGACAGTAGTGAACTTGGAAGGCAGAAATCTCCCGTGACCCAGTCACCTTTGCCCCGCATTTGCCAGCCTTGAGCCTGGCTGGTTTCAATCCCACGCAATGGAGCTCTCTCCAGCCTCGTGCCTTTGCTTAGGACCACCTGGTTTCTTTGTAGTCACCAGGCCCTCCACCAGGACTTCAGGTCTTTTTTGTAAAGCTAAGTCCTTTTCTATTTCCTTTCCATCTGATGAGGCCTCTACCCTGCCCACCCAACCCAGGGCCGCTAATTAACTCAGTCTCCCCATCAGCTCACCTCACTCTGGCTTTCTCCTATCCTCTTGTTCTGGGGTCAGGGGCTAAAATGTTTCTTGCTCTTTAAGCAGACACTCCTTAGCATCTCCAGCTCCATGGGAGGCTATGTCTCCTCCGTTCTCCTGGAGTCCTGAGCCCCATATTCTTCCCTGGGCAACAGGAGAGCATACACCTCCGGCACTCTGCCCACTCACCTGGCAGGTAGCCCGCATACCTGCTAGGAAGTACTGCCCTGACCTGGTTTCCACCTACTGGTCCCAGCTTTGCTGCTGATCCCAACTCTGAGGGTATTTCTTAGAAGCTTTCAGGAGGGAGGAAGGCCTGAGTGCACAAGCGGCAATCCCTGCCCTGCCCACCCTGCTATCTAGTGGCATTTGAGAGGCAGGGGTGGGCTTATCAGACCTGGCCAGGCTGTTCTCCACCCAAAAGAAGTAGGCTCTACGTGACTGAACACAGAGCTCTGTGCTCAGGCAACACGTTTAAGGCAAAGAGCAGATACAGGGGTGTGGTGGGGATCACCCTGGGATGGCTTTGTGTTTAGTAGTATATTCTGTAGTTAGTCAGTTTCTCCTACCTGCATCTGTCTTTAGAAAACTTAGTACTTCAGAAGACAGGAAGGTTACCTGGGACAGAAAACGAACTTATGTGAATTAAAAAAAAAGTTGTAATCATCAGTCCACTTTATGCACTTATTTTTGTTTTGTATTTTTCTGCTCATTTACTGATAATTTTTTATTTCCTTGCCAGCTACCTAGTGCCTTCCTAATCAAGTCAGGGTGTGAATGAACAATTATATAAAAGTAACTTTTGGAGAATGGAATCGGTGTCTATTTTACACAGTAGGTTGGGATACTAAGGGCACATGGGGGTGTGGTGGGGGAACAGCCAAAGCAGCCCTGTGCAAAAGCAACAGTTTGGGGTTACAAGTGCTGGGGTCTCTTTTCCTGGATGGACGGTGACTTAGGTTAAGGGTGAATTGGCCAGAGCTGAGAAGACAATTTCAGAACTTCATAGGAACGCAATTATACATAGAATTCATGTTAGCTCTGACAACATTAGTTGCCGGGCTATCAGCTTTACCTGAAAAGACACAAAAAGAAAACAGTGTTCTCCTTAACATTCATCTCACAGCCCATGTCACTCCTGTGAACCTAGCCTCTTTCCCTGCACACACAACTCCCCTGCTGGACTGTTCTCTGTGTGGCTTCTTTGTAACCGACCACGGCTTCAGAACTTGTTTCCTCACTCTGTGCAGTGAGCCCAGTCATGACCTAAATGGAGCAGGTGTCATGGATTTTCAGGGATCCAAACACTGGAAAGCTATGTAAGTGATTGTGTGTGCACATCTCCACTCCTCACCCCCACCCCCGAGGGGGGGCTCTGATTCCATTCTCAATGAGGTAATTCTCCAGATGTCACGGACTCTGCTTTTTAAGTCCAATGTAGAACTGTCTTAAGAAAGAATCTTGTTGCAAACTGTTGTTCCCTCTGTCACACTTGTTATGTATGCGCATATGTATTTCTAAAGGTCAGTGTCATATATGAAACATTCCTTAATTTAATATGATGTTCAATAGGCTGTGACTTTACTTGTCTATTTATGCCTCAGTAACAGTGCAGTCAGCTTGAGAAGTTTTCTGTATATTACGGATTCCATTTGTTGGTCTAGAATTTTCTTCTTTAGTAAGAATGAATCCTTTTAAAATTTTTTTTATTATTTGTGTGTGTGTGTGTGTGTGTGTGTGTGTGAGAGAGAGAGAGAGAGAGAGAGAGAGAGAGAGAGATGTTTGTGTACATGCAGTGTGTGATGGATCCCACATAGAAAGGTCAGAAGACAACTTTGGGAAGTCAGTTCTCTCCATGGCTTCTGGGGATTGAACTCAGGTCATTAGGCTCCTTTTCCTGCTGAGTCATCTCATCAGCCCAGGGCTTAATCTCTTTAGGACATGAAGCACATGTTGTTGTATTTTCTATTTCTAAGGCCTAGCACAAAGACTGGCAAACAGCTGATATTTAATAAATAATAAAAGCCCACAATGAGTATTCAGAGTATACCAGACCCTGAGGTGTTAGTTAATATGATCTTATTTTGTAGATGAGGAAAATATAAGCATAGACTCACGCTTGGAAAACTCTAAAACTGTTCAATGCCCACTACTTTCTATAAATTCTGTTGAATGAATGCTTGCAGAACGAGATTGTGTGTCATAGTATTTACCTGTCATTCAGGTGAAGAACGGGGCTGGAGATGTGCAGATAGGAACCTGAAGGCTGGAGACCGGGAAGAGACTAGGGCACACAGGGCTGTGTGGTGGGGCACACAGGGTGTGTGGTGGGCACACAGGGAGTGTGGTGGGCACACAGGGGTGTGGTGGGCACACAGGGTGTGTGGTGGGCACACAGGGTGTGTGGTGGGGCATATAGGGGGTATGGTGGGGCACACAGGGTGTGTGGTGGGGCAAATAGGGAGTGTGGTGGACACACAGGGTGTGTGGTGGGGCACCAACAAGTCAAAGCAGCCCTGTGCAAAAGCAATGGCTGGGTTCCAAAGTGCTGGGATCTACCACGTGTGATGGTATACATCCATCATTCAGGGGAAGAGACAGGCTGGAGATGTAGCTCAGTGAAAGAGCAACAGCCTAGCCTGCATCACACCCTGGTTTCACTCCCTACCAGTGAGCAAACAAAACTAAAATGCCATGTAAGAAACTCCATATGACTCAGGAGAAAGGGCTGCACCAGAAGCTTGGATACATGTCTTCCATCTATACTTTTCTTACATGTTCCAGATGGTCTTCATTCCTTATCAGAAAAGGAAACACTGTCCTGTAGGTCAAACTGAACTCATTTTACCTGTCTTTGACTCCAAATTTTTACATTTGAATAAGAATCTTGTTCCTCAGCAGATCCAATTGATATTTAATTGACAAGCTCTTGTCACCATGGCCATTTATAAGGAGAGCAAAATCTTTCTTCTGGGCTCCTTGTCTTATTGAGGGCCACAAACTTAACGTCACAGAGCTCAGTAGATACTGGAATTGGCACACAAGGTCTTGGTGGGAGCTAGGATAGCCAGGAGGCAAAGCGTGGATTCATACTGTAGGAAACACTACCCACCGGCCTCATGGGCCCAGAGACTGGTCTTCTGAATGCTAAGAGAAGCCAGAAACACAGATGGTATGCGGAATGCCCAAGTTTTAGATGATCACAGCTTACACAAATGTATTTGAAAACTCATTATGGCCAAATAAAATAAACCATCAATGGCTGAGTGGGCCTGTGGGGTTCCTGCTTGCAAACTGGGTTTCATCTGAGGAGACTCCAGACCCACCTTTCGCTTACACTGACAGGTTAAGGGACAGGCAGAGGGGTGAAACCAATGCTTTCAGTTTTCCTGCTTGTTAGCATGCTTGGCGAGGAAAGGGGTTGGACGACGGGCTAAGTTTTATTTTAGACTCTCCGTGGGTTTGGAATATGCTGTTTATGGCCCAGATCCCAAGTCAAGAGCGGCTGGTAAGAGTTGTGTATTATTTTCTCCCTCCCAACCAGTCAAGCTTTCTGCTGCACAATGGACTGATGTGACTTCAGCATTCTTCAAGCTAATTGTGAGTGTGCAGAACTCTGCTGAACTTGCAGAAAAATTCACAGCCCCGATGCATGCCTTCCTTACACTGCACATGCTTCTGAGGGACAACAAATCACCCTCCAGCAACATACAATGCCTTCCTCCAGAGCGTCCTGGTTAGATTTTTGTCAACTTGACATAAGCCAGGGTCAACTGGGAAGAGGGAACTTCAATTAAGAAAATGCCTCCAGTCGGGCAGAGGTGGTGCACGCCTTTAATTCCAGCATTTGGGAGGCAGAGGCAGGTGGGTCTCTGGGAGTTTGAGGCCAGCCTCATCTATAGCCAGGGCTATACAGACAAACCCTATCTTGAAAAAAACCAAAATAGAAAAGAAAAGAAAATGCCTCCATTAGATGTAGATTGGACTGTAGGCATATCTGTGGGGCAATTTCTTGATTGATGATTAACGTGAGAGGGTCCAGCCCACTGTGGGGGGGGGCCAACCCTGGGCAGGTAGTCCTGGGTTGTATAAGGCAAGCTCAGTGAGCCGTGGAAAGCAAGCTAGCAAGTGTTCCTTCATAGTCTCTGCTTCAGTTCCTGCCCTGCCTGTGTTCCTGCCGTGACTTCCCTCCATTGGGGGCTGTAAGCCCGAAGAAGAAATGAATCCCTTTCTTCCCCAAAGCTGCTTTTGACCATGGGGCTTGTCACAGCAACGGAACCCTAACTAAGACACAGGGCATCTCTGGACAGTTGGTGTCCTGGGAGGGGAAGAAGCTTTTCTGAAGAATGGAACTTTCCTGACAATGGCCTGACTTCCCCATTTACTCAAGCGAAGCTGTAAAAAACACCAAACAAACCTGTCTCTTTGGGAACCAGCTTCTCTGGCACGAGCATCTCAGGCCTGCTGCCTACTTCGTGGACAGCGGTTTCTGGTTTTGACAGAGGAATCATATAAACTCAACAAGAGGAGACTTCGAAGACCTTTAAAAATTAGTTCTTGATGTAGATGTAAGAACCATATTTGGATATAGCTTCCCAGAGCCTCACTTTCTTTAAATACATCAGCGAGACAATGTGGAATATTAATGGACTCTGCAAGGCTTGAGGGAATAACAGTTTCTCTGGAAACTTGAGGTGTTACATGTAGTGTTAGTGGAAGACAGCTTTTCGTTTGTGCCTATACAAAACTTCCCTCGCTCCGTACAGCACTGGTGGAGGGCTTTCTAACCTTTTCTCTCTAAGCAACAAAGGAAAAGTAAGTACCCATCATATATTTAAGCCAACACTCGCAGAGTCCTGCAGTGTGGGCCACATCAAACGTTCTGAGTAGAGTGATGTGATCAGATAATCCCAGGCTGCCAGGCGAATGTGTTGTCAGTTTGTAAGGAGTATGTACTTGTTCCTTGAGTGCCACGACATTCGAAAGCTGTGAACTGTCTAAGGCTGTCTCTAGAAAGCACATCTACTTCTGTCTATACCTTCCTTTCTCATTACATTTGCTTGGTAGATAGACCCATCCTAAGTTTCAGGATACCTCAGACTTTTCAATCCCAGTCCGACGAGTCCTAAGGATGACCAAGTGATCACAAATCTGGTTTGACTATCCATACAGGTTGACAAAAATTGTAGACCGGGTTCAAAGTCATCTATCAGTGCAAACCCTCTTCCCTCACCAAAGAACCACACCCCACCTCTTCTGCCTTTTCAACTCCTGGATAAAGAAGAACTTCTTATGCTTTCAACAGTGGGAAGTGAAAGGTGGTTCAAGGGCCCAAACAATGCAACTAACAAGGCCATTTTTAAATTACTACAAACAAATAAGGATATCTTAACTGTTCCTTAAGCTGTTCTCCACCTCCTAACCCTGAGTTAGGCAATCTGCATCTCGGTATGTTTCCTCTGTGTGAGGCGCTCAGCTACCCACATCTATACTCAAGACCTAAAGCTTGAATGTAAGTTGCACAGTTTACCTGGAGTTTATTTTCAGTTAAGTAAATAGCTACAATTTGAACAAGATATATACATGTGTTTTTACTTAAAAAATCGAGAGATACGTTATGAACTACATAACTCACTTAAAATGGTTGCAGTATATTCACTGAGTTGTGTGTGCAGCTATCACAGTAATCAGTGTGGAACACACCACTCTAAAGAGAAACTCCATATTGCTCAGTCACCTCTTTACTCTCTGGTTCCCCAGGACCCGGCATCCTTATGACTCTACTTTCTGTCTTTACAAACTATTTGCCTATTCAGGATATTTTATATAATTGGCATCAACAATATGTGGTCTTTTGGGAATGTTTTCTTTTTTCAGTTCACATTAAGTTTTCACATTCACAAGTTTGGATTAAATGCTACAGACACAGAAAGGCACTGGATGCTCCACAAGGACTTACAAGCACTGCTCCTGCTATTCAATTTTGTACCTTCATGGGGCGTGTACACCATACCTTGATGCACTTAGGACACAGAGAAAGCCCTGTATTTCTGAATATTTCACACACCAGTAGCCATCTCCATGTTTATCCCACTGAACCTCAAATTCACATATCCAAAATAACTTTACCATTTTTCCTCTCTACACATAATATTCCTCACCATTTACTCATTTTAGTTAACAATAAGACCATCGGCCTGAAGTAACTTTAAAACCAACAAGTTTTTACTTCATTCAAGCCCAATTTGTTCAATATTATACTGGACTAGTTTTCCACTCTGCTTCCTCATTATCTCTTATCTGCCTGCCCCCCGACAAACCACAGGCTCAGGGACACCCCTTGGTCCATTTCTCACCCTCTGTCATGGCTGAGGCATACAATGGGTGAATACAGTAGATGGCTCTATTTAGAAGGAAAGAATGGGAAGGAAAAAGAGGTGGCTCATGGTTTTCTTCCATTTCCACTGGGGCCTGAGATGACTGATGGGTCAGGCATCCCTCCAGTGCTGAAGAGAAAGCTAACCTGCTTCAAGCTCCTCCTCAGGCAGCCTGTCGTCCCCCCCCCCCCCCCCCCCCCGCCCCGACAGGTTCTGACAATTAGTTTTAGGATATCCCACCTACATGATTCAAAGGGGCAGTCTTCAGGTCTCCTGGACTGCCATGGCAGGGTGGCACACAGGGTAAGTGAGGGTCCACCAGAGTCTAGGTGGGGTACTGGAGGCATTAGCTCTTCACCCTCTGTGGTGGTTTGAATAGAATGCTCTGCATAGGCTCATATATTTGAGTGTTTGGTTCCCAGTTGGTATACTATTTAGGAAGGATTAGAAGGCATGGCCTTGTTAGGTTTTGTTTTGAGGTTTCAAAAGCCCATGCCATACCCAGTGTCTCTGTCTGTCTGTCTGTCTGTCTCACTGCCTGCTGCCTGTGGATCAGGATATAAAGCTCTCAGCTACTGGTACAGTACCGCACCTGTTTCCCAGCATGATGATAATGGACTAACTCTCTTAAACCGTAGTCAAGTTCCCAATTAAATGTTTTCTTCTATATGTTGCCTTGGTTATGGTGTCTCTCCACAGCAACAGAATATTAACTACAATACCCTCTATTTCCTGGCACATAAAGACACTTTGCAATGGGGGGTGGGGGTATGGTTGGAGAACAGATAACTTGTCCTGGAGTTTCTTTGCTATATTGCTCATACAATTGAGATGACAATCATGAACTAAGTTGCCTGTCTCCCACATGAACCCACATGAAGATGACCCTTGATGAATGAGAAGAGGCTCATGTGTCTGAGTATACTGGGGCTCCAACAACGAACCTTGCCACAGGCACAACCACCAGTTTCTTCGATGGTGAGTAAAGCAGTGCATGGGAGTAGTGAGGTGTCGTCTGTCTCCTTCACTATGTATGTTTCCACCTTCCCTCTGCAGAAGCTCTGGCTTAGGAGGCAGGGCGAGGAATGCCACATATACCACTCTGGCACCCCCTGGGACTCCAGTGGGGAGTTGACTTTGGCTTCACAAGAATGTTGTTTGCTTTTCAGTTAAGGAAGACGAAGGTGATCTGTTCTGAAAAGTCAGCTTTAGGAGGGGTGGGGGAGCTGGAATAGGGGAGGAGAAATAGAATGGACAAGAGACCGGGCTGTGTTGTCTCTGTCTTTCCCCAGGACGGAAAACAGCTATCTGTCTGCCTATGACCAGGCTTTGCTGCAGTCTGAGGCCACAGGCTGGTCACTTCCTCAGCAGGGGATCGTGTGTCAGAAACAGCAAAGGAGTCTTTTGGAACTCTGGCTTACTAGGCAAGGATCTAAAAATGGCAGGGCTCAAATTCTCTCCTTTGAGTATCAGAAAAGGCGACCGGAAGTGTCAGCAGGCTCAGAATGCAGACCTGTGGGGAGCTAACTTTGGCCTGGAATGGCCGTTTATATGGAGTTTCAAATCTTGCCTCACTGCCAACCTATGATTTATGATGTTGGGCTCAGTCCACTGAGGCTTGTAAGTAAGGAGGCAAGATCCCCAACTTACTTTCCAGTTGGATTGCTTTCTGCTCAGTACTCTCTGGGAGGCAAAGCAGGGGAAGCACAGGACTCAGAGGGTTCCCTTAGAAAGGCCCGTAACAAACCCTCAAACCAAAAGACAATCTATACTCTCTCATCTTTTTCTCACCTTCATCTCTTGATCTTTTCATATTTAATCAGTATTGTCTATTATTTTTCTAACATTGAGAAGTTAGCTAGAATATGTAAAACCAACTATAAAAGAACAAAGTAGGGGTCAAATTTAGTTCAGGTTGCAGCAAGGAGAAACCTTAGTTTTTTCGTTAGCCTGCAGCTAACTCCAGTTAGGGAAGGGGAGGGTTAGTCTATAAGGCTGATAGAGGATCTTGAGATTTAAGGTCAGTAGGAGGGTGGGGGGCAGGTGGCAGGAACAGTGGATGCACTTCCCAGGACAGGGGTGTGCTACTACTCTTCTGAGGTCCACTATTCTCTAAGAAAGCAATGTACTGATCAACAGGTAGCTCTGGGGTGGAGGAGGCAGGGAAGGGGTGGGGAAAGAAAGAGTAGGAAAATTTCTGGTGATATTCTATCTTCAGAAAAGAACCTCGGGATGGTGGTACGCTGTAGGAATATACTTCTTCTACAGGGATGTAGGAAGGAGTAAGGACAACCAAACAAGTCAGGTCTAGTTCAGGCAGAGTACTGTGAAGAAAGAGGGGAGGAGACTCAGTCCAATGGCCAGGTGAGAAGTGCACAGACAAATCACAAGGTGATGTGCCTCAGCTCCAGGGCCTACAGGGTCAATGCCTAAGCTCTGTCCAGAATCAAGTAGAAACTGAAGGAACTGGCTAGCCAGGGCTCCCAGGGTGGGGACCTCTGGGAACCAGTCATGTTTCAACATTCTTGGGTCATGGATTTCTTTTAGGAGATGAGAACTACAGAGGCATTCCAAGAAAATGTACTAATGTCCACATAACTCTCCCTTTCACTCTGGGGATCACAGGTCCCCAAAGCCAACACATAGACCTAAGGTTATAAATCTCAGGTCCAGAGGGTGCTGCTGTGCCCTGAAAGAAGAGGAGTGATGCCAGAAAATACCTGATGGATTGTTTAATCCTTTAAACTTCTGCCAAACTAAGGAGGATAATATGAGACCTGGTCTGAATAATACATCATTTGTCCCCAAGATTAGCTGGACACTTAAGCTGACAGTGTGGGACTGACTCTGGGGGAAGGGTGGGGGCTTGAAGGACAGTAGGGAAGTCTCAGAAACAGCCCTGAATGAAAAGGAGAATAAAGAAAATTTAGGGAACTAGAGGAAAGGCGTGATGTCAGCAGATCAACCCTCTATTCAGTGAAAATACTCACAGAGAAAGTCAACCCAGAACCATAATGGGTAGAGCTAGATGATGGGACTTTGCTTTTGGAGCCTATATTTCATACTAGACTAAGACACATGGTATTTCTAAAATCAAGAAAAAATAAAACACATGTACACGCACACACACACACACACATACACACACACACACACACACACACACACACACACACACACACAGAGAGAGAGAGAGAGAGAGAGAGAGAGAGAGAGAGAGAGAGAGAGAGAGAGAGCGAGCTTGTAATTGTACTGAAATGATGCCCACCCCCTTTTTTGAACTAAGGCACAATCTAGATATTTACTTTTTAATTACTGGATTATGCAATGGGTTTAATTTGATATTTTTATATTAGTGCTAGAGCTATCTTTTTATGTAGATGAATTTTCAGCGGATGGTGGGGAGGCTTTGGTTCTGAAAATATACAGTGATTTTTTTTTTTTTTAAATTCTTAAACATACTTTTGCTGGGAAAGAAACTGACCTTGGAAGGGTTTTTCATGCTGACTCATTTTGGTCCCTGAGTATGCAACAGTAGGGTGGATTGATTGTCTAAGGAAATGTAGTTTCTCACAAAGGGAGGTTTAAATCATTAGCAGAACATGCCCTGCAGGAGTCCACAGCAAGCGCATCTAGTAGTACTAGCGTTTATAGAAATACGCTCATTGTCAAATGTTCCCCAAGGATATGTATAGCATTCCGTAACCCCTGAGAAATAAAAAGCACAGCATCAGGGGTTTGGAGGCCCGAGTCTGGAGCAAGCTTGAAACTAAGGTATATGACCTTAGGCAAATTATTATACATTTCAAACTGAGCCCAAGTGTCCAAGATGAGATTAAATACATCTGCCAACACCCTATCTCAGAAGCAGCATCAACTGGGAGCAGGAAACTGGACATCAGAAATTAAAGGACTTGAAATCTCTAAAGTACCATATAAAATCATGCAATTATTATATAAAGCTAGTAGTTTTAGAAAATGTTAAACTTTTTGAATGCCTACTTTGGATAAAGCATTTCTCAAGATATTGTGAACTCCAGGGAAGAATAAGCCCTTAAGAGATATTGGCCTATTTTAAAAATTGAACTCACATTATGAAGATTTAAAAAATATTTCAAATTGGATGGGATCATATACAAATAAATAGGCTAATAAATAGATCCATTTAGACACACGGCAAATAGAATGAATATGTGAAAAATTTGAAGTAAGTACAATACAAATGGACACCTAAGGATGCATATTGGCAAATCTGTGAACCTATAAAATTTGAGTTGAATCATGGGATATCTTTCTTTGTTTCTTTTTTTAAATATTAAAAGGACTTGTGGCCTATACCTGTATCTGGAAGTGGTATTTGTGGGGCTGAGGATACAGCTCAATGGTAGAGTACTTGCCTGACATGCACAAGGTCATAGGATGGGGCTAGAAAGAAGGTTTCTTTCTATACAGGTTTACATGAACTTTGGTTTCTAGTAGACAATGGTGGGAATGAGTACACAGCTTATATCCTAATAAAATGACATTAGGGCTGGAGAGGTGGCTTAGTTTGTATTACTGTACAAGCTTAAGAGCCTGGGTTCAGATCCCCAGAACCCACATAAAAAAGCTGGGAGCAGTGCTAAGCTATCGGTGCTAATCCTAGCTCTGGGGATGCAGAGACAGGAGAATCCCTGGGGCTTACTAACCATCTAGTCTAACCAACCTGTGAGTTATAGTTTCAATGACAGACCTGGTCCCAAACAATAAGGTGGAGAAGTGATTCAGGAAGACATGGAACACTGGCCTCTGGCCTCCACCTGCATGGGTACCCACACACGTGCGGCTGTACACAGACCACATATACATGTATATATATATACACTGTCTTCGATAGGGTTTCCATTGCTGTGATGAAGCACCATGACCGAAGCGGCTTGGGGAGGAAATGTTTTACTCATCTTACACTTCCATATCACTGCTCATCACTGAAGGAAGTCAGGACAGGAACTCAAACAGGGCAGGAACCGAGACAGGAGCTGATACAGAGGCCATGGAGGGGTGCTGCTTATTGGATTGCTTCCCATGGCTTTCTCAGCCCACCTTCTTATAGAACCCAGGATCACCAGTTCAGGGAAGGCACTACCTACAATGGGTTGGGCCCTCCTCCATCAATCACTAATTAAGAAAATGCTCTATAGGCTTGCCTATAGCCCAATCTCATGGAGGCATTTTCTTAATTGAGGTTCTATCCTCTCAGATGACTTTAGCTTGTGTCAAGAGTGTGTGTGTGTGTGTGTGTGTGTGTGTGTGTGTGTGTGTGTGTACTAAAAGGGGAAAAACACAACATTTAAAGAAGCTGGAGTGGAAGGAATGTTAGGAAAAGAACAAATTCAAACTTTGAGAGGCCAAGAAGACTTCCTAACAGAGACCAGTACAGGAAAACACACGAAATATCAACTTGGCTGGGCTATGGGACTCAGTTGTTTGATCAAACACGACTCTAGATGGTGTTGTGATGCAATTAACACTTGGACATAGATTATCCCTTATAATCTAGATGGGCCTCATGCAATCAGATGGTTTTATAGGCAAAAACTGAGGTTTCCTGAAAATTCTGCTTCAAGATTATATCACAGAGAGCAGGGAATTATTATTAATCTATAGGCAGAAATTTTAGTTGAACAAGATAAATAAATACGCACTAGAGATTTGCAGGGCAGTGTTGTATATGTAGTCACCAGTGATGCATTTGTATTTAACAACCTCTCAAGGGGGTAGCTAATGTACAGTTATCACCACGACAATAACAGTGATAATGAAGAGGAAACATCATCTACAGTCTTGCTGAGTTTTCTGTTTCTTGTACCCTATAGATCTGGATCTCAAGCCTGCAAGATTAATTCTTACTTGAGTCTGTTTACCCTGAAATTTTGGGCTTCCCTGCTCACACAACTGGTGAGCCATAAACAAAACAAAACCAATCGATCAACCCCCTCATCCCCCAACACCCCTTCTTCCTTTTCCTTCTGTGCCTTTGCTCTATCATTCAGCCTTTTATTTTGACTTTCTTTCTCTGGAGAAAATTGACTGAGATGGACAAGCTAATGTAAAAGCCTAGAATATACAGGAGGAAAACGGGAAACTGTGAAGGTATGTGTGGGCTGCCTAGCCACACGCCACAAGCACTCCAAACACACTGGGCAGCTGCAGTGGAGGCTGGGGTTTCGAATTGGGGTAGAAAGAGAAAAGGGAACTAATGTCTGCCCCAGGCCTACTAGGCCTGTGGTCCTTTCTCACTCTTCATCTGCCCCTTGCCTGTCTTAGGCCCATGCATTGTTTTGGAAACCAGGATTATATTTGAGGAAAAAAAAATTAAAGAATTATATTTATAAAGACACTTTAAAAAATGCATGGAAGTTATACTGTAGGTAAGACATTAATGTTAAGGGAAGTTGAGTGAGGGATGCACAGAAATTATAAATTATTTTTGTAACTTGTCTCTAAGTCTGAAATTAGACCAAAGCACAAAGTTTAATAAAAACTGGAAAGAATCAGGTGAGACAGAGGATATGTAAACACCCTTACCCCTCATATTTGGACCCTCTAAAATTCAGCCTACTCTCAGTTGATCCTACAGTGAAATTACTAAGATCAAAGTTCCCCACAGACTTCCTATTCATGGGCAGCAATAACAGGAAATCAGATCTACATACAGAACAGCAGGGGAAATCCATGCCATCTATAAAGAAAAATAACCCAGACCCTTGTTCTTGAATATGAACGGGGACCAAAGCTCACCACTCCTATTAGAAAGGAAAAAAGAAGCATCACAGAGAAAACCAAGTAAGTCATGAAGCAGGGTACCCCCAAGCAGAAGAAACTGAAGAAAACTCATGTTCCCCTTGAAAACTGCAGACGAATGCTTCATCCCACAGACTGGAGAATCAAGGTAGACTACATAAGTAGACAAGATTCTAAGGCTTAAAACTTTTTATTAAGGCATGAAGATGACGAGTAGAACAATCAAAATAATAACGCCCAACTTCGGAAGTGGCAAAACGCCAAATGTAAGTCATTATTATTATTACCAACTACATCAGACTGTAGTCACCTGCACATTTCTATCGTCAGAGACAAATATCCGGGGAAAGGGGACTTTGGCTCATGTGTTGGGGTCAGAAAACAACCCATGGGAGTCGGGACTCTCCTTCCACCCAGGGACTGAAGTGAGGTTATTAGATTTGGCAACAAGCAATCTACCTGGAAGCTGTCTCACCAGACCCTCAATGGAAGATGTTTTTAAATTTTAACCTTGCTTTAATCAACTAACGTAGCTGTTTGAAACAGAAAACTTTAACGCAACTCAACAGAGCAGTAAAGGGTTACTCCATGAATAACCTCTATGATTAATTCACACAAACCCAGATTGTGTGAATTTCATTCCCACTGGTTTAGTACCAGAATGAACAGTGGTTGAAGCCCTCTCTTCAGCATTGAGAAGCCCTGGTTGTTCCCTTTGGACTCTAAAGTTTAGAGTAACAGCAACAGCACTAAGATAAAATCTTCCCAGCCTGACTCGGAATGTGATGGACTACTAAAGAATCTCAGAAAATAGCAATGAACAGGCCAGCCAAGCAGCAAAGAATTTGAAACCTAGGGGATATGTGAGTTTGCAAACTTTCTCTATGGAGTGACACAACACATTCCTTCTGGGTATGTGGCTCCTATCCTATTCCACGCTCACCAGAGTGTTATTGAGGTTTTATTGCTATCAAATGCTTGCATAATTTCAATGTGAAAAGTTTTAAAAATACATTTGTTATTAAAGTCTTACAATCTTTAAGGTAGATGACACCAACAATAAGATGCAAATGATATATAAGCTAGGATGCTACACAAATTAACCATATGAGCTCTTAATTCCCACAATGCCTATTTGAGGAAAGGAATAGATGCAGTGTTTCTGTGTTGAAGACAAGTATTTAAATATAGTTAGGAACCCAAACTGAGTTTGCATAAATTAGTAAGGAATTTACTTGTGTCTTAAGTCCAAGAGCCTGAATGAGCTGGTCACATTTTAGTTAACTGCACCCACTATCCATCATCCAGACTTCTCAGGTTCCCAGATACATGCAAAATGAAGTAAAAAAATATCCCAAGTCTTATACCAAAATACAGACTCTGACTCAGAAGTATGATTTTTAACTTTCTCTTTAAATAAAACAATTTGAGAGAGAGAGATAAAAAATCAAGCTCGAAACACAGTAACACTTACTTTGGCAAGATAGCAAGCAAAATCTAAAGTGCAAGCTATATAGCTAAATGTTAAAGGCATTGGAGAACAAACTATGATGCTGCAGGGGGGCACACCAAACACAAGATACTCCCATTATGATTTAAGGTTCTCCTGGTTAGGTTGTTGTCAACTTGACACAGCTAGGGTCATATTAGAGGACTCTCGCGGAGAAAATGCCTCCATCAGACTGCCTGTAGGCAAGTCTGTAGGGAGTTTTCTTGATGAATGATTGATGTGGGAGGGCCTAACTCACTGTCAGTGCCACCTCTGGTCCTTGTAGAAGAAAGGAGGCTGAGCACGCCATGGGAGCAGTATGCATAGTTCCTCCCCGATCTGTGCTTCAGTTCCCGCCTCCATGCCTGTCCTGAGGGGCTTCCCTCAATGAGGGGCCAGACTTGTGAGTTGTAAGATGATATAGACCCTTTCCTCCCCAAGTTGTCTTTGGTTATGCTCTATATCACAGCCCCAGAAAGAAAACTGAGAAAGAGGATAAGTTATTGAAAAACTATGCTCAGTTTTAGCTAGAGATTAAATGTACCTTTTCCTATTTTTTTCAAAAAAGTCATAGTTTACTATTTAATCTCAACTCAAAGCTCTTCTCTCAGGGCAAAGCAACCACTATATACACATCAGAAAGTCTCTTGTTAATGTAGTCATCTCCTTGGCTCATTGAGCATCCAATGCACATGACTCCAAGGACTATAATCAGGGACAAGTGTACATATACTGAAAAAATTACAAGGTTCAAACCTTGCTCTTAAAAATCATAGGACACTCAGGTCATTTCTACTTCTCATGAGGATGTCACACTGTCATTTGGTCATCAGACTACCTTAGTATGATAAGAATTACCTGTTGCCAGTTTGAAGGGGCTGGAGATAAAACTTTTAAAAGTACTGTATTTCTGAATGGCTGAATAAGGTCATGACAACTGTTTGTTTACATTCTGCTATAGTTTCAGCACCAAATAGTCTACTAGGCTCGAGGACTTTATCAAGCTAAATGATGGCACAGCATCCTAAAAAGTAGAAAATTACTTCATTATAAGCCATTCACAGTCCGAAGTCTGAAGAATAACCCAAATCAAATCTTTATTATTATAACTGCATACATGTGATCCAAATTCATCAATAATTTAGTTGTCTTCTTCCTCCTAATGATGGCATGGATCTCATTAGTGGATGAGTGGCAGGGCACTGGAAATCTAAGTGCAAAGATGGACCAGTAGCTGTATAAGCTGGGGCACGGAATGCATCTCTATGCCTTCCTCTGGCTGAGAAAGGGGTAATAGCTGTGGAGTGTTTAGTGAATCTTCCTGTGATCCAGCAAACTATAAACTGTAACACATTTCAAAGAAAGGAACATTTCATTGGTACTACCAGTAGGAACATTTTAATTATAATCTTTATGGCTCATCAGTGATAATTAAGAATCACTTCCTATTGTACTCTGGCCACCCCTTGGTGTCTTCTACAGTCATATCAACTTGTGTTTACTAAAATGAAGTGGTACCTCAGCTTCTTTAATCAATGCCTTTCTCTCCCTGTATCCATTATCATTGCATTCTTCCCTTGGCAAATGAATTCCTTTGCGAACTATCCACATGCCTCACAACAGTGCTCAAAGACGTTTCCATTCTCTCACTTCCTTTCTGACTGACCTCTAGGTTCTGCCAATGGGTCTTCTTGAGGCCATGTGGGAAATACAAAGTTGGACAATTCACTTGGTCTACAAACACTAGTAGTCTAAGAAAACTATTTACTGGACAACGAAAGGGCACAATATTGTGAGGCTTAGGTTATCCAGTTGAACAGCTGCAAAACTACTGGGCATTTGGTACAATCAAAACCTGTGATTGTTTTTTCCAACTTCCCCTAGTGCTTCCATTCTGACAGCTCAGCTCTGAAACATTCACCTGCAGTGAGATCATGAGCTGAAACAAAAAAAGGCCTCTTCATCTTGATAGCACAGGCCCTCACACTTCTTGTTCAAAATGACATTTATAAGAATGTTAAATTAGCCCACAGCAAAAGAGCCTACCAATGATGCCTGAGAATGACCTCTCCCACAGCTCCTCTGAAGCAGCGGGCAGGGAAGGGTGCATGTAGCACTGTGAATGGTAGGTAAGCATTTGAATGGGCATATGCCTGAAGCAAAATCACAGAAAATCAGAATTTTCCATTTGGTGTCTCCATTCTTTTCTGTTTGGCTAAAGCAGAGGTGTGAGAAAACTATAAAAACCCCACAGAGTCCTGTGGCCTGGGTTGCACATTTTCCTCAGTCAGGGTCCTTCAGTGATTCTGTTATAAGCGCTGTGTTTTAGTTAACTGCTCTTGGGATTACTGCCCAGATTTCCAGGTCAGGGTGCTGATTTGGATACTGCAGTACTCCAAAAATTACCAAGGGACATGGAGAGTCCACAAGTCTTTTTTCTTCTTGTCTTTGACAGCCATCTAACTAGACTGATCAGGTCACCATGACCCACAATAAGCCACCGGAAGATGAGACCTTCCACTCAATTTTTGAGCTGATTTCTGTTCCGTATAGCAGATGCTGACCACAGCAATAGCCAGACAGCACACAGACACATCCTTCTTGAATTAAGGCTAAAGTTCCTAGACCAGGTATAGAAGCCTAAGTTCCAAGATCAGGTGCAGGTGACACGACCATGATCACCTATTTCAACCACCTGCTGGTTAGTACTTTGTTAGTTTTGTCAACTTGACACTCCTGGGAAGAGGAAGCCTCAACTGGGGAATTGCCTCCATTAGACTGGCCTGTATGCAAGTCTTTGGAACCCTTTCTTTCCTCCTTCCTTCCTTCCTTCCTTCCTTCCTTCCTTCCTTCCTTCCTTCCTTCCCTCCCCTTTCCCTTCCTTCCTTCCTTCCTTCCTTCCTTCCTTCCTTCCTTCCTTCCTTGTTTTTATTAATATTGATGTGGGAGGGCTCATCTCACTGTGGGAGAATAACACCTGGACAGGTGGTTCTGGATTAGGAACTAAAGCAGACTGAGCAAAAACACAAGGAGCAAGTCAGTAAGCAGCATTCCTCCATGGTTTCTGCTTCAGTTCTTGCTCCAGGTTCCTGTCTTGGCTCCCCTCAGTGATGGACTGTGATGAAGAACTATAAGCTAAATAAACCCTTTCCTTCCCAAGTTGGTTTCGGCCAGTGTTTTATCACAGGAACCAAGGAAGCACACTAGAAAAACAACATGTTGAACGCAGAAGAGAAGGTGCCCTCCAAACAAAACATCCCCAGTGCTCAGAATCTGCAAGTCTTCAGATGAGGAACTGAAAGAATGAGTTCTCAGGCAATTGAGAATTTGAATACATCTTGGAAACATCCCCCTGTTAAGAAATATCCATTGCCGGGTGGTGATGGCACACTTCCTTAATCCCAGCACTCGGGAGGCAGAGCCAGGTGGATCTCTGTGAGTTCAAGGCCAGCCTGGTCTACATAGTGAGTTCCAGGACAGGCACCAAGACAACATGGAGAAACCCTGCCTCGAAAAACAAAAAAAAAAAAAAAAAAAAAGGAAGAAAGAAAGCTCCATCTTCAAGTTTCTGATTTTGGATACATAACTCCTTTAGAGGCCACCAACACCACAAATTTGATGATCCTCCAAAAGGCCTGGGAAATCCTTGTGTAGTCCAATAGATTTTCCTAGTTCATCTGCAAAGCTTCTCCAGTCTTTCCTGAATATCAGGGCACAGTCTTACCAAGCAGTCAAACACTCTCTTTAAACATTTCTAGGGAAGAAAAAAAGTTCTGTGTATAAATAAAAAACTTGAGCTATTGGGATGGGGTCTACAACCCTATTCCACACCTCTCTTCCTCTCAAAGTACCTGCAGCTGAGGCAACACAACCCAACTAAAACTTTAATCTTCCTAAAACATGTAGTCTTACTGAAATGGTCTAAAATAGTGTAGATGGTTACATATATTTTAGTTATAGACTTTTTGAATTCTCATTTCTATTACAAAAATGCAAAATACTTCAGCTACTCTAGAGGAGTAAGTTTCTCCCCACACTACCCCATCCCTTTATTTAGAGTCTCACTTGATCCTCCTGCTTAGACCCCCAGTATTGATGATGGGTGTGTGATACCATGCCTCACTTTCACTGTCATTTTTTGTTTGTTTAATTGTTTGTTTTTTAAATACAAGTTGGACTAACCAAGGGTAGTGGCACCTGTAAACCACGGCTCCTGAGTACACCGAGGTAGGAAGGGTGTGTGTTTGAGGCTAGCTATGGCAACTTAGACCTTGCTTTCAAAATAAAATTTTAAAGAAGAGCTGGGAGGGAAGCTCAATGGTAAAGCTTTGCATCTAATCCCCATGACTGAAAATAAGCAAGTTGATATTCATCTGCTAGCCTACTCAGTAAGCCCATCTCTTGGTATATAGATAAAAGAAATGCTAACATATGTTCACTTGCCCACACGTGCACACACACACACACAAAGGCGTGCAGGGCTGGGTGTATAACTCAGATATAGAGACCATGTCTTGAATTCATAAAACTGAGTGTGATGTTGAATTCCTGAAATCCTAAGCATTTAGGAGGTGGAGGCAGGAGATTGGGAAGTTAAAAGTCATCCTCAGCTACACAGCTGAGTTTAGGGCCCAGACTGGGCTCCATGAAACCCTGTCTCAACAAAAACAAAACAAAAAGTTACGTGAATAATATTTACTGTGGCTTTATTAATAGTGAGCCAGATCTGGGAACAATCTAATTTCCTATAGCTGATCACCAGATAAAGAGTAGATCCACAATGGAATACTACATAGAAATAAAAAGGAAGTAACTATTGTTACACACAGTAAAATGGGCACACTTCAAATGAAAAGGTTTTGGGAAAGAATCCCGACCCAAACCAGGATATATATGATCCCAATTGTATGACTCCCCGGTAAAGAGAAAACCATTGAGTTAGAAAATGTGTCTCATAGCTGTGGATGTAGCTCAGTGCTAGAATGTTTGCTGAGCATATGCAAGACCTTGGACTGGATCCCTAGTAGAACAAATCACCACCACCACCACCACCAAACAAACAAACAAACAAACAAACAAACAAAAGAACTAGGTCAGAGTGAACAGAGGTTGGTAGTGGAGGAGGAGCAGACTCCAAGGAGCATGAGGAAATTTGGAAAAGGCTTAACTTTATGAAGGTAAGCTATGTCTCAATCAACCAAAGTGAGATCTCTGTGTAAAGGATTCAGGGTGAGAGACAGACTCCAAACCAACAGGTTAACTTCCAACTGTCATCAAGATCTGCAGCTCTCATCTTGAGAGCTGGGGGTGGTAGCATCTTAGAGACAGATACCTCATCCCTCTCGGACACCATGACCCAAAGTACTAGTATGTAAACCTCTTATCCAATGGTTCTGGGAGTATTAAGTCTGTTCTTCATGAGGCTCCGACATTCTGAAATGAGGTGCTGTTTATTTTGCAGGTTGCCTCACATGTTCCTGTGTATTGAGTCTGCCTGCACGTCAATGTTTTTACAATCTTGGGAGTCAAGAGATAATTTCAGACTGAGAAGTTGAGCTTACTCCACGATGAAGCAAATTAATCTTTATTATTTTTTTCTGGACATAACGCAGGGAAAGAACTCTAATTTGGTGACATTCTCATAGAATATTTCCACAGAATTAATATTTTAGCAGAAAAATATACCAACACCATCACACAGTGTCTCCATTTTGAATGGCTATGACTTGAATTTAAGTCTAATTTTTTCCTCAGCCATCCCCCAACAAATAAATCAGTCAAGCATAAATGGAGAAACACCTATACAGAAATAAATTCTAAGGGAAGACAACATGAGCATCTCAAAGGGTCGGCCTTTGGCAGCTGCCAGGGCTACTCAGATAATGCCAGTGGAAGTGTGGTGGGATGGTTAGATGCAGGGGCCTACATAAACTGTCGGGACAGCAAGGGGAGGCAACTGAGCAGCCTCAGGAAGTAGAATTGACTCTGGGTCCTTCACGGATGGCTAAGGTGTGAGACTCCAGACATTCGGGGCTGAGGGACTAGCTTTGCATACATTGAGCTCATATTTGTTTAAGCAGTCCATCATCTGCTGGGGTAATGGAACCTGGAAGTTATGGGCATTTAAATTTTTTTTCTCCCAAATTCCATGTCTTCAGGCCTCAGGCCTCTCCATTTCTCCACAAGACCCAAAGACTCTATAATTAATGGGGATGAGAAGAACTAGAGATGGGATAATAAATAATTCTAAATTTTGCAGCAGCATCAAAATGGTGACATTTGATTTGGCAATTAAGAAATCTGATTTGGCAATTAAGAAATCATTAAGCAGCTTTAATAGGGAATTTTAGCAGACAGTGGTTGAGGGGTCCTGATGAGTCAGTCATTCTTGGCACAGTTCCACCTTTTGAGTCACCTACATTTTTCATTAGGGTGTTCTAGCAGGGACTCAGGTGGGTGTGTACTGCTTGTGGCTAAGCACAGGGATATGCAGAGCTGAGCGTGAGAAAAACAGGAAAGGAGAAAGAGGACACACTGGTGGCACACTTTGAGAGAGACTGGGGCACTTGCTCTCACCAGGGACTATGCATCTAGGATCTTTAATCCCCTGGGGAGGGACGTCAACAAAATAGCACTGATATGGAATTCAGGAGGACCTTCACTACAGCATATCTATTGCCAACTAAAATGGGTATCACCTACATGTTCAACGGAGAGCTGCTCAAATCAATAATTGATTGTTTATACATGGTGAATTCAACAGAGCCAGAAAGAGAAAAAAATAGTGTGAAGAAAGAGAAAGTTGTCCAGGACAAATTAGTTAAAAGCCAGAGTCCAGAAGAAGAAGAGTAATAGGCTCCTGCTGCATATGCAGACACACTTAGAGAAGAACATATAAAATGCTAATATTGATTATTGATTATAGCTGGGAAGAAAAAAGGGAGAGGCAGGAGAGAAAACTTTACTACTCAATTTACATCCTTCTATAACTGTTTATTACTAAAATGAATCCCAGAGCATTTGTGGTCATTTGTTAATAAAACAAGGGGACTTGAAACAAACATGAGCAACTATCTTGGAACTAGCCTCCCAACAAAGGGCACCTGAAAAACTGTACTGCCTTCTCAACCATTTCTCACTTCACTGAGCGTCTCTGGAGACAACTTGGTTGCGGAATATTATCTCCTCGGAGCATGATCTGACCAGTTGTTTTCTTGACTTAGAATGAATATCTTCTGCATCATCTGCTATGAGCTTCAGGTTCCTATCCAAACCACTAGCACAGCCCTCTCTCTGCAGATTCATGTGTTCACAGAGCCACATCTGCATCCGGGATCTGTTCTGCAAGTATCTGAAGTTGAAGCTAATAGGACACATTGTGGTCTTCTGCTCATTTTCCCAGCAACAGTATGTGAAGGCCAAATCTCACAGAGTATACTGACTGGTGTCTGAGCCTGTTTTTAAATCATACTTTATAATGAAGAATGCTAACAAATACTTTCTGCTGCTAGCCTGAAACACCATCTGAAAATAGGTGTAAGAGGGCTAATAGGCTATAGAAGTCAAACTTCACTTTAGCTTAGGGCTGGGGAGATACCTCAGTGAGAAGTATTTGCTCCCCCCCAAATGAGGATCTGAGTTCACATCCCCAGTACCCACATAAAAGCTGTGTATGACTACACAGGACTGTAATCTCAGTGCTGGGGCAGGGGTTGCAGAGACCACAAGATCAAGATCATCGAGGACTGATGGCTAGCCAGCCTAGCTGCAAAACATCATGTTTCCAGGTTTGGTGAGAGACCCTATCTCAAGGAATAAGGTGAAAAAGGAATAAGCACAGCCAGCATCCTCCTCTGGCCCCTGCATGCATGTCTATAGGCATGTACACCCATGTACACACACACACACACACACACACACACACACACACACACACACACACACACACACACGAATAAGCAGCTTAGCTTCATAAGTGGTTACTGGCATGTTACTTTCCAATCTATGAATAACTAACACTAGAATAGTGTGAAGTTTAGATACAGAAAGGCAACAGACACGGAATGAATGCACAAGAGAGCTAGTCAGTCAAAGATAACTTCCCTGGTAGAGGACAGGACAGGACTGGATTGTCAAAGCAGGAGAAACACAAGTAGACAGCAGAATGAGAAGACAGGAAAAGCACACAGTTAGCTTTTCACATGACAAGGAAGGGAAAGCAGAGTGCTAAAAACTCACTCTAGAAGGGCTGGAATGCTGCCCAAGGAGACTGAATGTCCTTTGCTACTCCAGGACCACACTAAGATTTCTTGGCATAGGCATGATGGAACCACTGAACCAGAAAGGAATGTTGATGCTAGAGAACTGGATGGCTCAGTGTTAAACAGTGTGATGAATCAAAATTAGGTTAGTGACAGTGAGAGACTTCAGGCTGTGGGAGTCACTGGCCAGAGTCAGGGAATATGCACAACTAAGACAGAGGAAAGAAATTTGTCAACAGAGACAGAAGAAGCAGTCCAGAAGATCATGTTTACAGAGGGATACCAGTTTGTTATTTATTTGTTTGTTTAGACAGTGTTTTTCTATGTAGCCCAGGCTAGGCTTGAAATTCACAATCCTTTTGCCTTAGCCCCTCGAAAGCTGTGATTATAAGTATATGTCACTGTACCTGGCTTTTGATTTTTCTCATCCCCCTGAGTTTGGGGAATAAGATATTTTCAGTGATTTGACCAAGCGTCAGTGAATCTGCTTGACAGGATCCTTGAGAAAGATTCTGGATTCTTCTACCTCATCGCTGAGGATATGATTCCAAACACACAGATATAAGCCCCTTCTCAATTCTGTTTCAGATTCAATCAGTACTGGAAGCAAAGGGGAAAAGTCCCCAAGTCTGAAAAATCCCAATCCCTTCCAGTCATAAGCATATACACCACTGGAACAAAGATTTAAATATGGAAATGAAGTGACTCAAGACTCATGATAAACTAGCCTTAGTGAGAATGCACTAGTTAAGGAATTGCTTTCCTGTCCCATACATGCCTGAGTGTGCACACACACATGCACTTTAAAACAATTTCTGGCTGGGTGGCGGTGGCGCACACCCTTAATCCCAGCACTCAGGAGGCAGAGCCAGGCAGATCTCTGTGAGTACGAGGCCAGCCTGGTCTACAGAGTGAGATCCAGGACAGGCACCAAAACTACACAGAGAAACCCTGTCTTAAAAAACCAAAAACAAACCAAAAACAAAAACAAAAAAACATTTCTGAGCTTTTCTTTGTCAGCGTTAGAAAGCTTTATCATTTTTTGAAACAGGATTTTGACTAAAGCTCCACCTTTTGTGCTTCCTGGAGAAATGACCTCATTTCTGAAAGTCAGAAGATGGGAGTAAGCCCACACAACAGGGGGAAGTTCTTCCCTAGTCAACAGGCACGATGAGGTACCCCAAAGCGGGGGGGGGGGGGGGGGGGGGGGAGTTCCCAGAGCAATCTGTCCTGTAGCTTTAGACTCTCTTTCCTTTCTTTAAAGATTTTATTTATTATTGTATTTTATGTGTATGAGTGTTTTGCTTGCATGTATGTATGTGCACAATGTGGGTGTCTGGTGCCCTGGAAGCCAGAGGAAGGGGTTTGAGCCTCTGGAACTGGAGTTACAGGCTGTTGTTAGCTGCCCCAGGTGGGTGCTGGGAAATGAACCTGTTTCCTCTACAAGAGCAGCAAGTTCTCTTAACCACTGAGCATCTCTCCAGCCCTTCTATCTTGTTTCTATAGAAATCATATAATAACCTATTTAAGTTCTTTCTGAATCCCTCTTTATCTCAAATTAACTTGATACTTTCTTTTTCTAAAAATAAGATTATCCTTTCTCCCCCACTCCCAATCTCCCTTCTCCTCTCTTGAGAAATTCTGTTAGGTCAGTCATAATGCCTTTGCCCATTTGCTACATCAAGTTGACTAACCTGACAGTGTAGGCGTGACTCTTAGGGAATTAACTGGATTCTATCACCATCACTAAGAAGCACAAACACTTGTTCTGGAAAATGATTATAAAAATAATTTGCTGATTTTTTTTTCTCAAGAGGAAGAAAATATTCAAGCACTTTCATTACAGAAACCACTGGAGGCTATAGGTGGCCTAAGAGCAATTAAAAAATATTAAGAGAGAAAAAAACAAACAAAGATTAGCCTATTCTTCAAAACTTTCCTCTTAAAGAGCAGGAAGTAATGTCTTCATACCAGAGCAAATCTTAGGTCTTGGTGGGTTTTTCCCTTTAATTTTTGTGTAAGTCATAGAGTCCATAGAAAAATCCCAAACACAAGGGAAATAGGGATTGGTGAAACACAGGCCAGCAGCTCCCGAGTACCCATGTGCCAGCCAGGGAGCTCCTAACCTGGAATCCACAGGACCCATTTGCTGATCAGAAAGTAGAAAGTGCTGACTTACAGTGCTCAGAATTCTGCTCCAGGAGCAAAGGAGAAAGTGCCCAAGTCCTGGTCCCTTAGCAAACCAGTTTGGTTTATTCCAGCTTGGAGAATGTGCCCCAGCTTGGAATGACTGTGAACTGGAGAAACTACGTTAGATGGGCATTTGGCCTCTCTCCAGCATGCTTATTTCTTGACTTGGCTCCATACAAACCCCATGGAAGCATTCCAGTATTCCATGGCTTAGGTCCCACACAGAAGCTAGCAGGTGGAAATAAACCAATGCACTTTCTCACACTGGGCAGAGCAGACAGGGATATGAGTTGGGAGAAAGTCCAGAGCAGGCTGGAGAAGGGACCTGTATGAATGCTCTAAAGCCCAACCCAGGCAAAGGATAATTCAGATATTTCCTTCTCTCCTAGAATCTTTCCTCTCCTGCTCTCTTGAGAAATTCTGTTAGGTCAGCCATAATGCCTTTGCTCATCTGATATATCAGATTGACTAAGCTGACAGTATAGGCGTGACTCTCGGGCAGTTGACCAGGCTCTAGCATCACTATCACCAAGAAGCACAGTTGTTTTGGAAAATGATCATAATAATAATCTGCTGAAATCCATCATTTAAATGACAGAAATCTCACTCTTTCCTTTGCACCACTCCCACCCTCCCTGTCAATCCTTCGACCATGTCAGAACAAACTGGGAGACTCTAAAAATTCATTGGGAGAGAGAGGAAAGCCCTCAGATATCCATGGAGCTACCTGAAGAAGCTCCAAGTGATTGAGCAGAGTGAGAAGCAGGCTGGCAGGCTGGCTCAGGGGGTGAGAGCACTTGCTGCCACCAAGTCTGGTGACTCCAGCTGGATCCTCAGACTCCATGGTAGGAGAGAAATGACTCCTGCAAGTTGTCCTCTGATTTCCACGTGTGTGCTACAGCACATGCATGGATGCACACATGCACACATGGACGACAACAACAGCAACAATAAACAAGCTAGTGAAAACCTTTGATAGAGAACTGGAGGAATATCAGCACATGCATAAGATATTGGGACTAAAGCATACATGCCGAATTCCCAGAGGCTCCTTGCAAGCTTCTCCTCAGCAGCCCTCAAGGAGACACAGCATACTGTACTTCCACATAATTGCTTTTCAGGTCTGCCTCCCACACAATCCTTCAGTAAATACCTAAGTCAGCAAAACAACAGGAATTTTTATATTGATCCTGAAATACTGGCAAGTCTGTACACTATGGGGCTCAGCTGGGGCATAAACAAAATATTGCCAACTGCATAGGAAGTTCTTATTTAATAAGATGATGCAGAAAACATGTCCTTTTTCTTCCCCTTTCCAGATGGCAGAGTTCTTTTTCCTTATACAATGCCCATTTGTGTGGCAATTAATGCCCTAACCAGCTTTCAGTGAATCCATTAGAGTCATCTAGCCCAGCACAACTTCCGGAGTACCCTGCCCCTTGGAGGCATGGGTATGTTTACATGGCAAAGTCCTGCATCTTGTGCTTCTGAGTTTCCAACCCCATCCTTGTTCCCCCAGCCTACACTCTCCCTGACATTCTGATTAGCTCCACACTTAACCTATTCCAAGCCACCAACTGACCTCCCTCCATGACAATGTCAATATCCTATCCAGTCACTATAGTATGTCTCTCAAGCTGACCTGGTCTATGGTACTCTGGTACCTGGCTACTTCAAGGTGGCCTGAAAGAAAGAAGTAATTTCAAAACATGTTATTTGTTTCTATATGGTAGACTTTTCTAGAAGTCACATATATTGCATAACTTACTCATTCAACAAATATACTGAGCATCTATTACTATAAGAATCTCAATGGTGAAGCTATAACAAATAAGGCGTTGTCCTTTTTGCTTTCTTCCTAGAGCACTCACCTACTACTGATGTCTGTCTGTCCCATCAAAGCCAAATTATGGTAACAAAGCAAAATAGTAATAATACCTTCAAGTCAGGCTAAAGCTCAGTTTTCAAAAGGCTGTTATGTGTCTTTTAATATTTATGATCTTAAGTTAAATTCTCCCTAACGAGTTGAAAGAGACCTTTAACATCATTTAAGCAACCTTGATTGTGCTATTCCTGTTCCCCTGCAGCACAACTCCCTCATCCATCTTTCTTTCCCTGTAGCTTCACCAAGAATCTCTTGGAAACATGGTTCCTGGGCTTCTCCACCTCCAAATGCCTGCTCTTATACACTGCTTCTCACTGATAGGAGAATCAGCTCTAGGGCCTAAAGTGGTATGATGGTCGGCTCTAGGCTGCAGAGTCCATTGGTCTGGGTGGACTAAATGACTTAGTCACTGAGTTAGATGTCAACAGAGCCAAAGGATGTCGGATCTCTCAATAATTCTAAACCCTCAGATTAAACAGAACAGCCCCAGTCCTCACACCAGAAGGAGGAACAGCAAGAATGCAGGAGAAGCAGATGCTGCTGAGACAATTCACTTCACAAGATCACTAGGCAAGCAAGGGACCTTTGGAGCACCTTCACTAACAGGGCAGGACACAGGAATTTATAAGCATCCTTGAGTAAATGAGGTGCTGACTCATGTCTCTCAAGTGGTCCTCTTAAAAATCCCTATGGTGTATGTAATTCTATTTCAATTAAAAATACATAAAAATAAAATCAATCTTGTTATAAAAATACTAATACATGTTCATTGTTGAAAACATTAAAAACAAGAAAATACAGATCATTAAAAAAAAAAAAGCCCTACAGCCACCCTACTAGAGGCCTTTTGATATTGTTTGACAAGGCAAGTAGAAATTTGGTAGTTCAGTTATATTCTTGCTATCTTGTAATAACGGGTCAGAGAGATGATGCTTCTTTCTGTTCAGATATCCTAGCTTTGGACATACATTATGTAGAAAACTGAACTTTGCTGCTGTTTATAAAGTACTACAACTTAACATGGCTTGAGTGACCCTCACAAAACCTGGCTCTCCCACCCTACCACCATATGCCTAGTTGCTTAGGCCTAAAACTTGGGGTCCTCTTGGCTTCCTTTCTATTCTTCACCCCACATATCAAACCTATCACAAGTCTTGTTTGTTCTGTTCCACTGAAATCCTTTCTCACCACCCCTGCTGTTATCGCCTTACCCAGACCAGTATCAACTACAGCAGTGATGGTGCTGGCTGCTTTGCCTCCACTTTTTCTCATTGTAGAATCTCTTCTTTATAGCAACCAGTGCCAGGAGTGCTCAGAAAAATACAAATAAATCATGGTGAATTTGGTCCCAGCAATATGGATATACATATATATATATATATGTGTGTGTGTGTGTGTGTGTGTGTGTGTATACACACACACACATATGGAGGATGAGGGTCATTTTGATGTGTTAGATCAAGAGGTCTCATAGCACCACTGTACTTGGAAAGGACAAGAATGAATCCTTTTATATGAGACTCAGGGAAGACAGCTGTAATCATTTGGCTGTATGCCACTTAGAACACTACAGAATGGACCCTGCACATAGCGACACATTCCAGAGGACACAGAGTAGGAAATGGGAAGACTGAGGAGGAACTGAATCGACTTTTTGAAGAATGACATATGGCACATAAGGATTTAAAGAATGAAGCTCGGAAGCCAACCCAGCCACCAGGAAGATGTTAACTCTGTGGTGAATGATGAAACCGGTTAAGAATTCCAGCCATACCACATGGCCTTTAGGGGAAAAGATCTTGCATTATCTCAGCCCTAATATCATTTGTCTGCTGATTATCAGAAGACTAAGCAATGGAAATGAGTTATATTTAAATGCTTGTTTTCAAGTTCCTTCCTCACCGCTTAAGCCTGTCCTACAGACAACTTGCATAGTTTTGTGACAAGGAAACACATACCTGCCTGTCTCTCTTCTTGGTGGCTCTCTCATTGAAAGAAGCATGCCGTTCATTACATTCATTTGGGCAAAGATGCTTGTATACATAAAATACCCAAACAAGAGAGACGGGCATAGACAAGGAAAGCAATTTCACCAGCTCCGAACTGGAGTCAGTCGTTACTATGGTTAGTGAGGGTTTGTTGTCTGTAGTGAATGTAAAGATGATTAGTTATTTCAGCACTCCACTGCTGCATTGGCCCTAAGAGGGGACTGTCAAGAAACCATTTGCTGGAGCCTGGACAACTTTCCCTCAGGTGAAACAGCATCATTCAGATGTTCAGAGGTAGCTGAGCCCATTAGTCTCCCTCCCTGTGCCGTGTTTCATGTACACAGAATTCATGACTACTTGTACCATTTTTTTTTTTTTCAGGCTGGGTGAGCTTCTTTCTAAGAGCCAGTTTGTAAATCAGACATTCTCAGGAATTAAGATGGAGTTAACTTCCACCAGGCCCGTGCTTAGCTGTGGCTACAATGGAGCATGCTGGAAGAAACTGCCTGGAGGGAGCAATCGATAATCAGAGTAGAGAAGAGAGCTGAACAATGACGGCAAGTCCCACTAGACGGAGCGACTAGGGAGCAGAGATCCCATCTTATTTATCTCCTTAGTCTTGGAACCTAGCAGGCGCCTTGCATTCACAAAAAATGCTTCTTGAATTGAATGGACAATTGGACTAAAAGGAAAAAAAAGTCCCAGAGAGAGAAAGTTGGTGAGTGGGGTGGGAAACTAGAAGAATAAGTAGTTAGGGGTACTGAAGAGAGAGAGAGAGAGAGAGAGAGAGAGAGAGAGAGAGAGAGAGAGAGAGAGAGAGAGAGAGAGGAGAGAGAGGGAGGGCGAGCGAGCGCTCTAGCAGCAGAGGAGTGGAGCAAAAAATTCTATTTACAAAAAATAGATGGAGAATTAAATGTCAAAGGAAGATCCAACATTGCATTCGTACACACGTTTTCACAAATGTAACACGCACACATTTATACCCACATGTGCATATAAACATGGTAAATACCACTGGGGAGTTAGCATTTGCTACAAAGAAGAAAGGGCAGAGGGTTCTTGGAGGTGCTCGTGTTGGTTTTAGCCCTGGTTCGTGGGACAGGGGTGGTTGGGGGAAGCTGACTTGCAGCCGCTAAGAGCAAATGACAATCGGAGGTGGCGCACACTGCGGAGGGGAAGCATGTCCATCAATAAGGCTCTCAACTCTAGGCTCTTCCTTCCACAGAAATGTCATGGATACACCCTTTTCACTTATTCTAAAGGAGATCCCTTCTGATTCTACTTCCCAATATAACCTCAAGTCTACCTGAGGACCCACCTTGTTTTTATCATCTCTATAGAGCAGTGAGTATCTGCTCTCTATAAATAGGTTGCCAGGCTGCACTGTGCTTTTGCAAACATTAAAGCAGAAATAGTCCTAACACAGATCAATAATGTTTGCCCGTTTCTCCATGCTGCTGTGCTTATTTTTAGCCCCTATGCAGAGTCCAATATTTATAGGGAAAAACTTCATATCACCTTCAGGAATACTACCAACTATGACCAGGGCAGCCCCAAAAATGAATTTACTTTAATCTTGTCAGGTCTTTAAAAACCAGTAATAAATTCAGACTCAGTAGGCATTTGTTCTACTACCTCATCACGTGGATTTAGGCCTTCGGGGAGGAAGATCATGAAGCCTATAAAATTCTATCCTTATTTTAGTACTCCTTGTGTTCTTCCATCTGCCAATTTATCTAAGGTTCGATTCTTTATCCCACAGGCTCACCAACCAAAGAGAGAGCTCTGAGTTGTTCAGAAATGTGAAGAACCAGCACCCTCAGCTTTACCTTTCTTTACTAAAACATCATTTAGTGTACAGACAAATCACAGCCACATAACCCAGTGAGAGGGGCCACAAGGCTCAGCAATATAAAAAGTATATTAGAAACAGCATTGGACACCCAAGCGAGAAACTGGGATCTGACTTTCTCTAGGGGAATTTTATCTTTTCTGTTTCCTATGGAGTTTCTGGCATAAAACTCACATATGGTTGGTGTCAGCTGATACTGATCAAGATAAAAATAAGTTTCTTTTAAACATAAATTGTATTAATGAGTACTTGAGTCCCCAATAGACTTGTGAACTTCAGGAGTAGAGTTTTAGAGTCCTGTTGTATTTATGCATCTTTGGGAAACAGACTAAAGCCTGCAAAAGCACGCATACTTGATTGAAAGATTAGTTTATGTCACTCTGTGACCCTCTGCAAGTCACATAAGACCTTAGGACATTCATGTCCTTTTTGTGTCACTCTCTGACCCTATGGAAGTCACTTAAGTCCTTAGGACATCCCTGTCCTCATGTGGGGGTATTAATGGGAGTTCATGACAACAGCCATCAATTGGCATGTGAACACCCTGAAATTCTGGACAAATTTTTATTTCTCAGAATCTGCATGTAATTTTTCATGAGAAGAGGGTGTGCATCTTCTATTATTCTAAAGCAATCTATGATTCTTCCCTGTCCCTACAAGTTTAAGAACCTTTAGTCTAAAGCAGCAGTTCGGAAAATGATTTGGATCATGAATTTCAACACTGAGAACCTTTGTGACATGTGTGCTGTGTCTACACACAGATATACATGCTGTGCTACACATCAGAATCACAAAGCATGAGGTGAATACAAAACAAACAATGGTTAACTTGAGGACCACGCCATGAGAGGGAGATCATGCCCGACACTGCCTGGATGACCAGGAACAGGAGACTAGATAGCCCAAAGACATAGGATTGATGCCTTGTCTACTCATCATCAGAGAGGCTTCCTCTAGCAACAGACAGAAGTGGGTACAGAGACCCACAGTCAGACATTATGCAGAGAGAAAGACTCTAAGTTGGAGGTCTCCATCGGGTCCCTCACCTCAGAAGAGGCGGGGAGAAAGATTGTAGGAGTCAGAGGGGATAGAGGAGACCAGGTGACTGTGGCCCACTGAATCAACTAAGCAGGGTACATATGGGCTCACAGAGACTGAAAGGGCCTGCATGGGTCTGCACCAGGTCCTCTGTGTATGTTATGGCTGTTAGCTTAGTGTTCTTGTGGGACTCCTCATGGGGGAGCGGGTGGATCTCTGACTCTTTTGCCTGCTCTTGAGACCCTTTTCCTCCTATTGGGTTGCTTTGTCCAGCCTTGATGTGAGGGCTTTTGCCTTGTCTTGTCGTATCTGGTTTTGTCCTGTTTGGCTGTCGTCTCTTTTCTGAAGAAGAAATGGAGGGAGAGTGGGTCTGGGGAAGAGGGGAGATGGTGGGGGACCTAGGAGGAGTGGAGGGAGGGGAAACTGTGGTTGGGATGTATTGTATGAGAGAAGGATCTATTTTCAATACAAAAGAAAAAATATTTATTTTAATATAGCTGAACATAAAACTTTTTATCATCCTAAAGGATCATTTACCAAGAGGAATGACTGAATGTGCTTTGATACCTTTGAAAATCTATATTTAATTATTCATGACATATTAGTTTGGAAGTGTAGCTCTAAGTTCAATTTTTTATTATAATATATGGACTTTAATGTTTATCATAGTTTTAAGCAATAAAACCACACATAAGATAAACATTCCCAGATGCTATTTTCATACTATTCTGTCTAGAATAGTGTTTATTTCCTTGGTTAGTCTTAGAACGCACACTTATCTTAAAAGGACAGATTTGCTGCCGCGCTCCTCCCCCATCTCTCTGCTAGGTAGCATCGTAGTAAAGTAGTGTATTATCACAAAAATGCAGGGCACTTTCATTTTTTTTATAAAAAGAAAAAAATAAATATAACTTGTCGGTAAGTTTGACCACTCTTACAGATGTTTCAAGAAGACAATCAGCAAATCTCCATGAGGTACAGGAGATTTTCATGAACTGTCAACATCGTATGGCTTCTCCTACACAGTGGAGGAAAGTTTTGTTTTTTTTTTTATAAAACTAACCTTATTAGTAAAGTCCTATGACATTCTGTGTACCCACTCTCAACACCAGGCCACACTTGTTGCTCACAGTGGCGCAGTAACAACCTATCTCTTGTCACTTCACCCTGGCATCTTTCTCAAAGTAGCAGCTGCTTAAGAGGAAACACCACTCAGTTGTTCTTTGGATGACATTTTTCATTGACAGTGAGGGATTCTTCAGTGGCGGCTTATCGACAGGAAACTCTTAGCATATTTCATCTATGATGAAAACAGCCAGTGCGGGAGGTTAGATCGCACACCTTCCACATATTTTTACCCCACGTCATCTGGTCTCCTACAGAATTTGTTCCTTTGGGATTTCAGAGGCATCTTTTCTAATTCCTTTAACAACACCTTCTGACAAAGAAACACCCATTTTAGATACTACTTTTCAACATCTCACTTCATCTTATGTCAGGACAAGAACAAGGAGGCAAAAAGTGTGTCCAAAAGATAAGTAGTTTCTCCAGTTTTGCAAATAAAAGAAGGATCAGGGGAGGGTTCAAAACCCTATCATTTAGTTTAATGAAATTTGATTAAAATTCACTGTGATGGACTAAAGATTCAGCTCAGTGAGAAAGCATGTGTCTAACACGTTCAAGGCCCAGGATAAACCCACAACACCAAATGACGACAACAACACGAAGCCCCCTCAAATTATTCCCTGAATTAAGCATTATTTTAAAAATTACATTAAGTTGAAAAGAGCCCATGTTTTTCTAATAACATCTTCATATTATCATCAGAAGTGCCTCAAGGCAAAGTATACATTTAATTCCATTATGTTCATTCTTAATGATAGTGGGTACAGATCTGTATTTCAATTAGTTATGTCAGTTTTGAGGTGTGAGAATCAATTTATAAAATGATTGGATTGTTATCATTTTTAGCTAATAATTTGGATAGCAAGCAGCATGTCTTAGAACAAAGTGTCATTTCCAATTTTGGATTGCTTATTGGTGCTTGCACAAAATGTAACATCTTCAGTTATATTTCATATTGGTCCTTCCTTCCTTCCTTCCTTCCTTCCTTCCTTCCTTCCTTCCTTCCTTCCAAAGTCCTACTATATAGTCTTGGGTGGTCTGGAACTGGCTATGCAGACCAGGCTGGCCTAGAACTCAGAGAGATCCACCAATCTCTGCCTCCAGAGTGCTGGGATTAAAGGTGTGTGCCACCTGACCTGGCTTTGACTTTTATTTTTTATATAATTTCTTTGTGATATAATAAAGCTACTGGACTTGTTCTACTGTCATTACCATTTCATACAGTTGGAAGTATTTCACATTGTACAAGCTAACTTAGGTGTACTGTATAAATCCAGCACACCATCCTGCAGGCAGGTGAGGGATGACGTCAAGCTCTCCATGTCCAGGCAAAGTCCGCCCTTAGCACGCTCCCCTCACTTCACATATATGGGAAAGGGCAAATGTCAACTCATCTACATGTTCTTTAATTTTCATTATTTTGGTGAGCTAAAAGTGAATTGGGGCCTATGAGCTAGCTCAGTGGATAAAGGCACCAGCCACCTTTAAAAAAAGGTTTTGTATAGAAGTTCGGTGACTCGAGTTTGATTCCCCAGAAGCCAAATGGTAGAAAGAGAGAATGAACTGCTACAAGCTGTCCTCTAACCTCTATACATACACACATTACGACACTGACACACACATACACATGCCCACACACACATACACACACACACACACACTCACAATGTTAAATGAATGAATGAATAAAGATTAAAATTTCAGTATTTTTTTTCTTATGCCTTCATTGGTAAACCTTGCAAACTCTGCTCTGAAAACTTGAATCTAGGTTACCCCTGTTGTCACATCCAACTTTCAAATTAAAAGAAGCAATGGGCCTGTGCTGACTCTCAGTTTCTGAATGCTTGACAAGCTCCTGGATAATCTCTAAGGTCATGTTTCCTTTAGAAGGCCCTGAGTGAATAACCAAGGATGGTTACTTGGTGAGTTTCTGTTGTGGTTACTCAGAAGAGAGAATCCACTCTGGGAGTTGGATGAATCAGCACCATGTTCGCAGTAATGCTGGGTAATGTCAAGAAGCCTATTTTGAAGCAAAGCTATTCGGCACACACAAATTGCATTGGGAAGCCTTAACAGCTCCAAGTGGAGGGATGCGATGGGGTCATGCATTTTTCATAGTCATTTTCCAGGACAGCTCTACTTTGTATGGGAAGAAGAAACAAATTGCATTTTATTATGTGGGGAGTAAAAGATTTCTAAATTTAGAGTCTTTATCACCTGGATTCTTTGCGTTGAACATGGTTTTCCTCACGTGCCAGCCTGGGGGCAGAACTCTAGTGTGTATTACCATGGGAAACAGTGACAAAGTCATGTGCTAGATAGAAGCCAGACAACCTGGTCTGATGATCAAAACTGGTATCAAGAGAGGACAGTTATAAACATGTAAGAGAAATTATTTCTAGGCAGAAGTATCTGGTTATATCTACATATAGCAGTTTTAAAGTCCTTACACAGTAACTTAGTAGGTTTTAAAACCAAGAACAATAGGAGCAACAGATGACCTTCAGAATCCACCTGGCCACATTTCCCCCATCAAAACCATGTTCCCTCTTGTTTTTAGAGAACCCCCAGAGATCCTAAAGCCTCTCATGCCTTCCGGAGACGAACTGCTCTCCTAACTAGAGGCCTTCGCAGAAGCTGAGGATAATTCATTCTTAGGAAATTAAGTTGCTTGGCCATGTCTGTGTCTGTGCAACAGGTACTGCTATAACTTTCAGCACTTCTCTGGAAAAGGTTTTGCTAGCAGAAAGAAATATAATCAAATCCAAGTTGTGTTTCCGGTTACTTTAGAGGTTCCACCAATACTGACTATCCAAAAGACTACAATAGATCATTAAAGAGCTGCATCTCATTTAGAGCTGTAATAACCTTTCCTTTAGTCCTCTAGGACAGTGATAGGGTGGCTCTTATGGATTTTCTGTTTGTGCTATTTCTTGTACTAATGTTGGCTTATAAGCACTGGTGTTGTATTTCATACGTGAAATGACAGAAGTAGTTAACTATGTGAATCCTCACTGGGTTCTGGTTACATGCTTGCATATTGAATTTCCTGCTCATCATTTTCCTATGAAACTAAACCCTCTACACCTCACCAACTCCAGTCACCCAAGTCAGGTGAAAAATGGTCTTGCTTCTTCTTGCATTAAAGAATGGTTCTTTTGTGATCAGACACATTTAATTGAGTTCTTCAGTGTAACATGGGTGAAATAATGAGCCCAAATACTCATTTAAGCAACCAGCTGGTAACCTAGTGAGCACTGCCCTTACAATTAGAAGCTACTAGGCAGATACTGATTTTACATCTTCCTAACTACAGAAAGGAAGCCAGTAAATAGGCTGAAGAGATGAACAGTACTACATTGTTAACACCAGAAAATGTCCATAGAAACGATCTAGGCTTTTGTTCCTTTCCCAGAAAGGAAACATAAGGCCCTGAAAGGAGTCTGGTGGCTTCTACATCACCTCCAGCCAGAAGCAGAGACAGAGCCAGGGGTTAGGATTTTGACTTGGGTCAAAGAAGAATAGGACATCTGACCATCTTGTCATTTATGTAGACTTTAGAAAGAAATCTCATAGTAGAAAACCAAAACAGGTAACTAATTATATAAAACGGCAAGTGGTTGAACAAAACACATAAGGATTTAAATATTTATTATTCATGCATTCCTGAAACTAGAAAGAGCAAGCAAAATCTAAGCTTCCATTTCAAAGCAAAACTGTCTTTTAGACACTCCTAGATCTTTTCTAGGATGTTTCCACAAACCTGTCACCTCAAGTGCTCCGACCCAAGTCTAGACAAGGAGCTGACCCTACAGCTCACAACCAGCTCACACTGTGATGGATGAAAACAGGCACGTCAAGGAAGAAAAGGGACAGCTGTCACATTAGTTGTCATCCTTCCTGTGTTTTCTCCAATCAAAATCCAACAGTCTTTTTACTGCTGACAGGAAACAACTCCCAGATTTTTCATTCTCGAGGACTGTATTTCCAATGCGTTCCCCAGCATACTCTTCTTGGATCAGGCATGAAGATCTAGGTTCTATGTTTAAGTTGGAGGAGGAATACAAACTAAAAATATTGTAGACATTTTTCTCACTTATGAATATTGTTCGGCCTCAAGAGGAAGAGTCTATGTACAGAATAGCATGCATGGTTGTTGAGACCATTGTACCAAATGATGTAACTCAGACCCACAAAGAGACAAATACTGTATGGTCCCACCTAAAATGAGATGGAGTAGTCAAAAACACAGAGACAAAGGTAGGGAATGGTGCTTGTCAGGGTGCTGGGGAGGAAAGAATAGGCAGTTATTGTTAAATGGGTATAGATTTCTAGTTGTACAAGACAAAACGAGTTCTGGAGATTGATGGTGTTAACAGTTGCACATTATAAAGGTATTTAATACCATTGAACTGCATACTTTAAAAGTTAGTATGGTAAATGCTATGTTTGTATTCTACCCCATTAAAATAACAAACTTAAAAACTTATTCCACTGACATTTTCTTCTATGTCTCTACCCTCTTCAAAGTTATATCCTACACAAAGTAATCCCAGTACAAAATAGAGTGTTTTAATCTGCATTAATAACCTTGAAAACACAAGCCTAGGGAGGCCTCTGAGATTCAAGCAATAAAGCTCTCCACTCAAAGTACAGTGAGTCTGTAAGCCAGGGTATATTTGTGAAGGACTCTGTGCTGGAAATGAATGAATAAGGCTCTAATGACAGATCCAAATCCAGTCATCACGGCATGCCTCTATGTACTCGTCCAAACAACCACAGGCTCTTTGGGCATTCATTCAACTGCTCAATGTAGCATGAAGGAGTGGCAATGCTCAGAATCTAAGGCTCCATTTTGGTTTGAGCCTTCAAAAATGTAGTGTTATCTCTCATCAAAACAAAGGCTGGAGAGTACTGCTCTCTTCCCCTTCAGCCTTTTGCTTAAAGTTTAGAATATCCAAGTGTCTTTGTAAAACTCAGGTATCTCCAGTGGTGAAAATTCCCACTTAAAAATACTAAATGTTCCTCATATTGCCCCCAAAGGGAGAGAAATGATAGCAGGATTTCCTAAAAGTACCCCCTGCCATGTGCCTACACTACCACACTTTCAAATAGGAAGACAAGGGAGACTTTGAAGAAAACTCGTGAGAACTGTTCACAATCTATTATCCTTGTTAACAATCTCAAACATCAAGTGAACCCATCCATGTAAGTGTACACAGCTGATTACGGCGCTCTGTGTCCACTTACAGAATCGAATGGCTACCATTTTAATTGACATTGTGAAGTCTGTCAATGTGCAAGCCTAAGCAGCTCAATTATTTTGCCCAACTGGAGAAGTGCACTACCTAGAAACAAATGAGCATAAGACATTGAAAGGCTATCCTTGCTAATGCTTTCAAATCGGGCTAAAGTTAGTTATATCCTGTTGAGTCTTCTAGTTCTTTGGACGACCAACGCAAGCATGGAGAGACATACTGCTTGGGTCTCTAATCTTAACTGTGACATTTCCTGTCTCATGTTTTACCATCAATAGTGACCTACTTGTTAGATCATGTGGTTTTCCAACCAGAGCTTTTGATGCTAACACATGGGAAACACAATTATTTTTATATTTAGCACAAAGTGTAGCCATGAAACATTTAAAATGATTTCCAGCTTAAGCTATCTGCACTAATCCTGTTTTGCAGTAATTTTTTTCTTTGTCATTTAGAAATATAGTAGTTATGGTCTGCTAAAACCAAAGCATTTTCCTTTGTTTTCTAAGCAACTTGTGAAGATGCTAAGGTATATTAGTCTTTAATAAAGAGAAAACTAGCAAAGAGTCAAAGATTCATGTCCTAGTTACTCAAGAGGAGAACCGGTAACAAATGACTTTTTAAAAAGAAAGGAAACTATGCTACCAGTATCATTTAGAGCTGAAATCCGTAGAAAAGTGAAGCTAACTCATTAAAATCATTAAGAAGAGTAGACAAAAATCTCAGATTAGAAACACAAAAAAGAGCCCCAAGTTTCATAAGGGAAAACTGGGCAAAACCTAAAGTCTCACTGAGGAACAATTCACTAGAGGGTACAAATCCCTGGGAAGAAGGTCTGTCCACACAATGAAATATGCCTAAAGGTAACTCCATAATGTTTTACTAGGCAAAGTAATACTGCTGTGCATAGCTTTTAAAATTAAGAAGAAAGCCATCATTGCAAATTTACATTTGCAAACACTGCTTAGAATACCGTTTTGATATACAAACCCCAAGGAAATGAACAAAGAATACTTGCGCCATGTCACTTGTGAATAAGTAAATTCCCAACACGCATCCAAATCTCCAAATGGATGTCAGGAGTTTGCAGTACATATATTTAAGTGAATTTTCAAAGCTATGGCTACCACACCAGCTCAAAAGCAGCTGCTTTTGTGAACCATAAAGACCTTTCAAATCACAGTGTTCACACATGGAAAAGCACATGCTCCACTTTGCCTCTGCCAAAGAAACCTCGCTGCCACCCTGCAAAGTACCTGGGAAATATTCCAGCAATGTGTATACCCATTATGAATTCTTTCTCATAGCTACTGCTTTTGCTATACATTTTCTATAACCCCATGATGCTTCTCACCTACACAGCCTTGACAGGGAAAAAAGGAGAGAAAGAAAAAGAAAGAATTCAGTTGATCCATAAAAGGGCCAATCTATTATACATGGAAACTACCCTGTCAAAAGCAGGCCCCCAAGAGCCATAGACCATATGCCTATAAAACTTAAATAATAATAATATTTAAATAATAATGACACATTAACCCAGTCCTTTAATCCCTGGTCTCATTTTCACTAAGATGCCAGTGAATGCTCACTTATCTCCAACTTTACTCAGGTTATAAAGTGAGAATAAAGCAAGAAGAAAGGGGTCTCCGCCTTTTTACATGATGTGTAAAGAAAGTATGCTGTGAACATTAAAACATCCTCTTTCATTTCTTCTGGCTTGTTTCTGAGGCTTAATAGAAAAACAATCTGCAAGAACTTGACTAAAAATTGGTGTCAAATACAAACAGATTTTTACTCACCATAAAATTTAAATCTGTTTTTGGAAATCAGACACAGGAAGTTTGGCCAGAAATGTATTTCATAGTAAGTGACTAGCAGGTTTTCCTGACAAGGGAACATCTAGTGAAAAAAAAAAAAAAAAGCAAGTGGATTGACTCATACTGTGGGCCAAGATACCTTAGCTTGTGAGGTCCCCTGGGGGAAGGACCTAGGGAAAATGAACAGGGACAAAGGGAAGGCAAAGGCTTTGTCCAACTTAAACGATGACTTATTTAGTCACATGCCAATATCACACTGCAAGCCTCAGAAAATAGTGCCTTACAATGTAATTAGCATGGCACAACCCACACAACAAAAATAAAGGAAAAAACGCACATATTTATAAAAGCACTCCCTTTAATGAAGAAGGAGAAGCCAGAGCAAAAGGACTTTGGGAGAAAACACTGCTTCATGTATGCCAATTGCTTATGAATTAACATGTGCGGTAAAGCCATTTTTCAATTTGCACCTCCATAATTACTTTGGAATAATTAAGAACACAGTTCCGAGAAAGGAGTCATTTAAGTATATATATATGAGTTGAAAAATTAAGTGTATACAGAAAAATCAATTTTAAGTGAATTTACCATTACAAATGCAACTATAATTCTCCCACTTTAAAATTCAGTCTTATAAGTAATTTCATTCTTTAACAGCTGATACCAAATTAAAAGTGTTGGTGTCAATAAACTATTCTAAATAAGAAATCCAGAATTTATTATTCAAATGCCTCTCTTAAAACTCACATGTATATAACTATAGTAAGTGTATCTTTTTTCAAAGAACGTTGATATATATTCCTTTTCCCTTGAACAGAATAAAATGTAGATTTAATTACTTTTCAAATTTTATGAGAAAAAAATCTGAGCTTGATATATTTAGGTTCAAATGACAACTGGTGGGAGATAAAGGCTGATTCTGGGTTACTAGAAATCAAGATTTGTAAATACACATTCATTCATTAACTTATTTATTTGTTTGCTCATTTATTTTAAAATATTGGTAGAAGTCAACAGATCAAAAGCTAGATAACTGAGTAAATTATATGAGACTGTTGCAAGTATCATAAAAATAAAAGTGGGAGGAAATAATCAGGGCTGGGAGGACTCCTAAACAGATAGATGGGATAGTCCTTGGATATAGTTATAAAGAAGAGATATTTAAAAGTCTGGCTAGAGAGGATGTAGCCATAGGAACTGAGGCTGTGTGATCCAAGCAGAAAGAACCACAAATGCAAAAGGCCACAGGTGGGAAAGAGACTGGCTTATTACACCAACAATAAGAAAGCCATATGGTTAGAAAATTGAGCAAGAGCCACGGGTGAGGTCATGGGGATGGACAGGGTCCAATCATTTAAAGCTCTGTCGACCGTGATAGTCCTAGGACTATCTTTCAAGAAAATGGGCAGTCATGTTGAGTAGAAAGGGACATGGGCAGGTGAATTCATATCTGAATCCTAGCTTAGCCACTTATTAGTTGTGTGATCTCAGCAAATTACTAACTCCTCTTGGATGCTAAATTCTTACTTTATAAAAGTGTGCATAAAAAATCATGCAGGTTATAGACATCCATAATTATCAATCTTATTAGCAGAATGATATATAAAGTTAATACAGTTGTTTACATTCATATACACCTACACTGTAAAATATACCAGATAGAACTATTGAGAAATAAGCAAATTATTTTAATCTTTTTTACTAATCAAAGAGCACCTACCTCTTGAGTACAAGAAGACATAAATTAGTACATTCAAACTCATTAGGGTTTATTGTGACTGTAATCAGAATAATTATTGATCTTGGCTCATTTCTCTGTCCTTAATTAGTTTGCATTGTACCTTTTTTGTTTTTATCCATCAGTGGTATCTACCAACTACATGGCAGCCATGACAAGGAATTTCACAGTTATTTTTGAAGTCATAACATGCAGTAGACATTTACATATGCCTCTCAGTGTCTACCTTGTACCCCACCTCTCCCAATATCTCTATCTTCCTACATCCTCCTTGTTAACAGAATGTCAATTTTGCTCACCCTTCCCCCTCTCAGGCACTGATCCATGGACAGTGACTAAGAGGTGGGTGGCCATGTGAGCCACTTCTGATCAGCGTGTGAGGACTCCTCTGGAAGTCGTCTAAGGAATATTCTCATAATCTTCAGAAGGAAACTTAGAAATGATTGGCGGTGGTTCCATTTTCTGTGCTCTAGATGTTGTCATGTTTGCGAGTGACATCTGAACTGCTACAACCAAGTCACAGATACAGAGGAAACTAGTCTTAGAATGAAATGGTCCATGACAACAAGAGCAGGGGAAGATGAGAGAGAGAGCTACCTGGAGAATGCCGCTGCATCACTTAATCTGCCACTCTTGCTCTGTGCCCCAGTTTTTACTCAAGATTTACATTTCTTTACCATGGGTATCAATTGGAATTGGATGCAGAAGATCTCCTAGGGGAAAAGACCCTACCCATTTCTCTTTCTCTTAGACCGTCCAGGGCTTGAAGCAGGGCTCTTACTAACTCTAGTTCAGTGAGGTTTAAGAATCTTAGAACATAGGATAATACAGCATTTTCCTCGGCATGACTGAGACATCATACAGGCAAACACATGGGTAGCCAGTACCAAATGTTCTCTCTCTCACTGGCTTTCCTCCCTGTTTTAAAATTTTTACTTTTTTTTCCCTCCTACCTGTCTGGGATATTTGTTCTCCTGAGACATAAACAAAGTATAGTTTTCATGGATCTTTGTTTCCTAAGGTTGCCAACTAAGTCTTTATCCAATTACAAGATTTTCAGCAGTGATCATACAAGGGTATCGCAGATCCCAGGCACAGGCCAGATGTTAAGGAGCAAAATCTGTTTCATCTGCTACTTAGACCAGAGGACTAACTTGGAAAAAACACACTCCAGAAAAGATTAGGATTTCAAGTTACAAGGCAGATTTACCTGAAAAGGAAAATATCTGAGAGTTTGCTATTTTTTCCCCCTTTGTGTAAGATTTTATTGAATGTCTTTACAGGAGAACAAGGACAAGCAGCTGTCAAGACCCTGTTATGCTGTAGGCACTGGCTGGGGCATGACAGGTGGCTCTGGCTTCCCACCCTTCTGTTCTGAGATGGGGGTGGTGGGCAGGATTTCATTTTTTGATTCCACAATACTCATGTGGTCAGGCAGAGGTTTCTCAGGGCTGACCTTATCACTTGGGTCCCAGGGCAGCATGGTCTTTACTTTGATGCCCAGTACACCCTGTCTGGAAAGAGCATGGTGCATGGCAGTGTCAAAATAGAAGTTAACAGGGTCTCCACTGTGGATCATCACCCCATCCACAAACTTCATGGACACCACAACCTCACAGCCCTTGTCCCCACTCTCCTTAATGAACCACAGCACACCACAGCGGGCCCTTTGCACAGCAAGCTCTCCTAAGAGTTTGCAACATAGAGACTGCCCGAGCAATAGCACACAGACCTCTCATGATCACCTTTTCTGCATAAAGCTCTACCCTACTCTCAGGGAAGCCGAACCTCTTCCGGACCACTGCAATCACCTCTCTGATCCGATGACCCTTCTCACCAAGATCCATCTGCCACATGAGATTACAGTGAAAAGGCCCCACCTGCGAGGAAGCCGGCCAACACCAGATACCAAGGATGCTAGCACTTGCCCCTGGAGTCCCCCAGCTCTGTGAGGAATCCATTTTAGTTGCTTATAAATCATCCAACCTTCTTGTTTCTTCTTCTTCTTAAGTGAAATAAATAGTGGGGGTGGGGGTGGGAATATATTCATTTTGTAAAATAAACCATACGCCAGAGGACCTGGAACAGGGCTACTGTGTGGGGGAGCTGATGACAGGGACTGGGGATACCTTAAGAGATGGCACAATGTCTAATGATTCATAATGTGCCAAAGACAGGATGACTTGAAACCAAATTAACCATTTCAGTCTAATATGTACTTTCTTCCAAGAAAATGATAGAATTATAAATTTAGAACATAATGGCAAGCATAAATGTAATGAATACAGATTTTTTTATAATTTCATACAGTATTTAAGAAACACTACTTGGAAAATGGGGTAAGCATTATAATGGGTAAAAATTGGCTAAGAGACCACAATTAAGACTGGAATACTAAATGATGCCTCAGCTCGTGAAAGAGGCACTATCAGAATCCCACTTAATGTCTTCATTACTAATGTGCAGCACGGGTAGAAACTCATTCAATGTGTGAATGGTATCTAAATGTATAGATGTGACCAGGGCAGGAAAGCTGTAGAAAAACAGATGAATGGGTTAGAAACAATACAAGCTAATTAGGCAGATCTGGGAGAGCAAACTGAAACATCAAAAAGAAAAATGAAGTAAGACAAATGAGGAAAATTGAAAGTTACTGTCAATATTTTTTAGGAGAAATGAAAAAAAAAAAGAGGCCAATAGATAAAGGGGAATGTCACCAGCATGGGTAAGAATGGTGAAAACTGAGGTTATGTGAAGCTAATTACTCTTGTGCTGTATAAGGTTCTCAGAACATCTAATATCCCGTCAGAAAAATGCATGGAATGCTCACAGAAAGTCCTTTGGGAATGGTCATAATTGCAGTTACTCACAGGGAAGAGATGAATGGTAACATTGACTGTGAAAGAGCTTTTATCAAGTAAGAGTTTTACCTGAAAATAGCAGAAAATAATACACAGGAAAAGAATACGAGAGAGTGGAGACTGAATTATGGAGAAAGGTTGAAGTTAGGGGTGGCTAAAAGCTTAAGGGATAACAGTTCTGACCAAGAACATCTTGTTTGTGAGGCATATACGAAAGTGTAAGAAGAATAAGCTTCTTTAAAAAATACAGAATACTTTAAATGTAATCTTCAAGAACTTCATATATGTATACAATGTATTTTGATCATATTCACCCTACTGCCCCTTCCAACTCCTCCCAGACCCCCACTACCATTACATCCCCACCACTACATACCCCGACCGCCACCATACCCACCCCACCACCACTATATCCCCTCACAACTTCAAGGAGAGGAAGAAATTTCCTATCTAAGATACAGGATATGAGAAACTATAAAGCAAAATACCACTGGGAGGATGCTTATCTGTTACAGGGAAGAAGGTGAACTTAAATGTACCACAGATGTTGGCCTCTGCACTTTACCTGGAGGTCCCCTCAAGTCTTCCAGGCATCTGGATACAAAGGTTAAAAGATAGGCCCTCCTGTGTGCAGAGAGAAATATTCCTGGTTTATAAGATCCAAACCCAGTGTCTGAGCTCATGTTGCTCCTCTCAGTGGCCTTGAATATCTAAATTCCTCTGGATTTAAACTGTTCGACTTTCTAATGTCTTCTTGGCAGATACAAGAAGAAAGCACACATATTAAGTGAGACTCAATCTCTCAGATAAGACAGATAATCCTGGTCCGTGATTTCCCGAATCCTCTAAGGTCCCATGAGATCTAACAGGAAAGAGCTATATTAATGACTTTATTTCAGACAGTTATGCTTAATTCAGTTGAACGATAAGCTACTTGAATGCATGGTCTATATAGGACTTCAGTAATGCAACTCCTTGCACTCGCTCACCTAAGCCACTAAACCATTAGGACTATGTTGAGGGTGCTTCCTCAAGGAAAGGGAATCTACAAATGAAAACTATTATAAAACTTAGTCCCTAAACTAAAAAATACTTCAATTATTATTTTTAAAAGTTTCCCCATCACAGCGAATGCGGGTGACAGCAGCCTCTCAGCTCACCAGGATCTTGATCCTCTAAGGGCCCCTAAATGTCCCCACCAATGCTACCTGGTCACTTACACTGGACAGTGAAAGGAACCAAGCCATCAGTGGCTTCGGAAGACATGAGTGAGGCAGCCCCAAGTGTCAAATAGGAGCTGCCTTTCAAGTAACACAGGGTATGTGAACAAGAAGGGTCATGGGAGATGGCCTAGAGAGGGAGAGAACGGAGACATTCACACAAGTAGACAGTAAGAGAAGGAGGCAAGGCAGGAATGAAGCAAAGGGACTTTTGTTTTTTTTAATTCTATTTATTTATTTATTTGGTATGAGTGCTCTGTCTGCATGCATGCCAGAAAGAGCTATAGATCCCATTATAGGTGGCTGTGAGCCAACATGTGGTTGCTGGGAATTGAACTCAGGACCTTTGGAAGAGCATCCAGTGCTCTTAACCGCTAAGCCATCTCTCCTGCCCACAAAGGGACTTTGAAGGTAGAGTGGGAATGGATGAGCATTCTATGAAGTGCCAACATTGGTCCCACAATTCAGTTACTGCTATGCTTGTACTTTAGATGGAAGTTTTTATACATATCCTTTGGAGCCTCAAGAGCATCCATTTGTAGTCCTTTGTAGCATCTAATGCATCTAGCTACTATTTCTAACAAAGCTTTCTTGAGATATTATAAGATGAAAAATAGGCCCCTGCCTTCAAGAGGCTTCCAGACTGGAGAGGAGAATGCAGGAGATGATAAGATAAGATCATTAGCTCAAATGGGGCATGGACAGTGTGGGAGACCAGCTCCCACGTTTATTTACCCCAGGGACTCTGGAGGAGTGAGGGACAAGAGACTTAGATAGAAATAGAAGGGAGAGAAACAGATAGAAAAGCAGGATAGCCGGGTGGTGGTGGCGCACGCCTTTAATCCCAGCACTCGGGAGGCAGAGCCAGGCGGATCTCTGTGAGTTCGAGGCCAGCCTGGTCTATAGAGTGAGTTCCAAGACAGGCGCAAAGCTACACAGAGAAACCCTGTCTCGAAAAACAAAAAAAGAAAAAAAAAAAAAAAAAAAGAAAAGCAGGATAGTCTCAGGTGGGCCTGGGTCCTTATCCACTGGCCCAGAACTTTATTCCAAAGGGCTTTTTATAACAATGACAAGGGGAGGGGTGAAAGACCTCCCCTTTGTTAGAGACAGCCAGGTGTAGACCCTTCCAAACGCCTGGTACCCAGGCCCATGGTCCAATCATCCTCTTAGCAATCCTGTTGGGTAAAGCCACTAGGAAACCTAGGTGGGCTCCAACAGGACAGAAAAGTTTCCCCAAAGTGTTAACACTTGAAATGAATTTTGAACTAGCTAAGCAGAAAGAGCTAATATCCAACTGCAATTCTTTTTAAAAAATAATGTCTGCCCATGACAGGTACTCAATTAGCATTTGTTAATTAAGTTTAGCTTATTTTGATTTCTAGGCTGGGAGCTACTTCTTACTTGTTTTTACTGTCAACTAAAAAGATAAATCTATCCATATTAGAATACAAGGGCATAATCTTTAAAAAATATTATATCTTGGGGACTGGAGATATGGATCAGTGGTTAAGAGCACTTGTTGCTCTTGTAGAGGACCCAGATTAATTCGCAACAACCAAATGGTGGCTCACAACTGTCTGTACTTCTAGTTCCAGGGAATCTGATGTCTTCTTCTGGCCTCAGTGGACACCAGGCATGCATGTAGTGCACACATATATATGCAGGCAGAATACTCATACACACAAAATAAAATAAAATAAAATAATTTGAGTCTTGGAACCAGACCTGGTGGAGCATGCCTACAATCCTCACATTCAGGAGGCAGAGGCAGGTAGATCTCTGAGTTCGAGGCCAGCCTGGTCTATACAGAGCATTCCAGTCCAGTCAGGGCTTCACAGTGAGACCTTATCTCAAAAGAAAAATCTTAGGATATACACTCATAATTTTTCCAATTATGTGGCATCTTCTTGCTCTATTTATTTCATAGCAAAAAGTTTGAAGAACCTTAAAAAAAAGCACATTTTGCTCACTTGAAATATGTGTGTGTTTTAGCATAAAATATACTTGGCAGGTCCTAACATAATTGGATGGCTACGCCTTGCAAAAACTTGATTTCTTTTTAATCAAATTTTTAGAACCATACTGGGTTTCTTGCCAGGGCTGCAATAGTGAGCAATAAATACATCATTAGATCAATGGTGGTCTGATGATAGATTACTCGAAAGATATTTTCAGCCAAGAAGAATAAGATCAGACGTCTCATTGTGCAAAGATTAATAAAACATTGTTTAAAGCATAGATACCAAGTGAATCTAACAGGGAAGGAAACACTGCAAAACAGAACAGAACAGCCAGGGGTTTATGATGTAGTGATATTGATCATGGATATTCCTGAGTACTTGAGACCAGCCACACTATTATATATGCCTCTGATTAGACCTTGAGATGAGAAGGAAAAAAGTTATAAAAAAAAAAGAAACCAGGGGAAGGCCTGCCGCTATAATAAATTATTAAAAGCAAGCAGGGTGAGTGGGTTGTAAAGACAATAAAAAAAAAAAAAAAAAACCAGAATCAATGCCCGCAAGAAACCCCAAACCATCCACACTTCTATAAATTTCTTACCACTCTGTCTGGCGTTTCACTGGAGGCATTTCTTTCCCACACACTCCCCACCCTACCCCCACCCCTGACCCTTCCCTCTCAGCCTAGTTCTTTTTTCAGAGCTAAGCATTTGTTTTTCTTGTATAGCCCAGGCCCTCCTGTCTGCAGTCATGTTTTCAGCTTGTATTAAGCAGTGTCTGTGAGGACACAGACGAGCGTATCTGTCACTCCATTCATCCAGACCTTAAATAGAACACCGACACCGTAAGCCGGGGATACTGAGTATGACACACATATCAATAGTATTCCAGATCATCCCCCACCACTTTTCTTTTCCCTTATTGTTAAATCCACGAATCTAAAGCCACATTAAAACTTCTCTAGCTCAATAACGACTTTCTACCAGAAAATACTACTAGACTGGCAAACGGAGGGATGCAAAGGAGTATTTTGGGAGAACAGTTAAAATGGTTAAAATTTATATATTAGGAGAGGTTAAGAGAACAGACTGACTTGAAAAGTGAACATTTTTTTCTTTTAAGTGATTTCACTATAGGAATAAGGGTAAAGAAAAAAAGGGTCAAACACTTGAAAAGAATTTATCAAATGAAAGTTAGATACCAAAAGTATGCCATGGTGGAAAAAAAAAAGAATTGTTGCATAGAAGCTTGCAATGACCTATGGCCCAGTTTCAAGAAAGGCAGCATTCTACTGGAGTTGCTTGCTTTCTATTTCCTTTTTCTTCTTCCTTCCTTCCTTCTTTTCTGTCTTTCTGTCTGCCTGTCTGTCTCAAGTGGACGTAAGTCGATGCTGCTGTATGTCTCCGGCTGTGGTCTACCTCAGGTTTTACAGACATCTAAATCCGTCAACTCATGCAGGAGCTGGGACATGTAAGCAGCAATTCTGTTAGTGTGAAAACAGTAGTATTAGTGTAAGATGACATCAGACAGAAACAGTGCAAGGCTAAAGTGCAGGTTGTTCCCAATTGTGCTCTGTGACCTTTAACAAACTATTAGCCTCTTCCATGTCAAGGTCGGCTGATTAAGCTCAGGGTCACCCAAACAATTATCATATATGCTGGCTAACTTTATAAGGAAAACTTACAAAGTCAAATCCAATAAAAGGAAAAATGGAAAGACAGTGGTTAAAAAAAAATGAAAAAGCATTATCACAAACTAAACAAAGGCAGTTCACAGTATAAGGCCAACATCTCAGTTATTGGTATTATTTTTAAACATGAAAGACAGAATCCAAGTATCATCCTTTTGTGGCTGCTGTTTGTTCATCTGGAACTAAGTGGGAAAAAAATCATTGTCCTCCAAAGATTGTTAAGTGACCTATCAAATGCCAAGTAGTCCTCTCAACAGAAATTGCTCTGTAAAGGTCTCTGTGATGATCCAGTGATCTGGAACTATATAAGTTCAGTGTCTCAACCTATCTAGATCCTTTTTCCATCAAGGAGGTAAATATTCTCAACATTTCTGACCTCTGAGAAGTCTTTTTTTTTTTTAACTTGAATGGTAGAGAAAGCAACTTCTGATACAGATCCATTCTCTTTCAAATCTTACCTAAGAGTCAAATGTGGAGAATTTTATCAGTATGAAATAGAAGAACAGAGCACAGAACACACATGCCAGGATCAGAAGGTAAATAAAAAAAGCTAATTGGTAATAATTTATAAATAAAAACTAACACTGATTTCGGTAAGAACACAGGCAGCAATCAATGCTCAACCCCTCTCTGTGCTGATGAGAAATTTTACCCAATTCATGGGACAGCTTAAAATATATCTTAGGTAACTTTCAGAATGTGAGTATCATGGTGGGTAAGCTCATGGCTGATCAATCAAGTAGTTACAGTTTTTCCAAGGAAACACTGGATTTGGGTTAAGTCTGTACCATCCCATGCTTCTGTCTTATCATCAAGAGATAAAAAGGCCTCCCTTTTCATCCTTCAGGAGAAATGATCAATAATGTGTATTAGAACTGGCCAAATCATTCCAGAACACCCCAGAATCACTGGTACAGAAGCAGGGAGTGGAGGAACCAAGGCTGAGGAAGACTTCCTTAAAATTGGGGCTAATTCAGAATAGAAATGACTGAAGATTACAGGCCCAGGATAAAAGAGGCCCATAGTTGAGGAGAGAGTTAATAAACTATCAATTTCAGCCAGGTGGTGGTGGCACACGCCTTTAATCCCAGCATTAGGGAGGCAGAGCCAGGAAGATCTCTGTGAGTTCAAGGTCAGCCTGGTCTACAGAGCGAGATCCAGGACAGGCACCAAAACTACACAGAGAAACCCTGTCTCAAAAAACCAAAAACAAACAAACAAACAAACAAAACCCAAAACCCTATCAATTTCATAAGGCCAATAAATGCCAAATTTCTGAAAATCAATTGTTAAGTCCATGTTATTTTATATCATAAACACCATTCCAGTATTTCTTGAAATATGTTCAAGAGGTCCCTTGTACCAGAACTTGTCTTGAGTGCTTGGAAATGCAGATTCCTAAGCTACCTTGGGCGGCCCCAGAACTGAATTCCCGGACAAGAACTGAATTTACAAGGAGCCACTCAGTTCATTTGGATGATTCCTGTGAAACCAGGAGGATCTGTATAGCCCTTCACAAATATATATTAGGGATTTGCATATTTTCTCCCCAATGTTTATGTACCATAAAAAATGAAAATACTTCTGTGATGAGTTCTTAAAACCACTTCAGTTTATAATGAATGCCACTATTAAAATGTAATTAAGAACATAAAATTATTGTGAAAAAGATCAACTACGCTTCTTGAAAGTATTGTCTTTATTGTCATTAAAAGTAACTATACTATTAAAGGAATTTATAGCTTTTAAAAGTATCAGTCACTTGCCTGCAGGAACTTAATAAGCTGTTGTCATAATACTCCTCCCATACCTTTTTAGTCATCAGAAATTTTATGATAAAGCCTTTTTATTATTTTTAAACTACAAATTGTGCACCCATTGTTACTAGTGATTAGGCCAAATATAAACTTATTTCCAGGGTATAAATCCTAAAGGCATGCTTCATTGGAATTACCAAGGCAATCTTGACTTCAGCCTTGGCAATAAAGTTCTATTTACTTCTATTAAAGTGTGTGAGCATGTTTGTGTGTGTATGTGTGTGTGTGTGTGTGTGTGTGTGTGTTCAAAACAATTTATTTTTAGTGCATTCTCTGAAGCAAAAGAAAACAGTTTGTGATATACGTGTTACTGCAAGGCTGTAAACCAGCCTAGCTGGCGACATGACAACCACAATTCTTCTCAGGGGATTATTTTTTTTCTCTTGTGATTCCCCCTCCTCAAATTATGGCTACAACCATATCAGAAAATACAGCCCCCCCCCCTTTCTAGAGACAGTATCCCCTTCATCTCCCTCAATAAAACTGCAAGGTCAGGCCAAATAATGGATGAAAATAGAAGTCAAGAGGAAGGCTTTGTTTGTAGCATGCTGTTTTGCTAAGGGTTGCCCCCTACCCACGATCCACCCCAGCGCTCTGGCTGAAGTGTACATGCTATGTTTTAACAGATGGGCTGGCTGGCGGCTGCTGGGCTGTAAAACAGGAACGTGGAATCTGCACTGAGTGGTATTGAACTGAGAGCTCGTAAAGTTCACGGACATACACTGACCCAGACAGACCAGACAGATGCAGACATGCTTACACATACACAGTCACATACTTCATAGCTAAGAGGGTTCATCTCTGTAATCCAGAGGAAGTTCAAGGTTGAGTTAATCCTTCATATATTTCTACCTCATTCCCCTATCAATCCTGCATATATATACAGACGCTCAAGTAGATGTATATTATACACTCACAACTACTATATAAATCAACGCTTTATATATTTTAAAATATCGAACTGTTCCCAACTCCTGATCCAACTCTCTGTAGTACTCTTAATAAGCTCTCATTCATATAAAATAAGAATGACAAGACAATATTGCACTGAATTCTATGTAGTCCATAAGCTATATAAGCTCTATGCAACTGCACTCAGAAAGTCAAGCAGCTTTTAGTACAAGAGAAGAAAAAATATATATAGATATAGATATCTATATCTATCTATCTATCTATCTATCTATCTATCTATCTATCTATCTATCTATCTATCTATCTATCTATCTATCTATCTATAATCCAGGCTTAATCACAAACGAAGCGTCAGGTTTAACCTTGAATCCTCTGTTGTCAGTTCTTGCCACAACTTCATCACTTAAACACACAGGTGTTTAAACAAACACCACCAAACCAGGCTGGCGGACTCTCAGCCTGGCGTTAGCCTCTAGGCTCCCTGCTGGTCCTAACCAAGTTCCTCAGACACATCTTGTAGTGGATATGGAGGTCTGAGCACCCCCAGGAAGAGGGGCGCGGATTCAAGGGCTGACAGGAAGCAATTACTTCCCAAACTTTAACGTTCAGTAGCGCTGTCCGTTTCCTCGGATCTGCAGAGTACGGAAGGGGCCTGCCAGGGTCCCCGGAGGGTCCCTCCAGTTCTCACTCGGAACGCGACCAGCGCTCGCTGCGCACGCCGGCTCGGGCGCCGGTTAATGTTTAGAAACCAGTCGCAGCCATCTAGGAACTGCTGTGCGCGCACCGAGGCGTCCCCGAGCAGCACCGTGTCGCCGCCGCAGAGGGGCAGGGGCGCGCCCGGGACCTAAGGGTGGCAACCACCAACGCCAAGTCGGTGCCGACGCACAGCCGCGTCCCGGACCGAGTTGGGATGCTTTGAAAACCAGAAGTTCGAGAGCCGGGACGCTGGCAGCGAGTAAGTGTCCCCTGCCTTGCCCTGCCCTCCCACAGCCGCCACGCTCCCACCCACTAGCACCGACGCGGTCCCGGGCTCGCTGGCCAAGCGGCGCCGGGGGGAAGCCGCTCGCACGGCGCAGCCACTCACCCTCCTGGCCCAGTCCAGACGCCAAATCCACGCCCCTGCTGCAGATCCTCAGTCCCAAGTTGCCCCGAACCGCCTGCTGCTTGCGCCCCGCGAGACCTGGGCTCATCGGATCTAGTAGGCACCTGACGGGGATCGCCGCAAGCCCGGCGGCCGCCCCGGCTCAGCAGTCGCCCGGAGCGCACTGACAATTCACCGCGACCCGCTCAGCGAATGAGGCGGAACGCCGCGCTGCGCTGACAAGGCTCCTGGGGGGGCGGGGTCGCGGGGGGCGGGGTCTTCCTCGGGCCAGCCCCCCCCCCCGTAAGGCGGGGCGTCCACTAGCTTTTGACTGGCGTAGTCCATCGCCAATCGTCAGGGAACCAGGAGGCTTGGAGGCCGTGGGAGGTGCCTACCGTGTGGTCCCGCCCCCCAGTCACTGTCCAATCGCTTACGGCCGAGCGTTGGCCGGGAGACGCTCTGGCCACCCGCAAGTTGGCAGTTGTGAAGTGCGGTGGTGGTGGTGGTGGTGGTGGTGGTGGTGGTGTGGTGTGGTGTGGTGGTGGCTGCTGCCGGCTCCAGCGTGGCCCGATGAAATGGGACCCGAACGCCCCGGGTAGGAGGCTGCGGCCGGGGAAGGCCCTTGCTGACCGCCGGCAGGAGCTCCCAGAGCGGTCCCGAGCGGGCACGCTGTGGAGGACAACCCTCGGACCCGGCACCAGCAGGAGGCGCGGGACTTGGCCCCCAAGACGCCCCAGCCGTCCGAGGACTCTGAGTACCCATAGAGCCTGAGTCCCACCAGGTCCAAGGCTACTGGAAACGGCTCCAAGCTCCGAAACAAAAACTCTGGCCCAGCCAACCTCCGGGAAAGTACAGAGCAAGACTCTCCTCTCCCTTTCCCTCCACACCGCTAGGGACCCTTAGCCAAAGCCTGATTCTTCTCACGCCCCAAGGCGCCCCACGCACTTCCCATCCTCCACGGTAGGTTCTGCTGCTGTCTGCCTGCTCCTCCAGGAATATCGAGAGGCCAGAATCATCCATCTTCTTGGACAGAAAACCGCAGAGCAAGCTACACCCGTCGGACTCCGCATTCCCCTCTTTTCCCCTTCGGAAATCCTTGATTAGGATGAAGACATGAAGCAGCTTATAGTTGAAAATGCACGGGGAGCCTTTAGGTCACTGTCAGCTTACTGCTGCAGTCTTGCCAGAATGGTCTTTTCGGCCTGGTTTTAAGGCTGTACACGCATGCACGAGCACACACACACACACACACACACACACACACACACACACACACACACACAGGACTGGAGGTTGAAGGGAATGTACAGTCAAAAGCGGATACTTGAGTATTGCTGTCTAACGAAGGCTTAGAATCTGAGCATGTTCTAGACTGTCTTCTGGTGTGGGTAGAGCTTATCTGTACCTAAACCTGTACCTGTGCACCCAACTCGTGTGAATAGGAATGCACAACAGTACAGGAAAGAAGCCAAACTTCTTGGTGTTCTATACCACTCACGTGTCCGTTCCCCCCCCCCCCCCCCCCCCCCCCCCCCCCCCCCCCCCCACCGCACCCCACCTCCATACTTTTGCTTGCAATCCAGGCATTTGAGATCACTGTCGCTGTTCTGAGAAATCCTAAAGGGTCTATGTAGTGGTTCGGTACAGGTGTCATTTCAATGGCTTGAGAAGGTTCTGATGAAGTCACCAGGGAAAAGGAAGGTAAAGGGCAGGCTTTCAACTATCAAGGAGGCAAGGCTGCAACTGTAGCCAGCAAGGCTGCAACTCTTAGGTGAGCTCTGGCATGGGTTGTTTGGAACTCTGTGGGAAGAGGTCCTTAGGCAGGTTGTCAGAAGGAGAAAAATAGGACCCGTGAACAGTCCTTAACAGGCTGTAAAAAATTAGTGATGCCGAGCCTGAACCAAAAGACTGGTACAGGTGAGGAAGACTTTAATTCCAGCAGTCACTGAGCAGTTGCAGAGTGACTAAGGAGACTGGCCTTTGCCTACAAAAATTTAGAGGTAGAGAAGATGAATAGAATAGATGAATCTCTGCTCGTGTTGGGATGGAGCGGGATTGGGGTGAGGACAGGTCTGGGGATATCAGACAAGAGAAAAGGCCCAGAAGAACACTCCCCATTTCTAGCAGTGTGTCAGTCAGATTTCATCACTGGGACAAGATACTGAGAAAGTGTGCTGTATAAGGAGGAAGGGTTTATATTGCCTTACAGTCACAGACCCATAAGTTCATGGTCTCTTGACCTCTTTGGGCCTGTGGCAGCATGGTGCCTCATGGTGGAAGCAGTAGGTAGAACAATGCCATGCACTTCGGTGGTGACCAAGATTAGGGGGATGGGCAGGGAAGGGAGATGGGTAGAAGTGCCCCCAGTATCCTAACTTCCAGTGGGCTCCGCCTCAGAAAGGGTCTACCGCCTCTCTATAGTGCCATGGGCTGGAAACCAACTACAGTGAGCAGGAGCACTCTGATCTCTGATTAAAACCATGCTCTTCAGTTTGCTAGATGCCCCTCCACTGAAGGCTGTCATGAAACATCATCTTTGGCATAACAGGAAGTTCCCATGGAAGAAATGTCATCTTTGGACTTTGTCCATTCACACTTGTGGATGTAAGTTGGCTATCAGTACTCATCATGATCACACCCTGTGAGGGTTTTTCACAGGTGCTAATTGTTACTTTAAAAACCATCTTTGGGCTGATAGGATGGCTCAGACAGTAAAGGATACTTGCTACCAAGCCGGAATACCTGAGTTCTATCCCTGGGCCCCACTTAGGGGAAGAGAACTTACTCCCCTCAAATTGACCTCTGAACTCCACATGTGCATCATGGCACTGGCATGCACATGCACATATACACACATCCAAATGAATGTAATATTAGAGAAATTTAAAATCATGTTAGCAGAGCTGGTGAAGCACTTGTGATATATGGGTGAAGCCCTGGGCTTGATTGAGAGCACTAGAAAAAGTTTACATCATCTTTGTAGTAGGAGTCAACCACTGGCTGAAGACTCCATGTAAAGTGACATTTATATTAGCTACTGAGGGCAAAATAAAAATAAATAAAAAGTATATAACTAATGTTTAGATTTCCATTTCTTTCATCTACAGATATATCCATCTATGGTTCTTAGAGTAATTACACATCTCAATTTCTTTTTAAGAATAGATGTTATCTGCCCCCCTCATCAATGCCTGAGGTAGGTGAGAGAGCTAGACCTGTGGTCATAAGAGAGGGAGAGCCATCCCTGATCCCCACCAGCTGCAACACTTGGGAAAGCAGGCCAGAGCAGCACAATAGAGCTAACACTGTTAGTCCAGGTGTGGGTGAACCAACCCTGAAATTGTGACCATGGGAGAGCTGTCCCCATTTCCCATCTGGTGGACCAACCCTACAGCTGCCCAGGTCCAGACCCAGGGTTATGACTTAGCCTGCCCCAACATCCACTCGATCTGCTGGAGCACTAGAAGGGACCTGACCCACAGGATTTCCATTACACAGGGCAGCAGGAGGATGTCCAGGAAGAGTCCTAGTGGGGACCCAGCATTGATCATGAAGTGGAGGCCAGGGGCCTTGAACCAGACCAATGACTCTTTACAATGAACACTTGCAAGTAAAAATATATGGGCAAAGGGGCATATGGTGTGACTTGGTCACATTGCAGCTTCCATGATGAGATTATTAATTTTTACCCTTTAAAAATTTTTTTTCATTTTATTTTCTTCCTTTTTCTCTTGAATTTTGTTTTATTTGGTGGGGGGGTGCAGGGATGGAGGGTGGATATGAAGGGATGGGGAATGAATGGATGAATGGGATCAAGACACATGATTTGAAAGACAAATAGAATAAATAAAAAAATTAAAAGAAAAAGAATGGATGTATTTTTGTTAAGTTTTCTATTGCTGTGCTTTTAAAAAAATGACCAAAGCAACTCAGGAAGGGAAATGGTTATTTCATCATCCACAGAAGTCAGGCCAGGAACTCAAGGCAGGAAAATGGGGTAAGAACTGACAGAGGAGTGATGTTTACTGGCTTGCTTTGCTCACTTGTTTTCTTAAACCATCCAAGGTTTCTTAAACCAGCCCAGTGGTGGCACCACCCACAATGGAATGAGTCCTCCTAGATCAATCACTGGAAAATACCTCTCGGGCTTGCCTACAGGCTGATTGATACAAAAACTAGCCAGCATAGATGGCATGGAAAAGACAGCCTATTAGTACTGTTTTCATATTTACACATCATCCCTTTAAAATAAAATTGTTTGAGACTAAAATTTATACGTTTCCCTATTCCCTCTTCTGCCTTCAAACTTTCCATCTACCCTTGCTCTCCTTCAAATTCATGGCCTCTTTTTCATGAATTGTTACCACATGCATATATGTATACACATATATTCCTAAATATAATCTGTTGACTCCGTATAATGTTACTTATATGTTTTTTTTCAGAGCTGACCATTTGACACTGGACGACCAATTGGTTCCACACTATATTATTTGCAGTTTTCTACAAGTGCCTATCACTTGGACACAAGACATCCCTTTAGTTGCTGGCTCCCGTAGTCCTGCTGAGTTTGGGTTACCATGATATTCTATGAGGGGAAACAAGCTCCCTTCCTATTTCAGGAACTTCCGCTAACACTGCCTGGAGGAAACAAAAAGAAAACCCAAAGTCTGGATGGGAAAGTCATTTGTTTACTTCCAGCCTAGTTCATGAAATTTCTTTCGTTCAAAGGGGTGAGGAAGTTTGCGGAATGCTTGAAGGATGAGAAAAGTGATATAGCTGGGTTGGATGGTAGATCTACTTTCAGATTTTTTGAGAATTCCCCACACTGATTTTTAAGATGCCCCAGTTTGTAGTCCCACTGTGAGTGAATGAGGTTTCAGCTTTCCCCACATCCTGGCCAGCATTTGCTGTCATTTGTTTCAGTGGGTTTAGCCATTCTGACTGGGGTGAGATAAAAATCTCAGAGTATTTTTAATTTGCATTTTTTCTGATTGCTAAGGATGTTGAACACTTTTAAAGATATTTCTCAGCCATTTATATTTCTTTTGTGAACTCTGTATCTGTAACCCATTTTAAAATCAGGATATTTGTTTTCTTGATCTATTAAAAAAGTTCTTTATATAGTCTGAATAGTAATCCTCATCAGATGATTAGCTGCAAAGGCTCTCTCCCACTTTGTAGGCTTCCTCTTCACTCGCTTGTTTCTTCTGTTGTATAGAACTATTTTAGTTCTATGATGCCTGCTTTGTCCATTGTTGGTCTTAGTTCCTAAGGGAATGGAGTCCTATTCTGAGAGTCCTTTCCTACACCTATATTTTATAGCTACTATTTATATTTTCTTCTAGAAGTTTTGGCATGTCATGTTTCCCACTGAGATCTTTGATTCATTTGTAGTTGATTTTCATGCAGGGTAACAGATATAAGTCTAATTTCATTCTTCTCTGTGTGGACATGTGGTTTCCCCAGCACCACTTGTTGAAGATGCTGTCTTTTCTCCAGTGTGTACTTTTGACATCTTTATCAAACGTCATATGGCAATAGTTATTTGCACTTGTGTTTGGGTCTTCTATTTTGTTCCACTGGTCTACATGTCTGTTTTTGTGCCAAGTACCATGCCGTCTTTATTACTATGGCTGTGTAATATAGCTTGTAACCACTCCGGCATTGTTCTTTTTGCTCAAGATTGCTTTGGCTATCTGGGGTCTTACGTTTTCATATAAATTTTAGGAAATTTTCTTCTCTGTGAAGAACATTTTGGGGATTTTGGCTGGGCTTGCATTGAGTCCATGGATTGCTTTGGGTAAGATGGTTGAATATTAATTCTACCAAATCACGAACATGAAGTGTCTTTCCATCTTTAGTATCTTCTATAACCTCTTCAGAAATTTAAAGGACTTGACATTCTACTCCACAGATACTTGCTCTGCCATATTCATTGCTGCTCTATTCACAATAGCTAAGGAATGGGTAAATGTTCTTCAACTGATGAATGGATAATGAAGATATGATACATATACCTAATGGAATTCTATTCAGATATAAACAAAAACAAAATTATGGAATTTTCAGTTAAATGGATGGAAGTAGAAAATATACTAAATGTGGTAACTCAGACTCAGAAGGACAAATGCCATGTGTTCTCACTTATTTGTCTATCCCAGATTCAGATCTCTGAATGTAAGTATAGAGCTTGGAGTAATTCCAGAAACTAGGAAAATACGGGGACAAGGGAGAGGGAAAAAGGAGTTCTAGAGAGGGGGAGAGTAGGATACAGGTGCTATGAAGGGGGAAGTGAGAAAAATAGAGATTTAACTGAAAGTGGGGGCAGGGAAGGAGGGCAACATAGCAGGAGAGAGATAGACAAGAGATAAACAACACTAAAGATATTTGAAAATACCATAGGGAAACATTATCTTATGTTTACTTTAAAATACATGTATAATATATATAAAGTTATAAAGGTAAAAATGCTCTCCCTAAGAGAGCCATAGGCTAGCTAATAAAAGCAAATTGGACATAAGGCCCACTCATTAGGAGGGAATTCATGCCTGGTACTGTAAATCTATCCAGCTCTCTGTGTTTGGTGAGTGTTATTGACCCTAAAAGGAACCCACTGTGCTATTTTCTCCGAATCAGTACAATTTCTAACTGCGTTCTAAATATGTATCCTTATACTCACAGATAAGTAGACCTCTCACTCTCATAAGAGGAGCCTTTTGCAGTGGATGGAGATTATTACAGATGTCCACAATTGGTCAAAATGCAGAGAAAAACTGACCATTGGATGCTCAACCCCAACTGATACGTCTACATCACTAATCCCACAACCAAGGCTTGGGAAACATTGTAGAAGAGGGGGCAGAGAAACTGGAAGAGTCAGAGGACCCAAATGTCTGCTGTGAGATTGTGTCTTCTCTATGACGGAGAGCTGTACCCATGAAATCTCAACAATATGGTCATCTAAACAAGACCTGAACGATGACAATGCCACTTGGCATGCCAACACGGAGGGAGGAACCTCGTGAGGCCCTACCCTTATATGAAGTGTTACAGGCAATTAGTGGCTGCTTTGAGAAGCAGGATCAGTCTTCAGGAATGAGCCTCCTCATAGGTTATCCAACCCTAAGCAGTCAGCCTTAAACATGAGCACACATACAAGCAACACTAAATGGACTCAACATGATATATAACCTTTAACAATAGTTAAGAAGTATGAATTTGAGAGAGACTGGGGAGGGCACAGGAGGAGGTGGCAGAGGGGCGGAAATGATATAAATATAGTAACTCACGTATAAAATTCTAAGAACATTTAAAAAAGAATGAGAAGAATCAGAACCATGGATGCAGGATTTTCCCATTGTGCATGGTAAGCAAGTTTGTATTTAGGCGGTGCCATCCCTCTCTGACAAGCTATACTTTAGAACCTTTCAATAGGCCATGACTGGTAAGAGCCATGAGTTCCAATCTGAACAGCTGCCATGGTGAGTGCTTCTGGCAGTCACTTAACCTCTGTTTACCTTTCTCCCTTGGCTGTAAAACAGCTAGCAGAATTATCCTGCTGCTTTTAGCAGCTCAAGGGGGACCCCATGACAATGGTAACTATGCACTGCAAATGCTTTGCATTTATAGTAGTACTGACTGCTGGAAAGGGGAAGAACGTGAGGCTGAAATGGGGAAATAGTGCGCACTAGACAATTGCTTACACATGCAATTTCTAGCTATTTAGATCTCACTGGACTCTTGTCCTGTAAACGGAAATGAGGGGAAAGGGCCCTTTACCATCCTTCTTTGATTGCCAATTATTTCAAAAGATGTTAAAGAGAATACATAATGGCTGGTTAGTTTTTGTCAGCACAAGAGTCATCTGAGGAGAAAGAGCCTCAGTTGAGAAAATGCCTCCATCAGATTGGCCTGTAGGCAAGCTCGGGGGAGGGAGGGGGCAAAGTCTTGATTGATGATTGGTATGGAAGGGCTTAGACCACTGTGGGCAGTGCCATGCCTGGACTGGTGGTCCTAGGGTGTAGAAGAACACAAACTGAGTAAGCCGTGGGAGCACATCAGTAAGCAGTGGTCCTCTATGGTCTCCGCTTCAGTTCCCGCCTTGGCTTCCCTCAATGGACTGTGGCTTGAGATATATAAGCCAAATAAACTCTTTCCTCCCCGGGTTGCTTTAGGTCATAGATAGTCCTTATCATTGCAAGAGAGAGGCAAACTAAGACATATGCTAGAGGGCTGACAAGAGGGTTCATCAGGTACAAGTCCTTGCTGCACAGCCTGGTAGTTCGAGTTTGATTCTCAGAAAAGCAAAGGGAGAAAACCCACTCCACAAAGTTGACACATGTAAAATGGCCACTCATCTCACACCACCCCCCCACTTTAAAAAGGAGAGAATGAATAATTGAAATGGAAAGAGTTGGCGCAGAGCTTAGAGTTGAAAGATCTGCCTAACTAAAGAGTTTATTCGCCCTTCTTCCATTCCTACCATCTCTTTAAACACAGATTGACTTTGAAAAAATTGTTCACATTTTTTAAAAGGACCACCCAAAAGATTTTGCAAGGAAATGCAGAGATTTATAAATCCCTGCCAGAAGCTATACACTCTAACATCAGCTTTCCTTGGGAATCATTCTGGTACCGTAAACAAGTCATTAACGTCATTAATAGTTTTCCATGTATGACAATGCAGTGATATTTCTGACCAATTTCACACCGGTGGGAGGGGCAACTAATGATAAAGCAGTCTGAAATATTAGTTTCTGCAGAGACTACAAAATATCCTGGAGGTGTTTTTGACAAACGGAAGTATAGTATTGGTTTGTATACATCAACTAGGAGATATTTTTGTAAGAGATTTTGATGGTACAGCGTCTTCAGTCAGTGTGTCATCACCCACAAGACAATGCAATCTTCTACTCGGATGTCAAAGCCACTTCTCCATTGGAGAGTTAGGTTGGTACATGTCCAACCGAGATAAAATGTGCTAGCAGAAACGGGTAGGGAAGAGCAGTTTTTGTTCCACAAAAACTTGGGATTTCAACGTACATTCTCAGAAGAAAAACTATGTTGAATTTCTTAAAACTTTATACCACTGAGGACAAGCCTGATGGAAGGTTCTAATGATCTGGAAAAATGGTGGCCTGGTATAAAACTACACAAGATGGTCAGGAATCTACCAGGGGAAATGCAAAACAAACACTTCTAGTTTTAATGAAGTCAGGCATAGTGGCACATGCCTTTAATCCCAGCACTCAGGACACAGAGGTAGGTGGATCTCTTGTGAGTTTGAGGCCAGCCTGGTCTACATAGTGAGTTCCAGGACAGCTAGAGCTATATAATGAGACCTTATCTCAAAAAACAAAAACAAAACAAAACAAAAAACAAAACCAACAAACAAACAAAAAAAAAACAAAACCAAAACAAAAAAAACAACCGGGGGCAGGGGTAGAGGGGAGAACAAAAACCCAACCAAACAAAAAACTTGATAATGAAATGAGCAACCCTGAGGGATTAGGCAGGCTTTGAAAGACAGAGGATTATGTGCTCAGGGTGGAGATGGGGGAGGGCCATGGGTTCCACTGTGGGGCTCTCCAGAGCAACAGAGCCAATGGGATCTATATATGCATACAGAGGAATAAACTCACTATGAGAAACTGACTCAATTATGGAGGCCAAGAAGTCCTCTGATCTGTTTTTTGCAAGCTGGAGACCCAAGAAAGTCAGTGATTTGACTCTACTTCCTGTCTAGAGACTTGAAAATTGGGTAAGCTGGTGGTACAGAAGCCAGTCTAAAGTCAAGAAAAGATGAGTGTTCCAGCTCAAGCTGGCAGGCACGAAGCAAAAACGGGGCTTTCCTTCTTGTGTTTTTCAATCATGCACAGATTGGATGATGCTCACATTAGGGAGAATGATCTACGTATGGAACACACCTATTCAAATGCTACCATCCCCCAGAAACTGCTTTATTTCAACTTACAACTGTAGTCCCTCATCAGGAACTCAAGGCAGGAGTCTGGAGGCAGGAACTGAAGCACAGACCACAGAGGAGTACCGCTTACTGCCTTGTTCCCATGGCTTGCTTAGTCTGCTTCATAAGTGCTCAGGACCACTTGTCCAGGGGTGGCACTATCCATAGTGGGCTGGGTCTATGTCATCAATCAAGAAAATGCCTTACACCCTTGCCTATAGGCAATTGAATGGAAGTGGTTTTTTTTTTTTTTTTTTTTTTTTCTCAGCTGAGGTTCTTCTTCCCAGATATCTGTAGCTTGTCTCAAACTAACCAAGACACCACTGTAGAAAGATGCAGAAATAATGTTTAATCTGGCTAACCTGTGGCTTGGTGAAATGGACACATTAAAACGAACTGTCACAAGCAGAATTAAAACAGGAAGAATTTCTTGCTTTGTGAGGAAGTCTCATTCTTTGGAAATCCTATTGCCGAGAGTGGGAGTATGGAGGTTATTAGGTTTGCCCCGTTAGCTTGTTATGAAGCTTGAGTGAGCGCTAGCAGGACCAGGCTTACAGAAGGCCCTCTACTGATAATACTTACTGAGTACTTACTGAATACCACATTCTACTTTAACATGGGAGCCTGCCAAATCACTGTCGTCTCCCTTCTTCAGAATTTCTGAGTTGAAGAACCATTATAGGAAAACAGTAGGCTATGTACTTACAGGTCCAAAGCTCTTTATAGGAACTACAGATAATATAGGGAAATTTATTTTTCTATTGGCAACCTCTTGACCACGTTAAGGCGGAAACAGCATCATAAACTAGCACTGCTTTCCGTAGCTTTCCTGATTCCTTGGCCATCACATCACAAGGAGTGCTTGGTAACACTCAAATCAAAAGGGAGATACGGAAGGCCATAGAAAACCAACAGTGCTTTAAAACCCAAGCCATTTCCTGGTCTCATTGGAAAGCTCCTCGAAGATTTAGGCTTCTAAAAAAAAATCTACGTTCATCACCCAGATTTTAGACTAAAGGGAGCTAGTTCCCTGGAGGCAACTCTATTGGAATAAAAACTGGCCAAAGACTGAAAAAAAAATTGAAATGGATTATCCCTTAGAAATGAATTGTATCATTAGTTATTATGAATACCCCAAATTATGACAGATTCACATGTAAGTGTGCCAAGGGAAGTAGCCATGATCTATAATACACAAAATTGTTTATTACCCAGGAGAATCTAGGTACTAATGTGAATGGTATTGCCTCTGTGAAATCCTGAAACCCACAAAGGATTTGAAGATATAAAGCCAAATAAAACATAATGCAGAAGGAAACAATTTTGATTATGTAACATTTATATATAGCATCTCATTTTACAGTTTTAAATTGCTTTTCAGTCACTGGTTTATTCTTCCTGCCCACCTGGGGAGTACGCCTGGGTTGTTATCCTCTGTTCATAGCAGAGGCATCTGAGACTGAAAGAGGTAAGGGGTTTTGTCTGAAAGCACAATAGGGGTGAGGTGAGAAACTGTTCATTCAATCAGATGCCTATTCACTACCATTCTTGGCAAGGCACCGAAGTCTGTGTAGTGGTGGTGCACAAACATTGGCACCTTATGTGTGGCCTCTGTCGTACAGGAACCTGCATTCTGCTGGACCAGGAAGTGATCTGTCAATCAGGAGTGCCCCATTGAGAAAGAACCACACTTTAGAGGAGGAGGAAGTGATGGTTTGCTAAGATTCCTGGAGACAGTGGGATTCAAAGCCACTGAAGGTTGTGTCAGTTTTGACAAATGGGGGCTGTGGGATTGGCAGAGATGTGAAAATGAACAAACAATTTAATACAATACAGGAGAATGTCCAGCGGTGGCAGAACCGTTTTGGGGAAGGGACCAGAGGGTAGCAAATGAACATGTTTTCTGGGTCATTTAAATGCCCGGATAAAGTAGATGGATTTCAAGCCTGTGGTTAGGCCTAAGGGGCTGGACTCAACTCATCTCTGACTTCTCTTATTTTCTCATTATTCTAACAGTGGCTATATTGGATGCTAATATATTCATATTCTACAAGTATTTTTCTGCACACTAACTTTCCAAACTTTACATCAGCTTAAAAAGATATGTATTTTTACTCCTTTTTATGTATGTGTGTGCACGCGCGCGCTCGTGTGCATGCACACACGTTTGCAGGTGCCGACAGAGGCTAGAGAGGCATTGGATCCTCTGGATTAGGGATTACAGGCAGTTGTGAGGGTCCACCATGACACCTAATAACTGACAGACATGGGACTCAAAAGCAGGACCCCTGACCTCCCACTTGGGAAGAAGAGGTGCAGATGCTGAGTGTGCACACCCCCAGAATACCCAAAGAATAGCATGCCCACTTCCCTAGCTGAATAGCTTTCCAGAAATAAGATAATACCTTAACATTCAGGGTGTTTTATGTCTACATCCAGCTCCAGGGTAAAAAGAAAGGGCATTTTCCTTTATTGTTTTTCTACTCTACAATTACAACAAACACCAACATTTTGATGACATTCTTCTTGTGGCTATTGCATACCTTCTGGTGTCAGCTTAGTCTTTCAACTAAGTCAGAATCTGCCTCAAAAACTGGTCATTTCACCTCCTAGTCCCTGCTCTTACCACTGCAATCGAATCCATTTAACCTCTGCCCATCTCTGTTTAAAGCTTTAGTCCTCAAAAATCTCTCTCTTTCTCTCTCTCTCTCTCCTCCCTCCATCCCTCCCCCTTCCCTCACTCCAGAGCTCCAGATACAGGCTGTTCTTTGGCATCTTTTGCTGTCTAATCATCCAGATTAAACAAGAAGAATATTACCATTAACCCGAAAATACAGTTGAATGAAAATATTGCTTATTTAAATCTTTCTATAACGAAGAGAAACTCTGAGGAGGTTACTTAAATAGCATAAAACTCAAGCCAGGCACAGTGGCTCGTATCTTTAATCCCAGCACTTGGGAGGCAGAGGCAGACGGATCTCTGTGAGTTCGAGGCCAGCCTGATCTACAGAGTGAGTTCTAGCACATTCACGGCTACACAGAGAAACTCTGGCTTGAAAAATCAAAATTTAAAATACAGAAAACTTTTATATTTGTCAAAGATGCTTTTCATTGATCCAGTTTAGAGTTTAAAAAAATTCTTACCAATGATCAGTGAGAAAAATCTTTAGACAAATAGGTACCATAAATGATGGTCCAGACAACTAGGAAACTATCAAAATGGGACCTTCTCCTTGCCTTTTAATCCTCTAGTGATGTGTTTGGTTCAGCACAGACTATATGACCCAAGTCATCAGGAATAGTTAAGGGTTTTTCCATGTTTCTTGTAAAAGAAGTTGAAAGAGACAGAGAGCAAGTTAATTTGCAAAGATGATTAAATTTCATCTAGGAACTTAAGTTTCCCCTTAAGAGATGTGGAGAGCATGCATTAGGCTATAAACTTGTACCTGATCATTATCCAGTCTTAAAAGTGCCATGACCCCTTCCTCTAATAAGAAGAGCAGTGGGGTAGATACAGGTGGCCTATGTGTTACCAAGGAAGCTGATGAAGTGAATACATGATGCTTACTTAAGCTTGTAGATCTACAGAGAACACTTACCTTGAGATATTGGAAAAACAGAAATTTGAGAAACTCAGAGGAAATCATATAACCTATTATAATAATTTGCATCTCTTTACAAAGGGAAAAAATCTACAACACACACTTCTGGGGATTTTTCAATATTAGTGGAAGAAAGTGTTGAAGATACTTAAGTGAATCCCACCGAAGGTATAGATTAGCATTAATATCTTCTGACTATGGCAATGAAGTCTAGGTGGCTCTTTTTTTCCCCTAAAATGTTCAGCAAAAAATGCCAAGATCCTTAAAGATTATTGAGGTCAAAACATACTTGAATTAATCTTATTTTAAAACAATAGCTGCACATAGTAGATCATTTTCTTAACCAATAAGGCTCACTGCACCAAAGCTCCTTGCCATTGGAGTTTCTGAATACTGATGAGGGTCTAAAAGCTGTCACAGGGTGAAAAATAAAATGTACATTTCCACTTGCCTGTTGTCAAAGGTTAGTCTAGGAGTCCTCATAAAACGGGCACATCAGCCAACCAAATGGAGGGTCTTTGTGGGGGGCTGGTATTCTTATAAGTGAAGGTCACTGAATTACAGAAACACGGCGATATCTCAAAGAACTCCTGGTAGCCTCCACAGCAAGGGCTGTGGTATTACCCACAGATGTTAGGATTCAAAAATATTTATTACATAGAATTTAATTGTTACAAATCTTGAGATTAACCAAAGGAACCAACTGTCCTCAGGAATTCAACGTAAATCTCAAGGACTCAAAGAGGTAAAAGTGAAATCAAGTTTAAGTGTCAGGAAGGTCCGGCTCCTTTAAGCTGTGGATCACATTAGCTGGTGTGGAGAGTCACAGAAACCATTCAGTTGTGGATTAGATAGCATGCAAAGTGAACCTGGCCCTTTAAACTTTGAGCTTTTCAAAGCAAAATGTAGAAAAAAATTTAAAATACAGGTTAAAAACCAGATTTGTTTTCTGCCTCCTTCTTCCGAGAAACTGAACACGCAACAAATGAGCTCTTAGCTGTGGGTCAACACGTTTATAAAACCTACTCGGATTCCCAGGCTACAGAGTCCTGTTCTCCTCATTCTCACCCAGTCCCATTGTGAAACAGAGCTGAAGGTCTCATTTGACCACACATTCTTTCTGTCACTTGGGAGAAATGAGGCTAAATGTTACTCTACAGAAGATATCAGTAAAGAAGAATACAACTTCCAGCTTAACATCAACAAGGGGTAAGAAGTATCAGCTGAAGGACCTGTGTGAGCATGCGTAAATATTTTCTAAGAATAGTTGTTTTTTTTTTTTTTTTCCAATGAGTGTGATTATAGATATACTCTCTAGTTACATCTTAAGTTGATAAGAGACAGTTAGCAAACTGATTTCAGGGCTTCTTTTTATATTTATTTACTGTGTTGTCTTTCTGTGAGCATAGTTTGTGTGTGCTCGTTAGTTTTTGGTAGTGAGAAGGAGTTGCTCTGTGTTGGTGTTGGGAAAGGAGGCTGCAGGGAGGCCTACTTAGGTGTTTCTTTTGGTATTTGTCTCATTTTAAAAGGCTGTGACTAGGACTTCATACCTGTCTAATAAGCATGCATGGAACATTCTTGTGTTTGGTGACTGCTTTATAGGCCTCCATTAGTCTCCCCAGTACCCCTCGAGGGTGGGTCAGTATTACCACCTACAGTTTACATATGAGGAAATTTAAGACACAAAAGGATTATGTGATTTGCACAAGGTCACCCAGCATGTGAGTCTAGCTAATAAAAGATGACTGCTAACTCTTTCCAAATAAAAAGGGCTTACAAATGGGAGGCAGCCTTAGTAGTAGCATAATCTCAGGATGAATAAAGTACTGTTCAGGACTATGGTGCTTGCACTCTGTAAGATGAAGTTTTTAAGTTGCAGGCTGGCTTTGAGACAGTTATTCTCAAACCAGAAATGCCTACACTTTTAAGAGCATGTGAATACCTGGCCCCTTCTCAGCCTCTAAACTCATAAGCTTCAGGGTGGAAGCCAGATTATCTGTACCTGGAAGAGCTCCTGCTGGGGGTTTTGGGGGAGGTCTGATGCTCAGCCAGAATCAAGAACCACCACTCTAGAATTCAATCATAAGTTAAGTCTAACCACAGAATGCTGTGGTTCAATTCGTGGAAGGATGTCCGGTGTCTCCAGGCCCCTGTCCAACCAGATCACGATTACTATCAGCAAAGGAACCACATGCATGAAATAACTATGACAACCACATGTTGTCCCAGGAAGTCATGCAGAGATGCAGGTTTATTTGAGAACCATCAGTCTTTGGGATTTACAACTCACTAGGTAATTATACCGATGCAGTCTTTGGTTATTATTTGGTTCACTTTAATGTTTTAACTCTAAGTACTTTGTGTTTCATCAGAAATCCACATAAAGAGAACCGACAATACCTGCTCAGGCACTCTCCTGTCAAACATGTATTGAATGCTTGCGATAGTTACAGGTAAAACCAAATTAAAAAAATAAAAACAACAAAACTAAGAAACAAAACACCCTAGAATACTAAGCCACAAATTAAATGTTAATAAAAAGTAAAATATTAAGTGTTAGGTAAGCATTCTTCATAACTGTTTAAAGTAGAAACAACTCAAATGTCCATAATCTATTAATGCATAAAGAAATATAATGAACTATCATTCAACAATAAATCCATGGTAGAGTTACACATGCCTGGCTTATGTAAGGTTTGATCCCAAGCACATACCATCACCACCAAAAGCCATAATAAGGTGTAATGGAGTAAGTTTACATGCTACAACATGGGTGGACCTGGAAGATATTATGCTAAGCAAAAAAGAGCGACAAGCAGTATAAAAAAAAAAGACACAAAGAGCACATATTATCAGTGCCATTTATATGAAATGTTCAGAATAAGCAAATATATGGTTGCCTCAGGCTGGAAAGAGGAAGGAAGAATGTGGACTGGCATCTAATGGACATGGGATTTCTTTGAAAGGTTATGACAAATCTTCAAAATTGATTGTAATAGTTGCACAAATGTGTTGATTATACTAAAGCTACTAAATTTGATACTTTAAATGAGTAAATCACATAGTTTTAGAATATCTCAGGGAGGAGGGAGAAGAGGGAGACGGAGAGAGAGAAAGAGAGAGAGGGGACTCCTGAAGGAATGAGTGATTAATACGGATTAAAAGAAAAGTAGTAGAAAATGCTGTGAAGGAAGTAGCATTTGAACTGGGTCAAAAGGTGACTCCACAAGGTATATTGAGTAAAGTGAGTCATGCTCAGAAGTGACACAGAAATGTGGGCGGTGCTTTCATGCCAAGGCACATCACCTGGAATAAATGGAGTTTAGGACACATGAAGGGGACGTAGGTGGGGTCTAGGTGACATCCTGAACCCCAGAATTTGGTTTCCTTCCTTCCTTCCTTCCTTCCTTCCTTCCTTCCTTCCTTCCTTCCTTCCTTCCTTCCTTCCTTCCTTCCTTCCTTCCTTCCTTCTTTCTTTCTTTCTCCTTTCTTTCTTCCTTCCTTTCTTCCTTCCTTCCTTCCTTCCTTCCTTCCTTCCTTCCTTCCTTCCTTCCTTCCTTTCTCTCTCTCTCTCTCTCTCTCTCTCTCTCTCTCTCTCTCTCTCTCTTTCTTTCTTTTTTTTTCTGGCAGGGGAGCCATAAGTTTATCAGCAACACTCATGGTTTTGAAAGGATTGCTGCAGATGGGTAGTCGACGGGGTGAGAGGGCAGTGAGAAAGGTTATTGAAATGTGTGAGTGAGAGGTGGATTGAAGAAAGGAGACAGATGTGACAAGACAGTTAAGAAGTAGAGTTATTAAGCCCACTGCCCCTGGGGAGCAGATGAAAAAGCACAGGTGTACACCTCGCCGTCTCAGACTTCATGGGGGATTGGATCCAGTTTGATTTGTTATTTAGAATCACAATTTAAAGAATGGTTGTTCAAATGACACCCAGCGACCAAATTGTAGCCGTTTAACACCTTGCCAAAGATCTGATTATAGAAACCTCTACATTTCTAAACAAAGGAAATGCGTTGTGCATCGAAGCTGGACTGAAGAGGAAAATAGCATCCTACCATTCTGTGAGCACTTTGAAAACAGACCTTCCCTTGTTGATGGACTGGTCATTTATGGCCTCTCCTGAATGACTAAGTATTTACCACTTACTCAGCTAGCTTCCCTAGAAACACTGCCTTTGGTGTGAGCAACTTGGATTTACTGCCTGGGCAACACCTCCCATCCACCACCCACACTGCTCCTTGGCTCAGTCCTCATCAACAGGTGTTCATGAGTATCACTTTGTTTTGTTTCTAAGAAGGGTGCAGACTCTGAAAAGCACAGGCTGAATGTATGACATTTCAACTTTCCCTTACGAGGGTTCAGTAGGGAAGATCTGAAATCATGACGTCTCAAGGATAGAGGAGACCAGGGCTGCTGTTTCTCTTAAGCAGTTAGGCCTTGCCTGTGTTTTGCATTAGGAGGAGAGGCAGCTGGCTCCCGAGCAACAATAGAAGCAGTTTCTTCCTGTGAATGCTGGTATGCCCCCTGGGGATCTGTCAAGGCAACCCTTGTGGGCTTGGGAGGGTGTTGCAAGGGCACTGCCTGCTGTTGGTAGAATTTGAGAACAGCGTTCCTGAAAGACGCCTTACAGGGGTTTACCAAGCAGGTTGCACTATTTAGGACACCCCTCAGTGAGATGTGCTTCTCTGAGCCTGTCAGTGAACAATGATTACAAGTCATTTTCAATGACAGTTGCCAGCGGAGCTAATGACAGCAGTCTCAGATGAGAAGAATTTATATAAGCAGTCACCTTTGAGAGCTGGCATCCCGGGTTCAAACCAGGAGTCTCAGAAAAGCAGTGGGATTCTTCCGACCAAAGATTGCTGTGGAAATGAAGGCGAAAAAGACCAAAGGGTCAGATAAAGGTTTAAATAGCATGGCACTGGTATAGCTATCTGGAATGAGTTAGTTAAAATGGCTGCCACTGGTTATGTGGGAAACCAGGAGTAAACAATTAACCTGACTGTCATGTAATTTGTTATGTAACTAGTTTTGGCAAGAGGCCACTTTTGTATGTTTTTTTTTTTTTTTTTTTTTTGCATAAATGTACCTTGGTACCAAGGGCACATTCTTCTTCCAGCTGTTACGTCAGCCAGTGGCTTGACCCATCTTCTTTAATTTCTCAGCTCTTTGAGACTTTCAGACTCTCAGTCCCAGGTAGCTCCATCAGGGGGAACCTCAAACTTCGTTTGCCATGGACTCCGAATAGTTCTGCGATTTGCTCATAAGTTAAAGATTTGCTTCCTAATTCATGGTATATTGGAAATTGGTGCAACTTTTTAAGGAGAGGGGCCTAGTGGGAGGGAGCTAAGTCATTGGGGGTGTGCTCTTGGGGAGGACATGATGAACTTGGACTCCTGTGTTTTTGCTTCCTATGAGGTGAGAACTTCACTATGCACACCCTACTACCATATAGTAGGACTTTGCCGTGGGCCCAAATACAGCAGAACCAACTAACAATGTATTAAAACCTCCAAAATTGTGACCCAAAATTAGCCTTTCCTCTTTTAAGTGTATTATTTCAGAGGTGATATTACAGTGGCAGAGAGCTGACTGCCACACTCATCCTTGGATTTGCCCCTCCTTCCCCAGTTCATTACTTACTTGAGACAGGGTTTTACTCTGTAGCCCTGGCTGGTCTAGAACTCAGAGATCTACCTGCCTCTGCCTCCTGAGTGCTGGGATCAAAGGTGTGTGCCACCACACAGAGGCAGAGCACGTTTTTTTAAAAATGTAAATTTATTTCCAATATAAGGTGTGGATGAAGTCCCTAGAAATCTGAAGAGGCCGAGACCCTGTGTTATGGTTTGAATGTGAAATGTCCCCCATAGATGTATGTATTTGAATACTCAGTCCCCAGATGTGGGTGCCGTTTTGGGAGGCTGTTTAAAGGAGCTGGGGCCTAGCTAGGTCTCACATGTTAGCCCCTAGCCTCACTTGTCCTCTTCCTCCTGGTCTACTGAAATATATGCAAGAGGCCTGCCACAGTTTCTATGTGGATGGAGCCCCTCACCATTAATTAAATCTTTCCTCCTCGGCTTGCTTTCTTCAGGCATTGGACACTTATGGAAAGAGTAACTAATACTTCTGCAGTCATCCTGTCTCCCGTTTCTGTGTCTCTCATGTGGAGGAGCTCTCTTTTCTGTGGGACACCTGACTTGGCTACCAAAAAGCATCCCCTTTGTCAATCTGGGGTTGCAGAGGACATGCCCTGAACAGAATCAAAGCAAGTCTGTAACAACCTATGCTGAACGGGTCTTAACTGAGGTCTACAACTATATTCCTAGTCCTGATGACAATTGCAGTATGCTTCTAACTGGGCAAGGCATGTTCTCTTATCTGCTGGTGTGGCGTCAGTGATAGGAGACGATCATGTTATGAGTTTGGTGAGAAAAAAATTTAGTTCTAGGGTTTGAAGATTTATCTTTTTTAGAGAGCAAGAAAGTCGGAGCACTAAAAAGATATCAATGAAAAATGACCATGCCTTGTGAACAGAAGGAACCAGTCTTGATTCCAAAATAATAATGAAGATTTAGAAGGATTGCAAATCCGTGGCTTAAGGATGATGGTTTGATAATAGCATACCACTGGGGCAACCAGACCCTTAACTGCTCCCTTCTGGTAAGGCGATGCCTCTATTTAAATGAACATCTTGTGTGGAGTGTTTAAAACTCCCTTCTCTTCTCCTCCTCATTAGTTTATTTCCCCAATGTTCAGCATAACTAAAGAGTCTTAAGCAGGGAACTGTACATAATTATGGGTTCTGAACCAGTGGCAAAGTGATGTTTCTTCTTAAATATTCAAAATCATCAACTTTCCTCTTCTTCCCTCAAATGGACAATTTAGTTAAAATGGTGGTTGTGTCCTCTATTACCATTGAAGGCATCATTTGGTCTCACTGTGCACATTACAAAACATATCAAGAGCTATACAATATGCTCTCCAAGTATACACAGAAAATACCACTGTACATGAGTAGGGTAAAAGGGGGGACTATCTGAACTTTTACTCATTCACAGGGCGAGGATATTTAAGACTGTCTAATTCCAAGTCCCTGACTGTGCTGGACAGGTGGTGGCCCCCATCTTCCAGCTGAGAGGTTGGTTAGTGTGCTGCGGGTGAGAACTCCGAGGCACCATTGCCCCCTCCACCGCTCCACCTTTTCTCTATTACTGGCTTCGAGAAATCTGACATTGCTAAAACCCCTGACTTGAAAACGCTTCACAGAGCAGGATCCTTGCCAAATCCAGGGATCTTGCTAGTTTGCAAGGCAAAAGATGTCGTGCAGAACAAAAGACTGAGACTACAAGCCAGTAGTCACAATGGGAATAAATCCTCCAATCTGTAGTTTCTGAATGTCTTAATTTCTCCAACCTACAGAGTGAGAATGGCTTTATTTTTGTGAAGTTTCAAACCCAGGTCGAATGTCTGAGGTGCCTATTTAACATACGAAAATAGACCTGGCCTCCAGGTTCTCCCAGCATCCCTCAGTCCCGACCTGTTACAGGGTATGGTTGGCATATCCCGCCCTTTACCATGAACTCTCCAGCCCAGGGGCTGGGCTGCCCTTTCCCCAGAGGCTCTTCCCATATAATCCAGACATTTGTTACCTGCCCCTTTTGTACCTTTGGCCTCATGGCTGCTGCCCTGGTTCCCTCTCTCTCTCCTCCATTCCCCTTCCCCTTTCCCCACATGGCCCAGCTCAGTCTGGTCATGTCCACTCAGGACCCTTCCAGATGTCTCTGTCCTGCCTCTACCTATGTTCTCTCTTTTATCTACAATAAACTTTCTCCTCCACCATACCTAGGAGCAGTCATGACCTTTCCTTTCCTTTTTCTTTCTTTTTTAAATTCAATTTTGAGAATACACTTACAAAGTAATATTGGATGAGTTATAGTTAAGTCCTAAATCTCAGCTCCTCTGGCAGTTCTTTCTCAATCTCCCCCTTCCCCCCGCATCTCTGTCAGTATCCATTTTCTTCTCTCAGTATTAAATTCATAACAAAGAACACGGAGCAATGCTTTACTTACCAAGCCAAGGAATAAGCTGTTCTGTGTAAGGGAGCTTTCCAACTGATAGTTTAATGCCATTCTGTATTTGAACACTTTTGACTCATTGTTTTTATTTCTCTCTGTGGGAGTTGGTTCTCTCCTACTATGTGAGTCCTAAATACTGAATTCAGAGCATTAGGCTTGGCACCAAGTGCCTTTATTCACAAGCCACCTCACTGGCCCCTTTATTCATTTTTGAGGAAGTTTTGAAAATGAAATGTGTTTCTCTTGCCTCAGTGGCCAGAGTATGGGCTGACCTTGTTGTGGGGACATGGGATGGCTGGGGTCTTCTGTATAACCCTGCCCTGATGCCAGGGTTCTGCTGGAGGGGAGTTACAACATGTTGATGCATGGGAGTAGCTCACTTTGGCCACAGACGCAACTTGCCTTTCGCTTATATCATCTCCATATCCTTCTGTTACAGAATCACTCAAGAGCCTCTATTGATATCTGTCTAGCCTGTTTCTAAGGACAGAGGCTTTCCATCACTAATACCTCATATGAAACATTTCAATATGCTCTTGACTCTCCTACGGGACCCTGGCTGGACATGTTTCTATTCCATTGACTGGCATTGTTTCGGTGTTACTATTCTTCATCTTTTGTATGACTCTAATATTTCTCCTTTTTTTTTCCTGAAGGCTTACATTTCAGGTTTTCAAATTCAGAAGCTTAGCTTTGGTAATTATTTCCTTTGAACCAGAGGGGAGGTAAAATGCAAAGTATCAGTGCCTAAACTAGACTGACCAAAGGCCGGTCTTTGCTGTCTCTGCCTCCAAGGTCAATACGTATTTCTGACTTTATAGACAGAGAAGATCTGTGGCAGGTATGGGATTTCGGATCATAGGATAATGCATCCTGGTCTCCATGGTAAACAAGAGTCATGCAAATGTGGACCAAGAAGGGTTAACATAGTTTACTTTCCAGAGTTGGGTCCACCCTAGGGGACTCCTGAACTCCATTGCTAGGCACTAACCTTTCCTAAGAGAGGCTGAAGATGAAGGCTGCCTAGTCCTGGGACTGCCTGAGACTGCAGAGATAATCAATCTTTCAGATCTTTTCTGAATACCATTTCTTAGAGGCTCAAATGGGTTTTCTGTGAAAACTTCTAAGAGATGGAGGCTTTCTGAATCTTTGACTCATTCTACTATAATTCCTTCCAATCTACCTCTTCCTTCCCACAAAACTGGTCTTACAATGCCAACAACTGCATCGATTTCCCATTGCTATGGTAACAACTGAGCACAATTTGGGTGGGTTAACCGAACACAGATGTATTCTCTTATACTGCTTGTTATTTTTCTGCTGCTGTGATAAAATATTATGCCAACAGCAACCCCGAGAAGGGTTTGTTTTGGGTTATGGTCCCAGAGGGGGTGTCCACCATGGTGAGGAAGACATGACAGCAGGCAGCTAGGGTAGGGCTGAGAGAGAACATATCAAACACACATAGGAAGCAGAAAAAGTCAGAGTCCGCAGTGGAACGAGGCTGTAAACCCCACTTGTCCTCCAGCAAGGCTGCACCTCCTGAAGGTTCCATGACAGCACCACCAAATACATGAGCCAGTGGACAACATTTTTCATTTAAACCACTTCTGTAGGCTAGAAGTCAAAAATAACTTCCAGTGGACTTGAGGTATTAACAGAGCTGTTCACTCTGAAGGTTCACCTTCCTAATGCTGTGACCCTTTAACACAGTTCCTCGTGTCGTGGTGACCCCCCTCTAACCATAAAATTATTTTTCTTGCTACTTCATAACTGTAATTTTGCTACTGTTATGAAAATAGTAATGTAAATATCTGCATGTCCCAATGGTCTTAGGAGACCTGTGAAAGGATCATTGGACCTCCAAAGGGGTCATAACCCAAAGGTTGGGAACCTCTGCTCTAGGGAGACTTTGTTGACCTTTTGCTTTTTTTACCCTCTGGAAGCCACTAAGATTCTTAAGCTCGTGACCCCTTTCTTGTATCAGGCTAACCTCTTGCTTCTATTTCCCCATTTCCTCCTTCCTGTTCTGCAGTCAAATCTCCTTCTTGTCTCCCTCTTATTCAGACATGTGATTAAATGTGGATAATAGGATTCCTCCATGGTGAGATCCACCCCACTATCAAAGTTCCTTTTCACTAGAAGAAACATTCCCAAGTCTGGGGACAAGGACCCAAATATCTTGGGGAAATATTCAGTTTATGGCAGCACTGATTTCCTTGTTTTAAATCTGAAGTCTCTTCAGACCTGTCCTAACTCTCTTGACATTTAAAGCTCTCAGTACCTAGGAAAGCTTTTCTGAGGAGAGAGTTATTTCCATTGATGTGTTATTATTCCTTCTTGAATGCAAACCCTTGTGAGAAGGATCTCTGGCTGTTGGTTTGGTGTGCTATCTCTATTGCTTCGGGCAGTGCTGGCACTACCAAATCACAGCTATCATATAACACTAAATGGACAAGCCCCTGCCGTTTCCAGTTCTGTTGTCTCTCATCCCGTCACTGACAACTTCCTCTGTTTTGTGTGTAAAGATGGGTATACTCAAGGTCCTGGTACTTGCTTGCTTTCCTCCTGATATCCAACTGGATAAATTCCAATCACATCCTGTGGCTCTTAAATATCTGCACCTCAAACCTAGACCTGTGTTCCACACTTTGGATTTTAATCTTTACCTTAATCAATACCTTAGTTTGAATATCTTGAAAATAAGTACATTATAGATTTTTTTTTAACAAAGCGTATTGCTATGTAGCTCTGGCTGTCCTGGAACTATATAGAGGCTGGCCTCGAACTCACAGAGATTTGCCTGCCTCTGCCTCCTGAGTGCTGGAAGTAAAAGCGTGCACTACCACACACAGCCACATTGTAAAATCTTTGTTTGCCTGAAAAAAAAATGTCTACTGTTGAAACCATTCTGATGAAGCACTACTGTACCTTTATATACTGTACTTCCTATACACCATAACCACTTGGTAGTACTCAGCAGGATCATGCTTCAGAGGAGCCAAATTCTACGCTTATGGCCAAGCCTACTGTTTGAGGGTCTGTCTGGTGTGGAGTATTTGGATTCTCTGCCCAGAGACTCACTGCGCTAAAGCTGAGGTGCTATCTGGGGCAGTAGTTCTCCCTCAAGGCTAGGTCCTCTTGGAGCTGATTATTGGCAGAACTTACTTCCTTGAAGATCTAATGTCTCCATTCTCCTGCTGGTTGTTGTCCCAGGAACTATGGCTCTCCTAGAGACTACCACGCCCTCCCTGCCCTGTCTCCTGCTTTGTGGCCCCAAGCAGGCAGTTTCCAAGATAGATATTTTCTTGCCACTAGGATAGCTAGAAATGACCTCTTTTACTTCTCTGAAGCTTTTCAACGGCTTGCCCAGTTAGAGCAGGAACACCCAGGATAATCTCCCCTTGCCATATAATATACAGCTACACCAAAGACATTGCTATTCACTCACGGGGGAGGGAATTTTACAAGAGTGAGGATACTGGTGTCATTCTAGAAGTCTGCCGACTTAGGGCTTAATGAATATAGTATCAACATGTGTAAATGATGAATACTGCTCTTCAGTTATAAGGCCTTTTTGATTTTAAATTTTTAGATTTACTTATTTTACTTTATCTGTATGAGTGTTTTGCCTGCATGCATGTACATGCACCACATGTGTGGCTGTTTGATCCCCTGGAACTGGGGTCATAGATGGCTGTGAGCTAACATATGGATCCTGGAAGAGCAATAAGTACTCTTTTTTTTTTTTTTGGTTTTTCGAGACAGGGTTTCTCTGTGTAGCTTTGCGCCTTTCCTGGAACTCACTTGGCAGCCCAGGCTGGCCTCGAACTCACAGAGATCCGCCTGGTTCTGCCTCCCGAGTGCTGGGATTAAAGGCGTGCGCCACCACCGCCCGGCTTAATAAGTACTCTTAAGACTGAACCATCTCCAGACACTGGAAGGCTGTTTTGTTCTTTCTTAAATTATGACTTTGGACAGCTTATTTTGTGTTGAACCCACAGTGGCTGGAGATGCTGTATTTGAAATAATACAATGGACTTTAGTAACTCCAGAGAACATTAGAAATGCCAGGGTTCTGGGCAAGTCCTGGCTAAGTGGCTGAGTGGCCGGATGACTATGGACTAGGTCACCCAAACTTCCTGAACTTTAGATTCTTTCTCATGTCTAATATAAGGACGATGTCTAAGGTTAGTGGGCTATAATATTCTATAATTCTAAGACTAAATCATACTGATCACTTACAGATCCAGTGGCTCATGATAGCCAAACAGTTCATAGAAGAACTTCATAGAGATGTGACTTAAGAGAAAAATAAGTTTTGTTTTTAAGTGAATCCATTCCAATGTTTGACAGATCTGACAATACAAACAAGGGTACAAAACTGCATCTTTAATACTTTATATAAAATGGTACTTTATGATTAGATGGTACATATGTTCAGTTATGATCAAAATGAATTTCCCCAAGATACTAAAATTTGACAAAGTTACTATCTTACAATTAGTTGAATTAGCTTAATTGATGAGAACTTAAGGCAGTCCTCAACATCACAAGTCAATTCCATGATGACAAGTACAGCCGAGTCTGTTATATACATTCTGGAGGATTAAGTCTCCTTTGTCTTTCTGAAGAGAAGTCTCTTTGGCTAGGATAATTATTCTCTTCTATTCAACAAAAGTGAATGCTAATTTTAAACAGGTATTATTAAATTCCACTGAAATAGGCTGCATGCAGATGTGTTCGTTAAAACACCCCTTTGTTGACTGTGCACAGTTATTAACAATTCACATTTCACTTTCCTGAGGGAAGAGCATTTCCTCCACTGAAGTCAGGCTCCAGGGCTGTGAGCAGCAGGACTGCCGCGCCTCCTTCCCATTGGGGCACTGTCCCGTGCATGGCAAGTGCTTCCACCCTTGCACAAAAGGGACATAAACTCAACGACCAGACCGCTCCCTCCCTACGGGGTCTCCCTCCATACAAAGCACTTCTGGTTTACAAAACACCCATCAGCAAACTGCTCTCACGTGGGTACCTGCATCAGTCAGAAGAGTAATGGCAACGTATTTATGGGATACCATCATAAGGGCACTATGGACTTGACAAGGAAATCCACAACCCTAGTCATACCCTCAGGCAGACGCCTTCTGACAGAGAGGGTGGAAATCACGAGGCCTCAGTTTGTCTTCAGCACCTGCTGTTCAATTTTCAGAAGCTGTTTTTCAAGCTTTGAGGTGTTCACTCGATGCATCATCAGAAACTGGCCATTCAGATGGAAGACAGGGATGTCAAATCTATACCTTTCATACCAAGTAGAATTTTCTGGAAGTGTGATGTCCACCTCCTGCAATATAAACTAAAACATGGATAGGTTACAGCACTGGGTTTACAGGCTATGGAGTATTGCAATAACCGCAATGATGTGCCAACCCCAGACTTTGTAAAGGAGAAAACCCACAGGTTGGTGTAGACCTACAGTAGTCCAATGGCCCAAAATTCCAAAGCCTGACTGGTTTCCTTACATTGCACTCTACCTCCTGATTTCCCTACTTTCCTGTTACACCTGCTCCATTCAGCAGCAGGGCTCTGCTCTGTTCCCAATGAAATAAAACATGTCCTAGCTGGGAAGTTGCCTAGAAATAAGGATGTAAGTGTCTTGGTGTAAGAATGGGCAAGCTAACAATGGTCTGCTAAAGGAAAACACATTCATAGAAGTTACAAAGCAAGATAAAAGGAATAGGACCAAAGTTTAAAGTAAGCATGAACACTCTTGATAGTTAACTCTGAGTCACAGAAAGAATCAGAGCGGAAAAAAACACAGTAATATTCAGAGAAAACCACTTAGGGGTAATGAGTTTCATGGAAGTCAATACTAAACTCTCCGAGGAATAAAAACAAACTCTAAATGAAAAATCATTTAATCTCTTTTCCTAAAGAAAGGATCTCAGCAGATACTTTATACAGTAAACTCTATCCACCCATATACATGAAAGTTACCCTGTCTTTATAAGGCTTGAGTACTTCTCTGGCTTCATCACAGAGCGGGCATGGATCCTACAGGAAGAACAAAAGCTGTTAGAGCCAAAGGCAGGTATCTGGTATAGCACCCCCCACCCAAGAAAAAACCAAACACACACTACGGGCATATTACATTTACTGCAAAGGACAGTTTTCTACTAGGTTAATCACATGGCTTTATTTCCAAAGCAAAACATTACCACAGAATCTCATAAACAGCTACTATTTCAGGAGAGATGCTCTCTGCACTTTTTGGTTGGTTTTATTTTCCTCATGTATACCTACTGCTGCTGTGTGTGTGCATATTACATGCTCCCTATTTTTCACTGACCTATCTACCTAGCTAAGGGCTCCGCCCTTCCTAAGTAAGGAGCAATTTGGTGGCTTCATACAGTTGACCTGAATGGTTTAAGTCTTTTCTGACTAGGAACTACTGAACTTCATGAGCCTGTTTTCCTAATCAGTCCAGAGGAATAATTCTATCAGGGAGGAGTGAAACAGTGACTGTTCTACCCTTAAAGAGGAGAAAAAAAAAGTCTCTTCAATTCAGATGAACGACTGCAGCACTTCACAGTGTTTTTCCAGTTTCAGTATTAGAGGTCTCCACAATGGACTAAAGTTCTACCTGAAGCACAGGCAAGTCCTAGGACCCGCTGTGGTTTGTATTCTTCACCTGCCTTATGGGGAAGATGGGGAGAACACAGATTGGCAGATATTAACAATCTCAGCCTCTGTGCCTAAGAAAAGAGTCCAGTTATAGGTTCTCTCATGTGAGCTCCAAATAAGACAGGATTACTGCTGCTTGTGTTAAAACTGTTCAAAACAGACTCACTATTACTGTTACTTGTGTAAAAGCTGCTCAACATAGATTCAGTATTAGTTCTGCTTGTGTAAAAGCTGCTTTTTAATATATTTGGAAGAGATAAGCTATTATGTAAAAGACAGGCCTTTTTTTCAGCTTAATTCAGAGCATGTTTTGAAAATAAGGACTTGGATATTTCTAGATGTTTTTGGCTGGATTCACCTCATCAAATTGTTATTAGCATTAACAATAAACAGACTGTGGATAGTTTGTTGCTGTAAGACAATCATGCTAGTATTTTCTGAGAAATTGTCAAAAGATCAATGTAAGAGCTTAAAAGTAAAAGCAAAACAAGAACATGCTAAGTTGCAGATGTACCAATTTTTGTTTTTTGTTTTTCAAGACAGGATTTCTCTGTTTAGTCCTTGCTGACCTGGAACTCACTTTGTAGATCAGGCTGGCCTCAAACTCAGAGATCTACCTGCCTCTTCCTCTGCCTCCCAAGTGCTGGGATTAAAGGTGTGCGCCACCACTACCTGGCCTCAAATGTATTTCTTTATAGTTTTCTTTTATAGTAAAGCTTGAGACGAGCCTAGTAAAGGTGTTTTGCTTTTAAAATCAGGTTTGTGGAAGTTTGTGTAAATTGCAAATGCAAATATATGAGTGTGTATCTATGTATACCTTTCCAAAGGTTCATTACCCTTTGGAAAGGATCAGGTACCCGGACAAGAAAAGGCCCATGGTCAGGATGGCCTTTCTGAGATTCTCCACAGCAGTTGTTTTTCATTCTGTTCTTGAACTGTTGGATTGTTATCTAATACCCACCCATCCTTTCTTGTAGCAAGAAAGCTATAGTTTTGTTCCACAGGAGGTACTCTTAGCATGTGGCTAATTCCATCTCTAAGTAAGAAAGGGGGAACACTTGACAGGTGCAAACATTCAGGGCATCCTATCTCTTTTGCCTATGATTGATTCAGGGATGGGTCAATCAGAGCCATCAATAGCCATGGGCCTCCTGTTGAGATTTCTATAGATATTTGAGATGTGAGATCTGAGCTTGTGGTTGCTGCAGTCATAAACGAGAAGAGCCAATATGAAGATGAACTTAATCCAGAAGATCACAAAGCTGAAGAGGCTGGTAATCTTGTTTCCTGCATCAAGTACTCCCTGGAACCAGAAACCAAAACAACCCAAGAAACCCCTCTTTTAAACTCAATCTGCAAAGTATACTCTACTACTTGTCATAGATAAAGGACAAATTCTTGACTTTTATACTTCTTTTATTGGACTGTGCGTTACTTATGTCTTATTATGTACTTCAGTATGTAGTTTAGTATGCATATTAAGATGAGTGGAAGTTTGGGTTTTTGTTTGTTTATTTTCTGCAAATGTTCTTGGCTATCTCAACTGCTGCTGGAACCAAAAAACAGTGCATGGCAATCATAGGCCAAGTGAGCACAACTAGTTTTGTGGGGGATATTGTCTCAGATAATGGAATATTTTTGGCTCTATAATTTCTAACATGACAATATATATTGATGACAGAAAAGCAATTTAGACAAAATCGTCTCAATTAGAGGTTTAACTTTGCATTTTTGGAGGGTGGGGTGAGGTTCAGATAAGGTCTTGTTATGCAAGCATGGCTGGTTTGGTACCTGCTATGTAGCCTAGGCTGTACTGAGCCTGCTGCAATCCTCCTGCCTCACTCTGACTCCCAAGTGCTGGGGGACACAGGTGTGGACCATCACAATTGGCAGACTTTGCTATTAGGCAACTATCAGAACTTTTTTTTTTTGGTTTTTCGAGACAGGGCTTCTCTGTGTAGCTTTGCGCCTTTCCTGGGACTCACTTGGTAGCCCAGGCTGGCCTCAAACTCACAGACATCCACCTGCCTCTGCCTCCCGAGTGCTGGGATTAAAGGCGTGCACCACCACCGCCTGGCCAGAACTTTTTAAAAATTATCAAATGGCTAAAATTTGAAAAATCTATCAAAAAGACCCTTTTTTTTTTTAAAGTTTGAATTGCTGCGTTTAAAAAAGTAACTCTGCCGGGCGGTGGTGGTGCACGCCTTTAATCCCAGCACTCGGGAGGCAGAGCCAGGCGGATCTCTGTGAGTTCGAGGCCAGCCTGGACTACCAAGTGAGTTCCAGGAAAGGCGCAAAGCTACACAGAGAAACCCTGTCTCGAAAAACCAAAAAAAAAAAAAAAAAAAAAAAAAAAAAAAGTAACTCTGTTGTCTTCACGTTTCTTTTTGATTATAAATTCTACAAAGTGATGTTAACTAGGAAGAAGACATTATTGATGCTTGTACTATAAAATTACAGGGTGAAAAACTCTTAAAAATTTTAAACTAAGGCTGGGAAGAGATGGCTCAGCGGTGGAAGCGTTTGCAGTACAAGTGTGGGGACTGGGTTCAGATCCCTAGAGCCTACGTAAATGTTGGGTGGGCATGGTGGCTTGCCTGGAAGTCCAGTGCTTGTAAGGTGGAGACAGGAGATCCCCAGGCCACGTCAGTTAGATAGACTAGCTATATCCCTTACGTCTGAGAGATCCTGCCTCAAAGAATAAGGTGGAGAGTGACTGAGGAAAGACTCCTGATATCAACCTTAGGCCTCCATATGCACCTGCACACACATGTGTGCTCACGTTCATAGAAAAAGGCATATATCCACATATCTCTTACACACACACACACACACACACACACACACACACACACACACACACACCCCTGTGGCTTAACAGTAGTGCTAGGGATAAGAAAACCAGTACAATCAGTCTTCATTATTTGTGAATTTACCTATGTGATAAAATTTGTAACCCCCCAAACAATACTGGAAGCACTTTTATGGTCAGTCATGAACATGTTTATGCACAAAGCTCTAACAAGGTTGAGTTGTCAGAAGTGTTCATTTCTAAAGTAAGGTCTAATAAGGTAATACTTTGCCTTCTTGTTTTAGCTCCCATACTGTAAACATAAGTCAGTATCCTTACGGGTAGTCCCATGGATGTGACTGTATGGGTAATGTCATTTTTTGTGGCTGTGTTTTTTGTTGGTGATTTAAAAAAAAAACACAAACCCCTAAGCATGGTGCTAAAAGAAAGCTGTGATGTGCCTCATGGAGAAAATACAAATGTTGGACAAGCTTCATTTAGGCATGAGTTGTAGTATTGTTGGCCATGAGCAAAATATTAATGACTAAACAATATGTATTTTACATCTTTAAACAGAAACACCCATTAACTAAGGTTATACATTTAGTTGGTTCACAAAAATACTGTGGCCAGGGGCTTATGGGAACCTAATCCATGACTTTTCCTAGGTTTAGTATTTGCTAATTCAATGTTTATGGCGCTTTTAGGACATAACTACCACAAATAACAAGAATTGACTTATTTCTAAATAGCATATTTTTAAACACCATAATTACAATCTATAATTCTTTTTTAAATGCAGGGGTAAAATGACCATTGTATATATTAGTGTACCCTCAATAACTGAGAAACAGTGAAATGTCTGGGGAGGAAAAAGTGAAGAACAGGTCTGAAAAAAAATTTCCTACTGCTTTTCTTTATAGATTTGACTCTTTTTCATGGATATATACTTTTTTTTCACCCAACAATACTTTATTTTTTAAGTGTAATTTTAGTTTTTCACTAAGTACCTTTGTGAATAAGGTCAGCACAGGCAGAGCTGTGTTAGAGGCAGAGAGATTTCGCAAGAGTCCAAAGGAGGCTTTGGCAATCTGCAGGCTATTTCCTTGAAACCAGAGCATTTTAATTCTGCCAAAAGAAAAATAAGCCAGTAAACTTACTGCACCATCGACTGCTCTTTAGAATACAAGCAGTCACTTGCAAGCTTATGATTGGATCTGAAAGTTTCAGAATTGTATCTTTGAGTCCAGGAGTGTCAGAGAGGTCCAGATGTTTGGCAAGTGTCCACAAAGAATTCGCTGTACCCCAGGCAAAACAGAATTTAGAATTTAAAAAAAAGAAAAAGAAAAGAAAAAAAAGAACCCAAACCCTATTTATGGATTAGTTTTGTGCCTAATCACTTGGTTTCTGTAAGCAAACTGCATGAGTTTGTTAATTTGCATATGAAATTAAATTTCAACTGCAGATGTTGCCAGCATCCTGATGACTCCCTAAAAGTGGAGGTGTCCTGAGATGGTTTTTAGTCACAAGGACAGTTTAATCTTACTGGCAAGCATCCAACACCACCCAGTCTTTCCATGGTAAAAGAAATAGGACCTAAATGGCATACAGTTCCCAGCTGACAGCGTAAGCCATCTCCAAGGAGATCTCTGCTCCTACACTGGAAGAGACGGAGAAGCACCAAGTTGCTGGTAGAGAAACTGAGAGAGACGCAGTCTGAGTTAACTTGTCAGGGAAGAAAGTCTGTTCAACACCTTAAGAAGTGTTTTCAAAGGAGAGTGCCACGATTTTCAAAAGCTTCATCCATAAATGCACCGGTGTTTTCACTGGAGAGATTCCAGAAGGAACAGTTTAATAGCAGCATGTCAAACACTGGGGTTTGACGCTCCCTCATTCTGCTTCTCTGCTTGACTAACACACCCTATTATTCCTACTTATTCTACCGAGCCTCCAGCTTTGTCTCTAAAGCTATAAATGTTAACATTTCACTTCTAAAACACATGTATATAGTTTTACCATTTGCCAGTACTCCCAAGATGAACTCATTCCTGGGATCATCACTTCGTCACTTCACTTTCCCTCTCTACCACTTTCTCCTCCTTCACGCTGGCAAGTGGCCCCCGTGAAAATTCCCCTTCTCGTCTTTCAACACCAGAGACTATTTCTTCCCCAGCAGCACTGCCCTCGCCTCTCTTTCTCTACATGAAGAACACAGAGCTTCTCCTCACTTTGCCCTAGGATTCAGATGACCTCTTTGAAGAGTCTACTGACCTTACCAATGCCGGCTAGTCTGTAATTCCCTATCCTCATAGTCATTATTTTTGTGAACCAACTTAATGCATAACCTTATTATATGTGTTTCCATTTCAGGATGCCCCTTACTATTTACAATTATTTATGTCCCTTCTACTACAGTGCAGCTCTGTAAGAACAGGTATTGTTCACCCCAGTATTTCTCAGCATACACAATCAGTGTGCACATAACAGGTACTTTAACAGCTGCTCATACCAGAGTGAGCCTTTCCCTCCTACAACCTCACCTCTGCTCAGTCACTCAGTGTGGACAGCGGTCATTCTTTAGCACTGTCTCTAAACTAAGTTGCTGCTCCTCAGGGTGTCTATTGACTTTGGACTGAGGCACTGCCATTTCCACTGCCACCACTTCAAATCTCCTGTGCTCTACTTCACAGAGCAGGGCCTTATTAAGTGCTACTCTTCTCTGGCAACTAGGCTTCTCAGTGTAAATTAGCCTTAGGCTTATTTCAGACAGAATGATATGACTTTAGAAAAAAACTACCAACTCATACCAAACTACAATAAAGACCACAGGACAAAAAGCTCAAATACTGATCCATGAAAGCAATGCTCTTTCCTTTCTCATAATCCTCTACCCTTCCACTTCTATCCAGATTTCCCTGCTAACTAAATGACCTGGCAATCCAAGAAAAAGGAATGTACTAGGAATTCTGCAGGAATCTGCTATTTAGAATCACTTTAGAAAGTGAATGTATACAATGCTACAATATTCTGTGGGATTTTCAACTAAGTGTTAAGCTTTGGTATCTACATGAATTATAAAATTAGCTGTATAAACAGTGGAGATATAGGCCTTGGAAATGAGAAGGATGGGACCTGCTATGGCAGTGTCCCAAGACCGTAACCAGGATGGTGAACTACAGCTACATGCCTTTTGGGGAGGCACAGACGATTCATTGGAGTTTGGCTGGAATGGAAAGGAAAGGAAAACTTATTGCTTCTACCTAGCTGACTTGAGACTGAGGTGTTAAGGCTTTAAAAAAAAAATTCACACCAACAATGGAAATCGGCTTCAGTATTTCTAACATGACAAAACACAGCATGTGGTCTTGGCTGCACCCAAGACAAATAAAGGCTGTCATAGTAAACAGAGCTGCCGTGCATTTCATATTTGCTGCAATATTTGTCCAACCAACCAGAGAACTAGGCAGAGTCTTCAGTGATGCTACGGCCACTCTGCCTACAACGACTGCTATTTTCAACTCTCTCTTTCTGCTTTCCCACACATTTTTAATTACTTAAACCCGGCACATTTATTTACTGAGAAAGACATCAAGGTTATGCAGTTTTACAACCTGTGTATTTTTTAATGGTCTAAGGTACATGCATTTTTACTATATTGTTCAATTAACTTATTTCTTTCACAGTAGTGTATCATAACTTTATATTAGAGCCTGATATAAAGAAAAAGCTCCACATTCTTTAACTAGACAGATATTAAAGCTAAAGTTCCTTAATTCTTAAAGTTCACTTATAGCTGTAAAAGTTAAATGAAAAATGATATACTCCAATGGGAACACTTTAATACTCTCCTGAGATCGTTATACTAACTCTGTAACCCTAACACCATTGCTGTCTAAGTCACATTCACCAAATTATGTCTTCTTGAAGTAAAATCTTTATGTAGGCTACTCTATCAATGTGACATTTTTATTAGTCTGATTATTTTTGAACCATATCTTAGTACTATAAAAAAGCATCCTGAAAGGTGGTTTCTGCCTATTAGCTCCCAAGTGTGAGCTGCCAAAATTCCACCCCAGCCCCCTGCACTTGAAACTGAACTTATGGACTCACAAATCCTGGAGTCTCACTAAATAGCCCAGGCTGTCCTTGAACTCACTCTGTAGTCCAGGTTGGCCCTGAACCTGCACTCCTCCTGCCTTGGCCTTCTAAGCAGCTGAGATTAGAAACCTGCAGCACTAGGCCTTACTGACAACATTGTTTTAAAATTATGTCACGTTAGTCATGAAATAAGTATTCCTATTATACAGACAGACACAATTTTACCCTTTGTATTTTGTTATATGTCTCTGTGACAGGAACACAAAGAACTGAGCTCACGATATCAAAGAAGCACAATTGGGTCACCTTTGTCCCAGACTCGAAGAAAGTAGAAAAAGCATAAAACTGGATTTAGAATGTGCTTAAAGAAAATTCTGAAGCCTAACAATAAAGACAGTGACTCCCGCTGTTTCAAGTCTAGTGCCACTCAGAGGCACGGATCCCTGAAAGAGAAAGGGAAACTGGCCTTGCACCACAACTGAGGCGGACTGCATTGGTCTTTATGGCAGAATCAAATACAACATGGGGGGAGGACTGATTGGACCAATTCAGCCTTCCTTGAAGCAAGACAGAGAAGATAACTTAACTCTATAGCATTTCCCCGAGAAGCACTGATGAGCACACCATGAAAGCGACTGATTATAGTACAGGAAGACGTGATGGTTGTTTGAGCCTTTATTAAGGATTATTCATTTCGGCAGGATGAGCTGCCCAGTCTATGGCTGCACATCACTTCTGTGGGGCTCCTGGATTTTTCAAACACTGTGAGCATCTGATTAGGAGGGAAACAACATTGTATTCGCTTGAGTAGAGAAACTGACCTTCACTGACCAGAATTTTATTCATTCAAAGAGTCCTTTGGTACACCAAAGCTCTAAACTCACATAATCATTCATCAGCAAGCTGCAGTGTTAGTTCATGTGCAAAATCAAGAAGTCTATATAAGCCCAGGTACCGCCTTGGTTATTAACAGATAATGTTGGAGCTTCTGCACAAGACTCTAATGTAAATTTAATGCTGAGCTGACATTAACCAAACACTATTATCATAGCTCTTGCTGAACCTGTGTTCTATAAAGAGAGCTCAAGGTTTCTGTTTAGTCATTTGTGCCCTGTGAGAAGTTAAGTGCTCCACTTCATATGCATTACCATCTAAGTATAACATCCCTATTTTTACCCAAATGAAAAGAAACACACACCCCTCTTTGGGGAACAAACCCCATATTTTAGCACACTGAAGCTTTATGTAATTAGGTGAGGGTGCTGAGGTGACAAGTCAGGTCACTGGGTTCTACCTAGCCTAGGGAAACAGGGACAAATGATGCCTCCCTGACAAACAGCTGTATGTGAACCCCACTCCCTTCAACCTAACTTAAGATCCTGGGTGAAGAACAGAAGAGGGAGGAAAGGGCCTGTGTGCAGTGATGAGGAAAGACACCATACATGGACAAAACCTAAACTTCTCAGTGAACAGATACTTGGAGGTGTCAATTCCAAGGGGTAAAGAAGACTATGGAGTATAGGTGGTGGGAAGAATCTTGGGTGCTTTCCAGTGTCTCAGCCTCAAAGATGTGGTACCTGGCTGGGGAACTAAGAGGGTGGCATCAAATTAGACAAGGCCTTACAGCAGGATCCTGACATTTGCTTGTGGACCACTGCTCAGCTTCACTCTGACTATGCAGTTTGAGTTGATGAGTTGCTGGCCAGCTTCCCATGCATTGGGGCATTTGTCTTTGACATGGTTGTGCCACGTGAACAATACACATTCACTCAAGACTTCACCTGCTCTTTACACATTCACTCAAGGATTCCTTGACTCCCCGCAGATCATAGAATAGAGATCTGGATACCTCTGTTTCTATGCTCAGACTCCATAGGTGCCACATTCAATTGCATTTACACATAATTGGTTTGCAAGAACTTTTTGAAAATGTTCTTTAGCTGTTTCCAGTTAAGGACTTGTCTACACAGTAACATTACAATTTCATTGAAATTATAATTTACAAACCTACCATTTAATTCATGACCATCCCTTCTAACTCTCAGTAAAATTAAGCCATTACATTTCCCCTTCATGTATCCTGGTGTTTAGTTTTTTTTCTCTCCAAATAAACCTTACATCAACTTCATATACTATGTACAAGCAATGAGAATTCTAGATGGAGTTTGTGGATTCAGTAGGGTGATTCTTAATTGAGATAAAAGCTATACCACGCTTTACAGTGTTAGCAAACTAATGACCATTTACTCACTAGTTCCACAACGGTGAGGAAAGGAACGGTTGAAAGTAAATAAGAGATGATCCTCATTCATGAAGAGCCAAAAAGCTGGTCAGAACATTAACATGTAAGACAGGTAAAGCGGAAGGACAGGAAGTCTAACAACAGGAGCATACAAAATGCTGTGAGAGAAAGGAAGACATGAGCACCGTGGGCTAAGACCGGAGATACTGCCACAGAGAAGGGCTTCGAATTACTTAGGACTTAGGACTATACAGACAAAACAGGAAGCACCCCAAATCGAGCAAAGAGAAAGAACAGTGGAAAGTCCGCTGGGAAGGAGGAACAGTGTAACTTGTCAAGCCATGTGTGACTGCCACGTTCACCTTGGGAACCACTGATGGGTTTGAACAGTGTTTTAGAAGATTACTTTGTTAGTAGTTAGAAACATTGAGACTCAAGTATGGTGATATTTTATTTGTACTGAAATGTGATTTTAATTGTATGTTAATAAATAAAGTTGCCCGGGGGTCAGAGCTATTAGAGCCATAGCAAGAGCGTGGCAGTGGTGGCGCACGCCTTTAATCCCAGCACTTGGTAGGCAGAGCTAGGTAGATCTCTGTAAAAAGATACAGTCAACATTGGAGACACACGTCTTTAATCTCAATCCCAACCATAGAAGACCTGGAAGTCTTTACAGACAGGCAGTGACGAGGCATGGGTTTACAACCAATGAGAAGGCAGAACCAAAAGTCTTTATAAAGACAAACACACAGGAAGTAGCTCCTTTTCGGGGAGCTCTCTTGGTTGAAGAGGATCGCTGAAGCAGGAAGGGTGAGGCTTTTAGCTCTGACCTCTTGGCTTTCTTCTCTGAATCGGCTCTGTGTTTCTTATTGAATAAGACGGTTGGTTACATCTACACTCAAGTGGACAGTGACATATATAAGTTTGGTACTCATGTGAAGAGCAAGAGCTAAAGATAAAAATTAGAGTTTTCGTTGGTATGAAGATTATTTCTGAAGCTGTGAAACTAGATGAGATAATCTCAGCAGTACAGAAAAGGGGGGTTCAAGGTAGGTCTTTGAGGCAATCCAACTTGTAGCCATCCGGTAGAGAAAAGCCAGGACAAGCAGTATGACTGTGGAGATAGAAGGAAAGCAGAAAGTATGTCACCGTAGAAGCTAGTGGAAAGGATGTTTCCATAATGAAGGAGCAGTCCATCGGCCACCAGTGATGAGGGCTTGTCTAGAATGGGACAGTGAAATGACATACATGAGTCGGGAGAGATGTATCTGACGTTGTTATAGGTATTAATCCTATAACCAATGTCTGCTACTAACACATACTCTTGACTGGTTCCTGCCTGATTTAACAACTTAAAAGGAGGAAAAGAGTGGAGACAAATGTTGACTATCTTAAAAGGGACAATAAATTAAAAAAGCTGTGTAAATCAAAACAGAACATAGAATCAAAGCTTAATTATTGGCTATGGAATAATCCTAAGAGGCATTTTATAAATAATGACAATGATTTTTTTTTTTCTGGAACTTTGCTTTTATTGGCCCCAGACAGCAGACTTACATTCCTAGCAACAGTGGTTTCAGAAGTGAGAAACGGCAGGACTGAAATATACTTTGGCTACAGCTCAACATTTCAGACTGTGAACACTACTTAACTGGACAGCACTGTGTCTATGCAAGATTGGATAGCAAATACCCTGGCATGAGGTTGTGGCTTAATTCACTCAGAAATTTTCAGAAAATTCAAACCAGGCCACCCAAACTGAGCTTTTCAAAAATCATTTTTCCATTGACAGGTTTTAAACAAAGGATCATCTCCTTCCAGTGGTTCTTTCTCTGTGTTGTCCTTATTTTTTACTGATGGAAAAAGTAGTCATTACTATAATACTAATGATTTCCTCAAACCACGTACATCAGAATAGAAACCCCCTGAGGAAAGTGTTAAGTTGGAATTATTGATTATGCTCAAAGATAAAACTTGTCCCAAGCAGTTCTGAACAAGGTTGCTGGAGAGAACAAAATATTTTAAATAAACACAATTTACACTCAAACTTATCAATCAGAGGAATTAAGCATAAGTAGTACAATTGTTCATTCAGAGCTTACATTGGAATTCTATATTTGAATTTCCTGAATGCATTATTCAGGTGAGGATTCTATAAACAGATCCCAAAGAGAAACGCAACTGCCACTAAGTTCTGAGACACAGGAAAACTCTTCACCTATTTGGGCCTTAGTTTTGCCAACTGTGAAATGGAAATTCTACTACTTGTCCTGATCTCTCATTTTCCAGAGACTCAAGAGAAGCAAGTTCACAGGCGTTGGGTCTCAGATGTCCTTGTAACGCAAGAAAGGGCAATCCCATACTAAAGAAATAGCACAGGAATGGCCCATGCTCGCACAAGGCCTTGATCACGTTTCTATCTTTGCAAGCTGAAAAGATTCAGCTATTTAGAGAAGACCAGGATTCACTCTGAGATCCATACACAAGTGTAAACATACTGTCAATTGTTTTATCTCCCTCTTTACTCATAACTGGGACGCAGTGGTTTCAGAAAGTGCTAAGCTGGGAAATGGGGGAGCTGACACTGGAGTGGCCTGGCACTCATCTCGAAACTGTTCAACCATGGGAGTCGGACAGACTGTTAGACATACTTAAAATGTTATTTTAAATGACACATCCTCTTCCTCTTGGCATTCTTCCCCACTTCCAGAAGCACTGCTGCCCTTGCCTTGGCCTGTAGTAAGCTGACAGACGTGTAGCAGGAGAAGGATCTTCCGTGCATGCAAGAGTGTTTTAAAATCTTTAAACCTTAGCAGTCACTCCTTCTAGATTATCACTTCAGAGGAGTCTACTCAGTAATGGAACTGAGTAGACACGTGACAATGTCAGGGTCAAGGAAAGGTTTCTATGAGAACATCCAACCGAAAAAACTAAAACAATGCTAATCAAGACAAGTCATGTACTCCACAGGACGTGCCTCATAGTATCTAGGAGTGGTCTAGAGGGAATTCTGAACTAATTAACACAATGGAGTCTGCACATTCTGCCCTCCTCCTTCTATCCTCAACCCCAAATGTACTGACTCAGCAACTGGCCTAGAGCCAGAGCAGCACAGTGCAAATTCAGAGTATGCAACAATGTTCAGTTCAATTATGACATAATGGCTGCAAACCCATTCCTGAAAGCAAGAAAACCTGAATAATGCGGTTAGCTTATATTAGACGCGAGGGCATAACAGAGTTTAAAAACCAATTTGAAAATTCCATCCTCCCATAAAGACAGCATTAAGATTGAGGGCAAAACCATCCAGTTCAAGGAACAGGAACAAAGGGCATAAGGAATTATGCAGACTCCTTTTGACATTATCCTTCTTAACCAACATGACCCAGTCCCTCTGATATTTAATACTGACCCAGCAAGAAGACATTTCATTAAAACATTTTAGTCACATTGTGCTCAGATAGTAATATGAGTTTCATTGCTAAAAACAAGTTTGCAATTTAAAATTCCATTTGTCACTAATATTCTATTTATTTCCAATTCATTTTTCCAAAGATGCCCACACAAGACCTGTGAAGGTGTTTTGTTGCAAATCCAGCAATTGATTGGTCTTTCAGTATCAATAACTCATAAGCTTGTACAAGCACAGGGTTTAATTTGAATGTTGAGAACTATCCACTCTGTGACTAGGCCCTGGCAACATTGAGTTGTGTAAGAGTCTACAGTCTCCTGAGTCTTAATACTGTTCTTCCACAGCTATCATTAATAAAACATTTGAAATTTTGGAACTGGAAAGTGACTTTAGATAAGGAAACTCTGTTAAAGTCTTTTGCACATTATATTTTTTGTTTATTCCTATTTTTTCCTTGAACAAGGGCATATGCTTATATGTTTTAAGGCTACTTTAAGGTTCATGGGAAGAAAGAAGAACTAAGTTTCAGATAGAAATTCTCTTAGTATAAAAAGGGTTCTGATCTCTAAATCTAACAAGAGTCACATTAGTTTCTATTTGAACACGAAAACCTCTTTTTCTACATGTATATTTCAGATGGCCTCAGCCGACTTTCTATTAAGTAATATAATAGTGTTCTTTTTCTTAGCTTACCCAAACCACATACATTAAGAAGTAAAAAAGGCCAGGTGGTGGTGGCGCACGCCTTTAATCCCAGCACTCGGGAGGCAGAGCCAGGCGGATCTCTGTGAGTTCGAGGCCAGCCTGGTCTACAGAGCGAGATCCAGGAAAGGCACAAAGCTACACAGAGAAACCCGTCTCGAAAAACCAAAAAAAAAAAAAAAAAAAAGAAGTAAAAAAGAAAATCAAATAATTCAATGTCATGTCCTTTCCTCCTGACTGAACTAAAACCCATTTTCCTATTATGTAATTATTAATATGAGAAAGTACTGGAACAACAAGAGGAAGTTCATTTGTTTATAGCTATAACATTCTGGTTTTGGTTGCAATCAAGTTAACAGAAAGAAGCAGCAGCATGTACCCCACAACACACACCCACACACATATATTTTATATATATATATATATTGAACTTTGAACTCCACTGGGATGTTGTCAGTAAAGGAGGGGAAAAACAAACAAACAAACAAAAACCACAACTATGGCTTTTCTTTACTGTCATTAAACAATTTAGCTTAAAATAGTAACCTAACAGGTCCTTTCCCCTTTGACAGGATCAAACAAACTAAGATGCTGACAGCCTGGGTAAGTTGGTAATTTAGCATATCTTCATAGATAATTCTTCAAGTATTTGCTAAAGAGATATTTGGGTGAAGGGTTGAGCATGGTAAGTCTGGAAGGAGTGTAGACACAGAGCTGTTGGGCCTTTCAGCCTGCACAGTCAACTCAACACAACAAATGCTCTACAGTTCATCAGGCAGATCTGCTTAGAAGGCAGTCTGTGGATGTTCAAACATACCCTTCCTTGGCCCAGGCTGTTGATCAACGCGCTACTTCTAACTGTACTTAGTCATTCCCTGGAAGGTGATTCTTGTTTTTCTTCTTTTCTCTCGGCTGCTTTCCCTGTGATGTTTTCTTTATAGGTGTAGCCTTCCTCCAGGGACACTGCCTTTTGTCTATAGTGTGAACTGAGTGTATATAGTGTCAGGTACTAGAAACATCAAGGTGATTAAGACACCTGCCCTTAAGGAACTTAGGGTAGAGGAAAGACTGACAACCCAACAGTACAGTGATGAAGGCTGATAAAGCAAACCATTTTTACCGGATAGTACAAATGTTATGTGTTGGATACAATTCAAGCAAGTCCAAGTGCTGGAAGCTCCATCCCCAATCTGGCAATGGCAAGGTGACAGAACTTTGGAGAAGTGGAGCCTAGAAGATGCTTGGTCATGGAAGATTATGGTGAAAAGGGGGAGGGGTGGCTAATGTTGTTCTCTCTGAGTGAAAAGTAGCCCTTTCTGCACATGGACTGGTCCCCTGTCTACTTTTCTAGTGTGATGGGCCAGAGCCGGGAGACCCATGCCAAAACTTCAGCATCAATGATTTACATCTTCCAGCTTCTACAATCATGAGCTGAAGACTGAGACTTTCTAAAAACAGCAGACATTTTTCAATTTTGTTTACATCTCTGGGAAATTAACTCTTGGATAAGAACTAGGAAAAGAAGAGAGGTACTGTCTTTACGCTTTCTGATCCCTGATTCTACCTATACAGGAATGGGTCAGGGATGTAGACTCACGTATTTATGTGAATTACTACAACTTTTTATTTTATATCTTTTCCCCTGAATGACTCTGTCCATAGAACTTGCTGGATATACAAAGAAAAACGCTGGAGAAGCTCACTTGGCCCAGCTACATGTAGAGCCACACATACCTGAGCCAGAGGGTATCCCCCTTCAAAACAACTGCGAACAGGAATCAAATCTCCTTCAGGAACTATTCCGGCGGGTGTTTCGTTTCTTCTGATATCTACTCCTTGAATAAAACAGGGCAAAAAATTAGATTTACAATAAGGAACATAAAAACCCTCACTACTTCACACCACATCACCTCAACATCTTACTATGTCTGAAGTCCCAAGCATGAGAATTAGTAACTAAATATATTGGCCAGCTAGAGGATATACAAGATATGAAATACAAAAACTTTAATTAAAACAAACATATTTCGAAGGCACCTCTCCATAGTGCTTCTGGGTACAGTGCCCCTGTGAGTACAATACAACTAGGCAACCTGAACAAAACAGAAACACAGCTCAATTAATTCTCAAGTTAGAAAAATATTCATTCCTATTACTCACCTGCCAATAGTCTCTCTAAATAAAACTGCATATTCCTCTAGCAAAAGGGACAAAAATTATTGATCTTTCTCTGGCAGGTAGCTTCAAGTGGACCATAGCAAACACAGAGGAAAATTTGGAGCCTGTTTATAGTACCCCATAAATTTTAATTTTCACAACTGGGTCTTTCTGGTTCCAGGCAATTCCTGAGTACAGCAGGACCCAGGTTATTAGGTTGTAACATCTCACACAGAACCAGATTAGTTCTGTCTTATCTCAGCAAAACAACAGCTCAGCATTTTCCAGGACATACTTGTTTCAATGCCTTCTGCGGCTGGTGGTAGTCTGTTTGTTGAAACAAGGTCTCACTACGTCTTCAGGCTGGTCCAGAACTGAGTTTTGCCAGCCTAATCTACAGTGCTGGGATTGTAGGCAAGTACCACCACCATACTGTTTCCCTTGCATTTCAATCTCTGCTGTTTACCAATTACACACCTCATGCATGCACTTGTAAATATTGGTAGAGTGCATCATGTGCATTTTTAGAAGTTATTCTACAAAATATTACTGAATGAGATGACTGTGGCTTCTGAGAGCCATCTCAACTTGCTCAATGGTCTACTGAGACAGTCAAAGTGATTAATTTAACCAAGGCAATGTGTAGTTACAGGAGCCTATCTTAGGTTGGGAAATGTACTATTACTGTTAGGCTATAAGATTCTAAGTACCATTCCTGTGTTTAAGGAACTGAGAATCTTTGGGTTATGCTAGACCTCACAGTGTATTTTTTTTTTTTCTAAAAGAACACTAAAATACAGTTTTATATAAACATGATTAATAAGAATAAGGATAAAGATTAGTCAGGAAAAAACCCACTTTAAAGACAGCCTTAGAAACAATCAGATACCAATTCACAACTGTCAGAGACTTTCTACCCTTGGACTTATTAAAAATTGTATTAGTTGGTATTTGTCAGGGGGTGAGCGACAGGGCTAAGTATTTGTTGAGAACTGTTAGGTCTGATTTATTCTTTCATTGTCCACAGCCCAGAGGGCTGCTTCTGCCCAATAAAGCAAAGACCGGGTCCAGACAGCCGGGTGCAGAGGGGCCTGGCACTCACGATGTCCCCCTCCTGCACTTTCCAACCTTTTCACCCCAATTAAAGGTCAACACGGCTGCTCAAAAACATTTATTTAAAAAGGCAGTCAACTCAGCAGGCTGTCAAGTGTGATATTGCCACTTCATAGAATTCAATTAAACCCGGGACCGGGGCCTCTGTGAATCACTGGAAGAAGCAGGACTTGAGACATTTTCTGCTTTCTTCGAAGAGCGGTCATTTTTTTTTTTTTTTTTTTTAAACCTCCCGTCATTTATTCGGTTCCCCGAGCGCCTTCACAAGCGCGCGTTTACAATCTCCCCCCAGTGGCTCGGGGATTTATAGCTCTCGGCTTAATTAAATCCCCTCCAACGGCAGCGGAAGCCGCACTGCTCGCAGGGCTCGCGGCCTCCTCCTGCGGGCGCGAGCTAACACACCCCCGGCACACACCGAGCGCCCACGGCGACCCCAGCGCCATCACCCACCTCGGCCTCAGGTCGCCCGGCCCCCGCCCCTTCCGCCCGCCCGCCGCACTTCCGCCGCGCGCGCTGCACTTCCGGCCCGCGGGCGCCGCCCTGCCGCCTGGGCTCCTTCCTCTCCGGGTCTTTTCTGTCTTCGCCCGGGGCGAGCATCCCCCGAGGCAGTAGAAGAGAAAGCCAAGCTAAGATGTATTGAAAAAGAAAGAGAAGAGGGAAGAAGTAGAGGAGAAGCCCTGTGTGTTAAGGAAACAGCCTGGGGGCGTTGAGAGGCAGCATTTTGGGACTGGCCATTTTAACCGCTCCCTGTATGCGTTCTTTCATTTATTCAGGTCCTATTTACCGTCTTCCTCTTCCTTCGGGTTGGGGCTGAACTGGGCTATAAGGAACAGGATGAGCAAAGCTGGGAACTGTACCTCCCTCCCTACGTTTACAACCTTATAACCCTGTAGGCAAGGCAGACATGGGGGGAAATTATCCTTTAAAACAGGTGGTGCATGTGTTAGGCTAAGCGTTTTGAAGAGGAGGAATATGATATGACCTGTGAAAACATAGGAATGTCAGCTGGTTAGAGAAGTAGCTTTGGGACTAGCATATGACAGCCCCAGGACAGGAACAGAACCCTCTAGCGTTGAAAAGAGCACAGCTTGGACCATGCACAGACAACAGGCCAAAGCTTGAAGGGGATTGGGGACTAGAGGTGAAAGGAGGAAGAACAGTATGGAGTCAGGCCAGGTAGCCAGGACAGGCCTGTGCTACCGGCAGCTGGAATACTTTCTGATTGACTATGCCCCTATGCAGGAAGGGGAGCGGGAATAATTGTTTTTGTCTTCAAAAAGGATCTCTCAGAGTTGGGACGATAATGGCTTAGTATAGGTGGAACTAGCAGGGACGTCAGGAAAATGACTAAGTAGCATAGGCTCCAGGTGTGGTGGTATTGTAAGTAATAAGAAAATGATGGGTAATAAGTATAATAATACTCAAATTAATATTTATTGATTGCTCATCCAAAGCTTGGCACTCATTAACATGTTTAATCCTGTGAACGGTCTTATTAAGTACCATTTTACAGATGATGAAATGGAGGCTTAATAACTTGCCCATATCCTCCCAGATAGAAAAGAGCATATTGGAATTTCAGTACCTGTGGACTCATCACCGAACAAAAATCACTGTGTATTTCGTGCTTAAGAAAAAAAAAAAAAAGATAAAGAAGGTCAGAAATGAATCCCTTAAACATAACATATTGATTCTATGATATTGGTAGAGGACACAATTTGAAAGTAGAATTTTCAAGTTCATACTTTATCACTTCAGCATTTGTTAGCAGCCAAAAGAGGATTTGGAGCCTATAAACAGACCTATGATTTTTGTTGTTGTTGTTGTTGATACACTCTGATAAGTCCTAATCTTTCTGAGCAGAAAAAGGTCATTCTATAACAGTTACAAATGTATTATTTTTTAGGAACTAATGCTGTGTCTAGCTATAAGTATCTTGGTAGAGTGTGCATATTGTGGACATTTTGTGGAGAGATAGATCTTCCTGGAAATGTAACTTCAGGTCAGCTTCCAAATTTCATTTTTATTTTGTTGGAAAATGAAGCTTTGTATAGTAAGTTGGATTTATGAAATTTGATTTCACAAACTGAAGATGAATGGTTTTCCCAAAGGTCACAATGAAAGCATTCCAGTGTTGATTACAGATAAATTTCCCCAAGGAGTCAAAGTTCATTTCCAGAGTTTGCATTTAATTAGTGGATTTTTTGGGTGGTTATACAGTTTTTAAGTGGTAGCACAGGACTCCATACAAACAGGAATGCATACAAACAGTTTCACTTGAGAGTGGGAATTCCCTGAAATGGTTGTGGATCCCTGAGGCTTTGGTTATCAGTGCCCAGTCACCTTGGGAATGTCTGTGTTAGAGCCTTTATCCCAGAAGAACAGTTTGGCTTTTAGGTCCAAGTTTCCCACCTCCCTGTGCCAAGCAAAGGACCTTTGTTTGAGAGGATTTCTGGAGTTTGAACAGAAAAAATGATTATCTCAAAAAAAAATTGGCCACAGCAAAATTATAAACATTTATTCAAGGGTCACAGAGTAGAACATGTGTGGGTGTCACTAAAGGCTGGATTTAGCATTCATTGCAAACAGCACCCTATTGAGACAGTCTGAATACATGAGAGCTACTACAATGTGATGAATACTGAGACATTGTAGTGTAGTCTATTTATTGATGACTTCAGCTAAATAATTTCAGAAAAGTGTACAAATTTGTTTTTACAGAAAAAATATTAAATAGGGTCTACTCACAGCTTTTAGTATGTTTCAAATGATGTGAAGGTAAGATTGAAGGTCTTTAAATAGCACTGGTTGGTATTTTTTTTCTAAAATATTCTTTTCGTAGGCCTTTGACCAGTGTATTGTCCTCTGTGGACTCCAGTTCTAGTGTTTGCCCTGAGAACTGAAGCACCAGTCTGTGTTCTGATTACTTTGGAACCTGAGTTCTATACTTAGACCTCAAGACTGGTATCTCAGTGGTTATGTCTGAGGCTTCAGCCTAACTCTAGAAACAGCCTGCTTGGAAGGGCTGGTCTGTTACTCCTGAGATAACTCCAGAGTACTTTAGACGATACACTATCTGTCCTTCCAGAAATGACTTGGAGTCAGGCCTTCCATTTAAGGCTTCATGAGGGCTATACATGTGGGTGTGGGAGGTGGTGGCTTCACTCTTCCTTCTTGGCTTTGCCTCTGAGAAAGCAGAAGTAAAGTAAATGGCTGTTGGTATGAAAACTTTCCTTCAGAATGCTTTAAAAAAATAATGTCTTAGCAGGGAGTGATTGTCATGCCTGCCCTATTTTACTGTAACCTGGATTTGTGCTGCCACTCAAAGAACATGAGACGTGGACTTTGACTAGGAGGGGCTATCTCAGTAATTGCTACAGTTGGGTGATATGATGGTAGAAACATTCAGAAACCTGGGAGGAGTTCCCTGGTGTTCTGGTCTTGATGATGAGCATATTTGTTTATCTCATCAGTCAGTCTTTCTAGGTACTTCCAGCTGCAGGAAATGATTTGAAAGGGCCAGATATTAGGTTATGTTTAAGGTCATGGAGAAAAACAGTGGCAACCTCCCAAAGAAAAGATGTGCTTCCAAGTCTGGGATGTGTTGGGTCATTGGGTCACTGTTGACTATCTCCAGGCCAACCATTGTAAGAGGAGACAGAATTATAAGCCTGTTCCACCAGGAAAGAATGGGCCGCAGAAACCTGATTTCTATATCCTCTGTGACATTAAAAAAAAAAAACAAAAAAACAAACTCTGCTCTTGTTCCAGACAGTTAGAGGAGAGTGAAAAAAAATTTCAAAGGGGGAAGAATGCTTATTTGTTTTAAGGCTTGCTCAAGTAATCCACTTACACCATTTACATTAGTTAAACAACCTTTCCTTGTAAACACCATTAATTATGTAGTGTAAGAGTCAAATAAAAATGCTAAAAAAATAAAAGTAACTGGAGAATAAATTAGTGTAACTTGAGTGCCCATACATTATAGAGAAACTGTAGACTTTGACGGGGATGGATGTGTGATTTTTCTATTGTTTGTGCTATAGGATGGGACCAACAGAAATGACATTTCACAGATGGATACCAAAGCTGTTAAAGTTTAAACTCACACTGGCAGTGAAATTACAGTTTTCACAGGGGCCTTGACTCCAGCCTCCCTCTTTATCCATCTCTAAAAGACTGTGAGGTGAGATGTGGTTTGAGTGTCCCGTGGATCTCCCCAGAAGATCTGTGAGAACCAGACCAATGTTGTCAAGTCCAGAATCAGTAGCCTCCAACCTCCTTTGGAGTGTAATAACAGGAGATTGCTGTGTCTGTGCTGAAGGAAATGAACTGATGTGACGCTTTCCTTTCACAAAGGAAAAGGTCAGGGACTGTCACGACTGAAAGAAGAGGGTGTCAGAGACACTGCAGTGACAAGAGCAGTGTACATTCATGTCACCATTTGCTAATTGATTGCTTACAGTTCCGCAGGACAGGATACACATTTTTGTCATCCCATTTTGCAGACAAGGAAATTGACACTTAGAGGAGATCACAAATGAGACAGGGATTGGAAAGCATTTCCTCCTGCTGAATTTTCTACCACCTCATTCAGGTTTTTAAATGTGAATGAAAAGAACTATGGCGCATTTCAAAAGAATATTTTGTTCTATGTAGGATCTTTTAAGAATATTTGAGCCTGGTGGTGGTGGTGCATGACTATAATCCCAGCACTCGGGAGGCAGAGCCAGGCAGATCTCTGTGAGTTCAAGGGCAGCCTGGTCTACAGAGCAAGATCCAGGTCAGGCACCAAAACAACACAGAGAAACCCTGTCTCGAAAACAAAACAAAACAAACAAAATAATATTTGAGCACATTTCCATCATTCCTCAGGGAAAGTTTTGTTTTACCTCAGGAGGCAGGAAATGGTTTTGAGATAGGAAAAGTTTTTCATTTTTAGGGATTAAGCCCATCATCTATTATAATCACTAAAGCTGGATCATGGAAGAGCATAGGGTTCTCACAGCATGAAGAAGTACAAAGCTTCTCCCTGGCTTCCTGGTGCATAGCCACACCATCCAGAGAGGCCTGTTCAGACAGACAGGAGAGCTGGCTACTAGGAAGGGCTGCTCTGAAAACACACTTTAACATGCCATTGGCCAACTGTCCAACAACTTACTGCTTAGAAGACTTTTGAGGGACAATTTTTCCAACTTTTGAGAATTTGGCCCTTCTTCAGAGAAATATAATGAAATACTTAGCCATACCATTTACTATGTATGTGCAGCATAAACTAAAGGGAAATTATGTTTATTTATTCAGAATAATGTTCCCTATACCAGCAGTAAGCATTGAAAACCAGGTACTAATAACATGCATGCCTCTTCTAGGGGAACTCACAGTCTAGTAGGAAGATCAGTGTTAACAAAATGGCCATGTTAATAAATATTTACTACTGGGCTTCGAGGAACATGCTAGTGATCTCAGCACTTAGGAGGCTGAGGCAGGAGGATGGAGAAGTAGAGGCCTGTCTGGGCCACAAAGCAAGACCCTATCTCAAAACAAAACAAAATAGTATTTATTGTAAATATCCCTTTCTCCAATGAGGGTCATATTTGTAACTAACTTACTAGAAAAAGAAAGTGGGCACAATATATACTATAGCTACACATATTTTTTACTTAAAACACATAAATATCTACTTGTCAAATTTGATCCAGCTGAGACGCCTTGGGTGAGGACTGGTCTAATAACTGAAGTGTTGCTTCATCTTTCTGGTATAAAGCCCACTCAGAATTATACATGTTATATGCAATTTTCAGTTATAGCTACTTTAAAATGGAAACTAGGAAGACACTGGTGAAGTAAATTGTATTCATTTAGATTTCATTATCCTCTCAATCTCTTACACTCCTCTTGCTTACAACTAATTTCAGAACAATTCCCCACCCACTTCCCAGCCTTTGCGTGTCTGTCTTTCCAAAGCATTTAACTTAGCTTTCATAGAAATAACAACTCTCTTTTTATGCTCATATTTGAACAGTTTATGTGATACTTAATTAAACTATGTAATTATAGTAATCAAGTACAACTGTCATAAACAGGTTTGAGAACAAAAACAAGCCACTCTGAGTAAGCAGGGAGCTCAGCTGGTGGGAGTTGAAGCGGGGAGGACACCAGGCAGGCAGAAGTCACAAGCATCTGTCTCACTGGACAATCAGTCAGTACATCTGACAAAGGGATTGGAAAACACCAGTTAACTCCCAGAGGAGCTCAATTAAAAGTGCCTCTATTGTAATTAAAAACTAATAAATATTTCAAGGAAAAGCAGTGGGTGCCATAAAGGTCTATGCTGGGGAGACATGCTCTTGCCTTGGGAAGTCAGGAAAGGCCTCCGAGGCCTATTAGAATTACTCAGAGAGGGGCTGAGGCAGGAGTTCTGAGGGAGAGTACAGCAGCATCATGGCAGCTGTAGAGGACTGAGGGAGTGTGTGTTGAACACGGGGAACTGAAGGAAGCTGGTTGTGTGAAGAGCAGAGGTAGAGGATGGGTACAGGGCATGGTAGTGGGAAGACTGAGATCACTCGATGACTGCTCTAAGGCCAGTGGTTTTCAACCTTCCTAATGCTGTGACCCTTTATTACAGTTCCTCGTGTTGTGCTGACCCCCAACCATAACATCATTTTCATGGCTAGCTCATGGCTGTAGTTTTGCTACTGTTGTAACTGTAATGTAAATATCTGTCTTTTCGGATCTTCTCAGGCAACCCTTGTGAAAGGGTGGTTCAGGGTTCGCGACCCCACGGGTTCAGAACTGTTGTCTTAGGGCCTTGACGAGAGTGGTTGACTTCACCCTGTCCACAGTGACAAGTTGCCAATGCAGGTGAAGCAAAGGTCTGCTTATTTTACAAAGAACAGCATCCAATTTATAGAGTCTAGACCTTCAAGTCTAATTTGGGAATTTGATTTCTTTTTTTCCAATGAAAATATACCATGTGATACTTTGTAGACAAAAACAAAACAAAACTTTAACCTCTGGCTCCAGGATTTCTCTTAGGGAGGTAGCTGTGCTTATTGAGGAGATTGCATTTACCAGCGGCTTGTGTGTCAAAGATGAGCATCTTTTGTTGTCAAGACAACAAAGGGGATGCTAAATGTCTCCGCTGAGAAAAAAAAAAGAGGGAGGGAAAGAGAATTTAGTTTCTAGGCTTCTATAACTAAGTACCACAAAGTGGGTAGCTTAAAACAACAGATGTTTATTAAATCCCCTCATTTTGGAGGCTGGAAGTTGGAAATCAAAGTGTCAGCAGGACCGTGTACCTTCTACGAGGCTCTCTCTCTTCATGTTTTCTTTCCTGCTGGTGGCCAGCTATCCTGCCATTCCTGGTTTGCTACTCTGCCTCTGTTGTCACAAGGCATCCTCTCTGTGCCTTGATAACTGTCTTATAAAGAATATTGTTATACTGGATTAGCATCTGCATTAATACCTTTACCTTAAGTTGCTTATGCTTGTAAACATTCTATTTTACATTTTCAGATATTGGGATTGGGGGCTTTAAGGGCAAAACCCTGGAACCTATAACACACTTGAAGGAAAGGAGTTAGGAAGAATCAGAAAAATTATGTGACGTTAGGTAACTGGGGTGGTTATAACAAGAAGTTGCTAGTGGTGGGGTGGATGAGAGGACTAATAAGGGGTTCTAAAGTACTTTTCTTACAGAGTAAGATGCAAAAATGTCTTTTACAGTACTCATTTACTCTGTCTGATACAGATGTGTTAATAATGTTTTGACAGTGGAGATGAGAAGGCAAGCGACAGTAGAGCCACCGAGAAGCTCTTGGTCCCCATGTTGGAGTCTCGGACTGAAGGATGTAATCATAGAGATCCTCTAGAGAGCCACTCAGGAAATCTGAGAAAAAGATCATTGAACATCTGTGTGGTGGTTTGAAAGAAAATGGCCTCCAAAGGGAGTGGCACAATTAGGAGGTGTGGCCTTGTTGGAGGAAGTGTGTCACTGTGGGGGCAGGCTTTGAGGTCTCCTATGCTCAAGATACTGTCCAGTGTCTCAGTCAACTTCCTGTTGCCTTTTGATCAAGATGTAGCCAGCACCATGTCTGCCTGCACATTGTCATGCTCCCCACCATGATGATAATAGACCGAACCTCTGAAACTGTGAGCAAGTTACCCCAATTAAATGTTTTCATTTGTAAGAGTTGCTGTGGTCATGGTGTCTCTTCAAAGCAATAGAAACTCTAACTAAGGTGATCTGTATCACCCTTCTGTACCTTCAGATAGTTATACACACACACACACACACACACACACACACACACACACACACACACACACATATGCTTCCACAGTCTCTTGGGCAACTTTCTTTGGTTATACTTGGTCTACAATATACAATATAGTTATGAAAAAAATTTTTTCCTGTCACTTGGTACTGTTAGCCTTTTTTAGGGTTTAAGTGCAGGATTTTTAGCTATATTAGGAACATTTGTGAGCTACTTTAGACAAAACCAAAAACTTTTGTATTCTGCTTCTCTTGTCCCGATATTCTCTAAATATAAGAACTGCAAGGAGATTACAGCTTGAATGGAGAGAGAGCGGTCTGTGATATTCTTGTCACTGTCTCCTCTTACTTCACAGCAAACCCCTGTGTTTTGTTTCTGGGTTGGAAACTGAGGCACTGAAGTTCTTCTACTCCCTTCACTCAGGTGGGTTCCCAACTCACAACGAAGGAAATGATTTCCTGTAGTGAGTCCAGATGCTTGTGTTCAGCGTTATTGCTATTAGCCATCAAGTCTGAATTGTACCAAATTAAATCCGTCCTTGAGGCCTGAAGGGAAGACAATCTTAATAATGGTTTAATGTCCTCAGAGTGAAATAGCCTGAAGTGGGGGGAGGACCCAGCGTCTCTGTGAGCACAACCCAACGCTCCAGCATTTCCGCTCGTTTCTGTGGCTCATTTACATTGGTATTTAACACAAATGTGGTCTTAAAGCACATTAACAACCTCCTTAAAGCCTAAGTAACTGGCAAATGGTTAGCATAATTAATAAAGCAGTTTTTTAAAATTCCTGTAGGCAGCTCAAGGAAAATGACAAAATATTCAATGAACAAAGGTGTTAGTGATTAATATGCCATACCTTTGTAGGAGCTTTCGCCCCCACATCAGGTACTTCATGAGCACTGAGCTTGCTCAGGACAAAGAAGCAAAACCAAAACAAGCTATCAAAATGGCAGCCATCAAGAGAGTGAGAGACTGGGAACTAGTATGAGACCATGTTTGGGTATTTAGGCAAGAGATCTCTTGGGTTCTCCTCCACTCTGAGTCTTCAATGCTTTGCTCATTGGAATGTTTAGACAATGCTCTTCCCTAACCTACTCATCCTAGGCATCACATCCAGGATAATCTTGCCCTTTGGTTGTGGAGGAGAGGGAAAGTTATTTTGATGAAGCTTGTTTTCCTTTCCAGTTTTTGAAAACCATTGGGTCTCTTCCTTGGAAGAAGTCCTTTATGGATACCACCTGCAGTCTGGCAGGTTGTTCTAAAAAAGGTACTGGTGTTGAAGCCTAAGGTCCTGGAGGAATGTCTCTGAGAACCCCCTTTGGTTCAGTCCTACACCATGGGCCAGGCTCCATAGTTCTGTGTCTGGTTCTTTCTTTTATATAAAAAAGGTTCATTTATTTTTGTGTGTTTGTCTGCACATATGCATGTGTATCACATATGTGCTTGCTCCCTGTAGAGGTGGAAGAGTGCTGGATCTCCTGGAACTGGAGTTTACAGGTGATTGTGAGCCACTATGTGGGTATTGGGAACTGAACCCAGGTCCCTTTCAAGATCACCAAGCATTCCTAACAGCTGACCTCTCTCTTCAATATCCTGCGTATGGCTCTTTACCATAGTTTCTGCTCCACCCTTTTTAGTTCTTTCAACAACCTTCTAAAAGAGTTATCCAGTCAGTGTAAAAAGTGTTAGGCTTCTGTGACACCCTGGTTTGGGTCATATTCCAAGCCATAGATCATCTTCTTGTATTTCTATTCAAAAATCTCAAAAGCTACCACACATTAAAAAGATTAAAACACCGAGAAAGAACTCTCAGCTTGAACTAGTCACACAGCTGTCCGTCCCTTGGTGCTCATTACCCCACAGACATGAAGTGTTCTTGAGTTTTAAACATTTCTTTCTTTCTTTTTTTATTTTTATTTTTTTTTTAGTAACAGCAAGTCAAATTGGTCAGGATTCAAGAAGGAAAAAAAAACCCCAAATGGCATAAATTTTAAAAGGTTCTTTATAAACTCAAGAGTGGCAACTGCTTTCTGGGAAAAAGCAGGAAGGATGAATGATAACAATATGCTGGCAGATATGAATGGAAGAAAGAAACTGGGGGTCAGTTATTCTCATTAGTCAAAGAGACAAGACGGGAGGAATTGGCTTGAGCTTGGTGGAAGAAAAGAAATGTAAGAAACAACTCATCCTAGGTACAAAGAAACGTCAGCATTGCCCTCGTGTACTGCTGATGATAACTTAATCAGCATGCTCATTTTCTTATTTGGTAACTCAATTAGTTAAGGAGTTTTCATGCCAGTTCTCTCTCTTCCCGAGCATGTATATATGTATGTGTATGTGTGTTTATTTTCATTTGTATGCCTGTGTGTGTGTGTGTGTGTGTATGCCTGTGTGTGTAAATGAAGAAAAAGAGACAATAGTAGAGGCATGTTGTTACCAGCCCCATTAATCAATGAAAAGCCTGAAAACCTAGAGTTGCTCTGTCTGCTGCAGCTTGTCTGCTATGGCGAGGTGGATGATCACTTTGAAGATTCCTACTTACAGGTTTTCATTGCATTCTATTTTTTGTCCTGTTCGAGGTTATTTGTAGCTTCATGCTATAGCACTTTCTCCTTTTTGATCAGCATTGACTCTAAAACAGGCAGATGAGGGTGAAATCTAACCCAGTGGAATAGTTCATGTTTGCTCTATCTAATCTTCTATTATCTTTCATAGGTTGTCTAATTGTATATTGTCTCTTCTTTCCTTACATGAACTCATCTTTCCTCCTTGGTGGGGGAGGAGGGAGTCTCAAGTTACTTTGTCATCTAATGCCTGTGCTCCTGCAGATAATTTACAGGCCACACAGCCTCTACCTTCTGTGTTCTGTAACTCGGTGGTAGTGTGACCTTCAGCAGCTGCTGAGCCCCTAAGTAGGGCAGAGGAGACCATTATAGAAAAGAAATAACATGTGGCTTCCCAAACTGTGTGAAACCTGTCTATTGTTACTAGATGAATTACATATTCATGAACGTTGAGAAATGAAGACTGTTTCCCTTGCCAAGTGCTCACCTTGGCTGAGCACCACGTCTGGCAAACAATGCAAAGCTCTGGCGCTGTCATCTGTTTGCCTGGCCAGTCAGCACGTGTTGCATGATTAGCATTTCTGCAACATGGTGTGGGAGGAAAACTGGGTAGAGACATGCATTTCCAAAGAAAACTGAATTCCATCATTATTGCAATTTTATTTGATATCAGCGAGTGTTTGTTGACTAGCCACTGCTCTCAAATTATCCTAACAAAATTGTAGTACTGTATTATCAGGAAAGGAATTTACTGGTTACCAAGTCTCTACACAAATACCATGAAGACCTTCCTTCGCTCCACTAAGTAGACTGTGGAGCTGTTGTGTGTGCAACTACTTATAAGATGATGTGTTTTGATGATTCTATTTCTTATTAATTCCTGTTATCAGAGAACAATGGAAACTCTCCCTATTTTATCAATGGGAAAACTGAAGCCAGATATGTTAAGTGACCTCCCAGGGGACATTATTAGTGGAAGAACCAGGGGGAACACTGCTGCACTGCTCTCTCTTAACTCTTAGTTCATATTTATTCCACCAGAACACCACACTCATGTGGCTTTAACTTTAGTTTTACAATGTCAGGACTGATGATGACCAAAAATAATTGGACATTTAAAAATGGGGTATCTGGGTTCTGTTCAAGCTCATCAGAACTCCCTATTCCTCCTGCCTTTAGCTTATCCCCCTTCTCTGTCAAAGGCTTTCTCCATCTTATGATCTTCTGCTGATCAAGTGAGTACAATGGCTCATTACAGCCATAACTCTTACGACTCTTCTGTGTTCCTCTGCTGCACATGTGGGAAAGAGACTCCTTTGCAGCTAGGTTTCTGGATGTGACTTTGGGCTCTTCTAAGCAGCTGTATTCTCACAAGACAAATTCAGACCTGAATTAAATAGTGAGAGAAATGGCAATCTGTTAGCCTTTGTTCCCACTTTCCACTCTCTCTTTTTTTTTTTTTGGTTTTTCGAGACAGGGTTTCTCTGTGTAGCTTTGCACCTTTCCTGGAACTCACTTGGTAGCCCAGGCTGGCCTTGAACTCACAGAGATCCACCTGGCTCTGCCTCCTGAGTGCTGGGATTAAAGGCGTGCACCACCACCGCCCGGCCCCACTTCCCACTCTTAAGTGAGAAAGTAATGGGGATTAACTATTACAACCCATGGAGAGTTGCAAATGAAGTGTGTTCCTGGAACCACTGGTTTCATTGGCAAACATCTTGATTCCCAGACCTCCTGAAAATGCCATAGAAGGCAGCTGCCATTGGGGTTGCTGTTCTTAAGTATTGTTTTAGGACTCATTTCTTCAGAGTCCTAACAGAGGCTGTTTCTTCTGATCTTAAGATTTCATGAGCATTTAATTCACCAAATCCCTTTCTACTGAAATTTGCTGCAGTGATTTCTCAGAGCTGTTACATGGTCATAACTGATCACCTGTCAGCCCACAACACCCTGAGTTGTCAATCTGTGATCTAACATATACTTGTGCTTTTAAATACTGACCCCAGTCTCCCATACCCAGCCTACAAGGTTATTCATCTTAGTGGTGCTGTAGCTAGCATAGGCAATCACTTTTTTTTAAAGTGGACGAATGACTAAATGTATAGGTGCAAACATCCTGTATTGCTTATTTCATGTGAGAATGAGAAACACGGTAAAAAAAATAATTACCGTGTTTCTCATTCTCACATGAAATAAGCAATAGCCAGGCGGATCTCTGTGAGTTCGAGGCCAGCCTGGTCTCCAAAGCAAGTTCCAGGAAAGGCGCAAAGCTACACAGAGAAACCCTGTCTCGAAAAACCAAAAAAAAAAAAAAAAAAAAAAATTGTAATTCATATATATAGATATATATCTATATATATCTATATATATGCCATTAGCATGTTTTATATAACCAAATGTGGAATGGCACATACTTTTAACCTGATATTAATCATCACTTCTTACTTAAACAGTCAAATGGGATTTGATGTTTGGCAATTGAATATTTTGCTGTCCCTGGAAGAGTAGAAACGTGCACTGATGAATGTGAACCTCTTCTCTTGCTCTGCCTCTTACTCATTACATTTCTTCCTGAGCAATTTTGAACAGGTGCGACTAGACGCCTCATTAACTGCACAGAGCTGTGGAAACCATGGGTAAGATGATGCCTTTCCAGAAAGTAAGCCTTGCATTCTTTAAACACTGCACTGGACCAAAAACATTGTGATTCATCTGGTGTTGCCACTGGCGACAGATACTGGCTTAAGATGCCAAGAGCTTGAATTGATGTTATGTCTTACCTATTTTTCTGATCCCCCTTTCTTGTCATTATTCAGTATGCTCTCTGTCATTTATCTGCATGTTTATATGTTTAATTTCCCCATTAATATTTATTAAGTGCCTACAGGTTGCATTGTAAACACATACACACACATAAACATGCTCACACACTCCTTTTAAGGGCTCATTTGCAACTCATCTAATTCTTTTTTTTATTTTGAGGATGGGTCCAAGTTGTAGATCAGGCTAGTGCTGAGGTCACTGTGTACTCCAGGCTGGTCTTGAATTCTTGTGATCCTCCCAAGCACTCCCCAGCCTCTGAGTACTGGAATTACAAGTATGAGCCACCACACCCAGCTCATTCATCTAATTATCACTAAAACGTCCTGAGAGCTAGAGGATAGTCACTAATATTCTCGTCTTATTAGGGGGATTTGAGGGGATAGAAAAGTGTCTCCTGAAGCAGAGTTGGACCTTCACTGATATCAATTGACATGCAATCCTAGCTTCAGCTTTTGTTCTAATACCCTGTTTTCTATGGTAACACTACGATTCAGGCAATAAGCAGATATCATGCCATTGGGACTGTGAGCAAGTATATTACATACATGTTGACAGCAGAAGGAGTGTCTTGAAGAGAGTGAGAAAAATCCTTCAGCTTGATGATGAAAGATATTTCAGCATAAAACACCCACACAGAGAACACAGGCAAACCTAATCTGGTGATGAGGAATCTCTTTGAAAATAGCAAAGCAACTGCAGCAATCCGAAGAGGTCACACACCTACAGCTCTCTGATGTGACCTGGTGGCACACATAGGCAGGACACAGGGCAGCATGTCTCTAAGAAGGAGCAGCCAGGAGAAGGGGACGGGAATGGGACAAACACTGTAGAAACCCAAACAAGTGGGCATCGATTTAAGGGTTTAGAGACGACAGAGGCTGTCTTAGTTAAGGTTACTATTGCTGTGATAAAAGACCATGACTAAAGGCAACTCGGAGAGGGAAGGGCTTATGTGGCTTATATATCCTGAGTCACAGTCCACTGAGGGAAGTCAAGGCAGGAACTCGAACTGGGTGGAAACCTGGAGGCAGGAGCTGACACAGAGGCCATGGAGGGGTGTCACTTCCTGGCTTGCTCCCCCTGTCTTGCTCACCTAGCTTTCTTATAGAACCTGGGACCACCAACCCAGGGGTGTTCCCATCCACAATGGACTAGGCCCTACCCTACCAACCATTAATTAAGAAAATGCCCTAAAGCCTTGCCTGCCTACAGCCTGATCTTATAGAGTTATTTTTCAAATGAGGTTCTCTCCTCTCAGATGACTCTAGCCCATCAAGTTGACATATAACTATCCAGGACAGAGGGATCATGGAAGGTAGGATAGTGGTGACTTGGTTTCTTTGCGGCACCAGGGAGTAAAATAATCCAGCAGTAGCTAAAACTACAGGAAAGGAAAAACATGCTTTCTGACAATCACAGCTGTCTAATAATGAGGTGGATTACACTGCAAGGTCACTAGCTCTTTGTCATCAGAGATACTTAAAAAAGATGGCCACCTGTCGGAAGTGTGATCCAGGAGCCACCCATGTGGGGAGTGTAGATAGTTATCAAGTTGTTAAGCTAACTCGTGCTGCGCGGAGCAGCAGGCTGCACCCCAGAAATCTGCTGTAGAATCCAGAGAAGCTTTTTCAGTCAACTGCTGGACCACAGCAGCAGACTCCATAGTGGAAGGGAGAAAAGAAATGTTATCCCTTGTGTATTTATCTAAAGGGAAAGAAAGAAAGGAAGAAAGAAGGAAAGAGGGAAAAAGAAAGAAGAAAGGAAAGAAGGAAGAAAGGGAAGCAAGATTACTGGTTTTTAAGTGTCTAGTGAATCATATAGCCTAGGATACCCTAGCAAGGGCTCGAGTCCTCTGACACCAAAGAATGTAACAGTTTCTTCATTTGTTCATTTATAGCACTATGTTTCCATGTATTGTAGTAAATTGGGGCTTCATTAACAAAAATCTATGGACTAATCATCTTAAATAGCAGAATTACAAGTAGAATCTTTATGATGATTTTTTCCCCCACACTTTTCTTTAAAGTTTATCCAACACAGCACAGTCTCCACCTTCATTGAGGTGAGGTGGCTGACCATGTCCACGACCAAAGCTGACTCTACACTGGAATTCAGTTGATGAGCCAGCCCCGGCCTCAGCTTTCTGGTCAGCCCCAGGGAGCACACAGCACTCCTTCTGTAGGGGTCTCTGCCTCCCCTCTTGTTAATTTTGAAGTTACTCACCCTCTGGACCTTTGGGCTGAGGCTTGTCAGTTTCAGGATGGCCACAGTGTATGGTGGCAGGCATGGTCTCTGAAGGTCGGTAGAAATCATCTCAGAGATACTGCATGCCCTCCCTCGTTCATTAGGTACCAATAGAAATGTCTCCCGGCAAACTATTCCTTCACATAGCCTTGAGGCCTTCATTAAGTGAAGTCTGGGCACATTCTTATCTGACAGCTCGGGATGTTTGGACATATGGACACTTTTCTCGGCAATCATCACTCCTTCCTTAAAAAGGAGTTTGTAGATGGCAATCTGGGTCTTCTTAGGCATCAACATCGTGGAGGCTGCAGGGTCCAAGACAGGCTAGAAAGGGACCTTCATGATAATTTTAATGCAGGGATAATGGTTTCATCTTTCATTGTGTCACAGAGAGGTTTGTGGATCATACTGGGGTAAGTTAAAGTAATCAAAGTTGTACTTTTAAATTTTTTTGACAAAAGACATGTATAATTGTGCTATTTTCCTGTGATGACAAATGGCTATTGGTAGTAGGCATCTTAGAAAAATTTAAAAACAAGGAAAGCCTCACTTTTAACAGATCCCATTTTTATATATGAGCCAGGAAGAGGCTCCTTTGAGTTCAGTCATTGCCCATCATACAGCTTACAAGAGCAGAAGCAAACAACTACCTCCATGGACAGCAGAGGAAATGGAATCCCAGAAGAGGGAAGAGGCAGCCCTACAACCCCTAAATGGGTTAGGACAAGAAGGGTAGGCTTTAAATGAAGACTTTTTAATTAGTCAATTAAACTGTCATTGCTTTCTAAAGAGGAGAAAACATTAATAAAAGAAAACCAATTTTGTGCTACAGAGAAAGTATTTTGTTCATAATGGCCAAGAAATGTTTCCATCATTAATGTTATTTTTGTTGCCAAGGCTGCCTAGGTACAATCCTTTAAAATCAAGATGTAGTAATCAATTTTCATAATTGGTTTTAAAGTCATTTCAGTGTATTTCAAAGAACTCACTCATTAAATAAATAAAAATACAGTGAGTTCTAATTTATTGGGGAGAAAAACAAGTGGTAGGAAAGGGAAAAAATGAAACTTACTAGTGAATTTTGACAAAAACTTTTCCAAAACTGGTGGGTGGAATTTAGTAGTTTCATAATGTATGAAGGCAGCCAACCCTGCTTTTTCCCTAATATTTGGATGGACATATTTTTGTAAAGCATCTTCCTTAGCAATGACAGCCAGGGAAGCTGCACTGGACTTTCAAATCCTTGTATCCCCAAAATACCAAGACAAGATTTAAAAAAAAAAGGTGAAACAATCTATTGCATTCTTCTTAGTTTAGAAATGTTTTCGATGGCAGCATCCTTTTTAGTGAGAGCAAATCTTCTTTGTTCCTAAGAGTACAATCAAGCAAAAATCATCTTAAAACTTTTTACCTCTATGTTATCCATACAGTTTTTCTCTTTTGAACGCATTATAAGAATCATGATGTATCAGTTCAGTAGTGTATGTGTATAGCTTGCAAGTGGTCATATAAAATCAACAGAGTACTTTTTCAAATACTTTACTAAGATAGGGGTTTGGTCAGATACATTTGGAGATTATAAGATGTTGATTTTTCAGGGTCCCTTCCATAGTTTTCAGTCTTTGATTTACAGATAAATAATCTAACCAGTAGGCGGGAAAATACAGATGTTAGGAAGACACTCTATCAAAGGCAAGGAGCATCCCATTATCCAGCTCGTTTCCCAAGATCACACTAAGCATGCATGCATGTGCACATGTACACTTGCGCGCGCGCACACACACACACACACACACACACACACACACCCCTCTCAAAACAACATTGCTAAAGATCCACATTTTTAAGTGAGCTACTTTGATTTAAGACTTGGAGCTATCTGTGTTGCAGACATATAATGCACTGTTGATGTTCAATAAATAACAAGTTGTGATATTAACAATTAAGAACTGATGGTACTGCTCCTGTGAAATGATTTTCAGAAGGAGTATCCCCCCTTCACTCATGAAGACAAATGAGAGAAAGAGAGAGAGAACAGTAGCTTTTAAGTTGGAGCTACCTTGTGTGTGTGTGTGATGTTTTCCCTCTTCCTCGCTGGCGAATTTGATGAATCACCGAGCAAGACAAGACCTTGATCCAGCCGAGGCAGCTCCCTCCACCAATTCTTTGTCTCCCTATCTTCAGGTGGGAATGTCTAGGTTGTTGAATTATATGATTTTAAAGTTCTTGACAAACATTAATTAACTGAGGGTTCTTCTTTGTTTGAAGAGAGTTCTGCCTAATTGTGAACATGTCTTCTATTATCTGCTCTTCTTTCTTGACTATATTATTATCTGAAACATGTAATATCTGATTTGCTTGTAGGTAAGTTAGTAGGCTTTTTGAAATAGGTGGAAACCATGAAAAAAGATATCTACTGTATACCTTAATATGAAACACCATAATTATAAGAGGTTTATGTTCGTGTATATTACACTACTCCCATACACATTTATGTCCTCCTTTCTAGTTATAACCATGTTCTTTTTTTAGAGTCATAGATTTTGACAATTTTGATCAGCCATACTGAACCAGATTCTATTCCTGCTGAGCTAGGGGATTGTTGAGATTGGCTTTTTAATAGCAGAAAACCAGAAAACTCTCCAGAAAAGTGAATTAATTCTCTTGCAAAAACAAGTGTAATTAATCACGAGAGAAAACTGGCCATATATGTCAGCAGAGTCCAGGGAATTGACTGAGTGTTTATTGATTCATAATCCACCATGGACCACCCTCCCCCACCAAAAAAGAAGGTAGGTAGCCTTGGGGACAGGAGCCATACCTGACACTGGTATATGGGCCTGGAGACCAGATGGATTACAAACTGTTAGGGATGCTGCGCTCATGTTTTGGCATAGGCCATGCACACTTTAATTAGGAGCCTTCTTTGAACAATGTCTTCAGTAATTAGCCAGGGCAGGTATATGCCTGTGCATGGGCGGACTGCAGATTTTTCAGTTGCTTAGAGAGATTTTCTATAGTAACAAAGGGACAAATTGATCCCCAACCACAGGGCTTATGCTCATTATGCATTTCAAAGCAGTCTTCTAAACAAGCCATTCACTCAGATCCTTCTTCCATACGTGTCGGTAACCTGTAAATACTGCTGGTTGTCACTCAGCCTCTTGCCTTTGCATGACTCATCAGCTTTTAGAGACAGTGTTATACGGCGACGATAATAGACTTGCATGCCAAACAGAAATTGTGGTGGTTTGAATGAGAAACGTCCCTCCAGGTTCAGGTATTTCAATACTTCCTTCCCAGTTGGTGGTGCAGTTTGGAGAGGTTGAAGGACTGGTAGGAGGTAGAGCCTGGCTGGAGGAAGCATGTCACTGGGGATGGGCTTTGAGAGTTTGGAGCCTTGCCCCACTTCTAATGGACTCTCTCTGCTTTAGGTTTGTGGTTGAAGGTGTCATCTCTCAGCTTCCTGCTTCAAATACCTGGTGCCACGCCTCCCCTGCCATAAGGGAATCTCCACTTGAAGCCCAAATAAACTCTCTCTTCCTGAATTTGCCTTGCTCAAGGTACTCTGTCACAGCAACAGAAAAGTGACTAATACAGACTTCAACTGAAATCCTTCCTTCGTCAGTTTTTGCACATAGGAGACGTTAAGATCCTTACCATTAACGAGGAAATCGTAGTTTTCGCTGCAGGTGAATTGTGGCAAGCTGCTATTCATATATTAAACCCCTGACATTGAGCTGGGGAGATGACTTGCTCTGCAAGCCTGATGACCCAAGTTTGATTCCCCAGAACCGACATAAAAGTGAATTACAGTAGCGTTCATTTTTAATCCCAGCACTCCTACGCTGCGTTAGGAGGTGGCGACAGAGATCCACGAGAAGCTCCTCGGCTAGCTAGCCTGGAGTATGCAGCAGTATAGCAAAGCGACAGGAGAGATCCTTTGTCCTCAAAGAAGGAGAGAATGGACGTCAGAAAAGTTTTCCACTTATCTTCATATGTGTGCAGTGGCATGCATGCACCACACTTACCTCCCACCACACCAAATAAATAATGCCTTAGTGCCTCAGAATGTGACTGTATTTGGAGATATGACCTTTAAATAGGTAATTTAAATATATATATAAACCAAGCAGTGATGGTGCATGCCTTTGATCCCAGCCTCGGGAGGCAGAGGCAGGACAATCTTGGTGAGTTTGAGGCCAGCCTGGTCTACAGAGCAAGTTCCAGTACAGCCAGGGCTACATAGAGAAACCCTGTCTCAAAACAACAACAACAAAAAATGTGTGTGTGTGTGTGTGTGTGTGTGTGTGTGTGTGTGTGTGTGTGTGTATACATACACACAAGAGGTAAGTTCAAGTGAGGCCACTAGGGAACCTTTATTTCAATCTGATTGGTGTTGTACAAGAGCAACTGTGGACACACAAAAGGGACATCAGAGGTGCATGTACACACAGGTTCCACCATGTGAAAAGGCAGAAAGAGGAGAGAACATCTCCAGCACCAACTGTCAATCTCTAAGCCAGAAAGAGTTGGTGACTCACAGCCTGTGAGGCCAGGCCTTCACCTGGGAAGGCTGAATGTGCTGCCCACAGCTCAGAGGCCTTGTCCTGGTCCCATGAAGGGAGGAATGGATATGATGACTGTATGGTGCATGAAGCCTGAGGTGAGGCACAGGCCACTCAAAAGATGTTTGGGATGGCTGTGCCTGGTAGTGCAGGCTTATACTTTCAGCTGTTTGGGGGGCTGAAGTAGAATGATCACAAATTCCTGGTCTGTCTGAGCTGTGGAATGAGTTCAAGGACAACCTATGTAACTTAAGGATATATTTACTCAAAATTAAAAAAAAATAGATAAAGTCTGGGTATATAGTTCAGTGGTTGAAGACTTGCCTAGCTATGTCCAAGGTCCTAAATTCAATTCCTAGTGTAGTGTGTGTGTGTGTGTATGTGTGTGTGTGTGTGTGTGTGTGTGTGTGTGTGTGTGTATGTGTGTGTGTGTGTGTGTGTGTGTGTGTGTGTGTGTGTGTGTGTGTGTGATGTATCTTTTTATGCCCAGCCAGGATGTAAAAATTTCCTTTTTCTTTCTTGGGAGAAGGGGTGCCAGATAGATGTCAACTAAGGGCCTCATCCATGCTATGTGAAGGCTACCTCTGAGTTACATCTGCAGTCTTTTATTCATTTTTACTTTTTATTTTGAGATAAAATATCCCTAAGTTACATGAGTTGGTCTTGAACTTTCTCTGCAGCTCAGGCAGGAGTTCTTCCAGAAAAATCTCAGGAATGTTCTCTCCTTTCTATGAATTAAAAAGCTTGTTGGACACAACCATTTGTATATTCATGAGTTTAACCACGATTTATTACATGCCTTCTGAGGACAAATCCCTGAAGTGCTTTCTGAAGGGTGTAATAATAATTAATGTTTTATTATGTCAAAGGCAGTTGTCCAGTCCTTTTATGTATTAGTGTTGATTTTTTTTCGTGGAAGTTGTTGGACGTCTGCCAAGCAGCACACACAGCTCTGTAGTTTACAGGCATTTTTGCAGTGATTTGTGGGGAGGTATTCACACGTCCATTTCACAGATGAGAAAACCAAGGTTCAGAGTCACAAAGCTGGTGGAAGCTGAAGGCGGGAGTGAAGCTCGAGTTGTTCTGATCTTAAAATGCTTCCTTTACTTTCACAGGACACAGCTGAGAGAGAGAGAGAGAGAGAGAGAGAGAGAGAGAGAGAGAGAGAGAGAGAGAGAGAGAGAGAGAGAGAGAGAGTGCCATGGTGGAGAGTCTTTCTGTTCAGGATGAGAAGTCACTCTGAAGAGCAAGATTCTTCACAAACAGCGCTTACTTTAACTTCAGGCCTGGAGCATTCAAATCGGCACGCCACCATTCACAACTCACTTTCCCCAGACCTTGGAGAGAGTCCTGGTTACAGCTGTGCCCCGTTGACCTTCGCGTGAATGGGTTTACCATAGGAGTTGTGGTGAATTCAGTTCCGGTCTGGCAGAGAGGGTGGGGACAGCTAAAGCTGCAGGATGAGTGAGAGCTGGGAGCTGGAGGTCACTCTTGAGGTGGCCTGGCTCCTTTGTGTCTTTGGGAGCTGGGCTTTCCTGAAGCTCAAGGCTGCTCTCTTTTCAAATCTATTTAACCTCCAGCTGAACGGTGGCTTGGATGGAGATGTTAGTGAACACAAGCAGACGCAGGTTTCTCGGTGGATTAGAAAGAAACCTTCAGGTGGTGGCGCACGCCTTTAATCCCAGCACTTGGGAGGCAGAGCCAGGCAGATCTCTGAGTTCGAGGCCAGCCTGGGCTATCAAGTGAGTTTCAGGAAAGGCGCAAAGCTACACAGAGAAACCCTGTCTCGAAAAACCAAAAGAAAAAAAAAAAGAAAAGAAAAAAAAAGTAACCTTCCGTTTCCCTGAATTTACACTTAATGTTGTTATTAAATTTGTTATTTTGTATCCATCCACATGCGGATCATGGAATTCTATGAGCTCAGTGTAATGGAAACCGATTGTTTCTGTTTAACTACATACAAGCTGATGTTGCTAATAGCGTGTATTCATCTACCAACGGCCATTTACAAAGTACTTTAACAGGTGTCATCTTGTTGCTTATTGCAGCACATTCCGGGGGAGATAATTGTCTTCCTTTTCCTGCTAGGGGACCTGAGGCTCACAGGGCTTATGACTTGCCCAGAACCATGGATTCATGCCGTGGTGGAGGAGGCATGGGAAGTACATTTCCGCTTGGGGTTGAAAAGGCTGAGGTTCTCTGGCCACTCATCTAGCTGCCCTCCCCCCCAACCCCATGTATCCTATAGAAACTTGAAAATGCCAGGCTCCCAAACTCGCAGCTCATTTTCACTGAAAGGCTGACGTGCCTTTCTCCTCTTCCCAGGTAGAGACTGTGAGCCAGAAGCCCTGGTTGGGAAGGCTCCCTCTAATTCTCTTCTCACTGGGATAGCATGTGAGGACTGTAGCTGGCTGTGGGCCAGCGTTGCTGTTGAATGGGCTCAGCGGACAATGGCAATACTCTGGGCAGACCTGTCGGATCCCGTTTACCCTTATGTTTCAATGGGTTCGGTGTGATTTGCTTTGCTAGTGCCGGCGGATGTTTCCTATGGGCACAGTGCTGACTGACAGGTGTGAAGACACTTCTGCTTAGAAAGCTCTGAGGTATCGTGTGCCCCCCCCCCCCCCCCACCCCCCCCCCCCCCCCCCCCCCCCCCCCGCCTCCCAACACCAGGCTCCCCCACAAGATCTGGGCGTCACTTCTGTGGTTCTTTTCCGCAGATCTCCTACTTGACTCTTTGACCTTCTTAGTGACCCTGGGGAGGACTTCCTCACTAAGTCAATCCACGGGAGGCATCATCCCAAATTCAGTCTTAGGGAAGCTGACTTCAGAGAAAGGGCATTTAAGGAAGGGCGTCAGGGATAGCTCCACAAGTCGACGGGTCATCCTACCCTAATATTAGTCAACTGAGCTTCAATTATTCAAATCTTTGAACTTTGCCCATATCTAAAAGATAGATAATTCTAGCACCTGGAAGGTGAAGACTAGAGGAACATGAGTTCTAGGGCAGCCTGGGCTAAATAACAAGAAAGAGGACGGAGGGAAGAAGAGAGAGAGAGAAGTACAACTTCTTCTTTGGACAATGTTAAGGATTAAATCAGATAAGGTGGTAAAGCATTTAATCTAACAGCCACCACAGTCATTATTTAGATACGATTGCCTATGTTGCTTGCAATATTTTGCATGGAAATTTCTCTCATAGCATTCTGGAAAACATTGTCAGTAGAATGAGTTAAAGTCACAGAATAATTCCACAGCAGTGCAACCTTGTATCTCTGTAAATTCACGGACTTAGAGACAAAAGCCGTTTTTAGTCATGTAATCCAAATATCTCGGGATTTAGCAGCTGCTGATTGCAAATGCAGTCACATCATACTAAACCCGAATGTCAACAGCAGCCAGCAAAACCCCCAGTTGACTGGCTTCTTGTTGACTCAAGGAAACACAAACTTTTACAGAGCCCCCCTCTAAAGGGTGCTCACACCATCCACAATTTTTCCTCACCACTGTTTGCTGAGCCCAGATTTGTAGCCATACGCCTCTTTGCTTCCACAGAGTTGCTGATCTTAGCCTGCTAGACTGTTCCTACCATCACTTCTGTTTGGGCTACTGCTGCTAAAGATGGATGTTCCCACACCTAAGGTTTTTATAAAAAAATGGAACACACCACCGGTCAAGGCTTAAGATCCTCTTGGCTGCTTTGGTGAGGATGGAGGATATTTCTTTTTTATTCTTTCGCGTCCCTCTGTGATAGCTCCCCTAGGTTGCTTGAGCTGTCAGTACTTGCTGACAAGAGTTCTTAACCTTCCGGTACCAGAGCAAGGACTCCAGTGAGGCCGGGTTCAATAATTCAACAGCCGGTGTGGTGCTAAAACCCTTTGCCCATTGCCTTTGTTCTGGATGCATAAGTCTTCATAAAACTGGAAAGTCACCGGCCTTCTGCTGAATCAGGACTAACTCCATAGTGTTTCACTGTCAGGGAGACTGATGGCCACCGTATCTCACGGCTACCAAAGGAAGAGTCTCTCTCTCTCTCTCTCTCTCTCTCTCTCTCTCTCTCTCTCTCTCTCTCTCTCTCTGTAGAGATACAGGAAAAGTAAAAAGGGCCCATGCTGACTTTATTCAGAACCACACTTTTAATGCCATTTCAATCAGTGCACCCTCTGCTGTCGGACTCCTTGAGGGTCAGGAGCTCCGACACCTGCCACCACGCTGTAGCTATAATCATCCCTCCCCTCCAAATCAAACCCTGTTGCTGCGTCTTGTGACCAAGATAGAGCAATTGCTATTTAAACCACGAGTGGCTGCTGCAGCTACAGCCTGGAAGGAAGTAGCGTTATTTCTCTCTGGAGTAAATAGCCTTTTATTTAGCAAAGATGATGCCCCCAGGGCATGATTTGGAAGGAGCACTGAAGCACAGAAATAGCCAAACCAATCAGCATAAAAAGTAAACGAGGATTTTCTGGATGAGAAGGCAAAGGGAGCCGGAGCAAGAAACAGGAAAAACTAGGGAAAAGCCACCTAGCGTAAGGCTATCAGTCCGTGGGAACAGCACAGGTTAGACATCACCAGCTACCTGCCTAGGACGTTCAAAGGCAGAGGATGCTTATGTGCCCTGTTCAGAGGCTAACTCCAGGCTGAAAGGTAATGGGCTGCAGTGGGAGTGTTTCAGGGAGCGTGAGGGAGAGTCTCTTCTAAATGTGAGGAACAGCATGTAGAGCACATTGAGGAGCCTCGGGATGGGTTGCTGACTTTTGGGGATTTGCAGAGATATTTGGGAGGAGACTGTCAGCTAATTTTATGGAATTCTCTCAGGATGAGATGAGCTCAGCTGACACTTGGGTGATAGTTTCCTTCTGCGTGTGCTGCGGCTTGCCCACCTCTGCTGTGTGTTTACAAATGAGGCTAAGTCTGAATCAGAGCACTTTCCGTTCTGTTTGCTATTGTGGTCATCCCCCACCAATGATGTTCCTCAGATCCATGGAAATCTTTGTAGACCATGGATAAGAGGGAGGAACAGTGTGTGCAGGTGACATGGTGGACCCACCAATCCTGGATACATTTCAGATAAACAAAATTTCAGATAGGTACCCAGCCATGGAAAGTTCAACTGATATCCCAACATTTGGGAGGCAGAAGCATAAGAGGGAGAAAGTGGGGGAGGAAAAGTGAAAGAAAGGGAGATGGATGTAGGAAGTTACAGGGACTATGATTCCAGCTTGGTGTGGTGGCATACGTCTGTAATAACAGATTCATGAAGCTGAGACAGGAAGACACTGGATTCTAGGCCAGCCTGGAGCACCGTAATGTGACCCTGGTACAAACTACCAAACAAACAAACAAACAAACAGAAATGTAAGTTGTCAAGGAATGTTTCTTCAGCAAGTACAGCTAATACGTTACCAACACCCCAAAGGAGATTTCAAACTCAATCTCCCCCTCTGTTAAGATCCAGTACAGTCAGGGCAGCGCAAACACACAACATTTTAAAGTTGTTAAATGCTGTATTTCCTCAGCAAGTCCAGTTCATAGAATGTCAACACTTCAAAGTCAAAACCAGATATTCTCTCCCTCCGTTAAGTCTCTCACATCCAGCAGTGGGGAAGTGGCCCAGACAGTGGGTGGAGTTAGGCTTGGCTTGGAATGGAGTAGGGAAAGGAGGAGCTGAGGGGGGCAGGAATTTCTTAACTGACACTGTCTTAGATGGGGTTGTGATTTGTGCGTCTGACAGGTGTTTGGTGCAGGGTTCCCTATTAGGGATACAGAGCCTAGATGGCTGTCAATGTCCTTAGCCACTTTCCACGAAGGCCTGTTTGTCCCTCTGGGAAATCTGATTGGAAAGGAGGAAAATGAGCCATAATAGTTCTTTGTTATATAACCCATTTCTGCCCATGGGAAATACTGATTATTTTCCTCTTGACAAACGCTGAGTATAGGTTGTCCAATAAGAGCTAGTCCTTGATTTATTCATCAGCTCAGCTTATCTTTTACAGTGAGAGTTAGACACAAGCCTACAAGATCCCTGAATGGTCCTCAGTCACTGGACTTGAGCTGAAGGGTAGATAGCACCCTCCCCACCGTGAGGGAAGCACTGGTCACAGCAGAGCTCTCTTCATGCATGATAGACTGCAGCTCCTCCGGGTCCAGATGTCTATGTGCTCTGTATAAGGAAAAGTGAAAGAGATAGCTTACCAATTCTTGTCACCAACTGCAGTTTCTACAGGGAAGTATGAAACTGTTTTGGCTATGATATATACTGACTTTGTGCTTTAGATGAAGTTCCCCCAGAAGCACTGTCACTCCTCCTTAAAATGTGACTTTCACCAGGGCAACCCCACCCCTCAGACACGAAGGTGATGTTCTTTCTCTTTCTTGGGGAGATTTCTTTCTAATGGCAGTGAGTAGGTGCCAGGCTAAGTGGGGAGAAGGCTATTTGCTCTGTAAACTGTTCAGTGGGCTGCTGATGTATGGTGGTGTTGGCCAGGTAGTAGCTGAGATCCCTGGAGACATAGAGATTAATGCCAACAAATCAGTGTCTCAATTGGGTTTTCAGTTTCAGTGAGCACATGCACCCATTGGACGTATTGACACGGTCCAAAGCTAAGGGCAGATTGAGGATGATTTGTTTAGTTTGATTGATTGAACCACAAGACCGGGCCATTCAGCCTGTAAAATATCTAGGCTGTAAGGATCTGATATTGGCTATCTCCATTCATCAAACCAAGTAGATAATCAGCAAAATACCTTTTGACTTTGTGACGTAAAACAATAGTGGCTCATTCAAAGTCATGGCTTTGGTGGTCATATCTGGGCAGATGGTTTCAACATTTGTTTCTACCTCTAGCTTTGAAATTTTTTCTAACCGGGCAATATTATTTTCCAAAAGTCATCAGGCATCTTTAATAGTCTCTCCCACTCACATTTTCTGTCCTGAATATCTCATCCTGTAATTCTCATTTCCCATCCCAAGCAGTCAGTCTTAAGGTCAACTTTGACTGCTCCCTCCTCTGCCCCTTCCTTCCACAGACCACCAGATACCAAGTCCTATCAATTTTGATTTCAAAATGTCTTTGAAATCTTCCTCCTCCTCTCCAGTTCTCCTGTCATGCTACCCGATAACTTCATCAAGGCCCAACCTCCGATTATTACAAAGACTGTGTCGTCGACCTTGGCATTCTGGCTTTGCCTCATTCCAAACCTTCCTTTTCCTCTGCCTACCATCCCCTGGAGGATTCTCACTGGTGTGGACTTTCTCCTGGTAGTCTCCGCATTGCAGGGCTTGGCTCTAACCTGTCTTTGCATTTGATCTCTGCTCACACCCCTTCGTGTATCCTACTGAGCCATCTAATCTTTGGTTATCTGCATTGACTCATTTCCTTCCTATACACATGCTGCTCCTGCTCTGGCAACTGCATGCTCATCACTTTAGCTTCCAACCTCTCTCCAAGTCTGTCCTGTTCCTCATGAGCCAGTTAACTACCACGTCCTCACAGTCTTCCTTTCAGATTCTTGCCAGCAAGAGTCTTTCCCTATCTATGCTCTGCTGTCTCTTAAACAGGCACTGATCTACTCTCTAGACTGTAAGTTCTTTCAGGACAGGATTTGTGCAGTCCTCTCTATATTCTACAGGTTCCTTATAGTTTATGTATAATAGCTGTGTTTTATTTTTCTGTTTCTCTTTTAAATTAATTTTTAAAGTTAGCATAAAATGTAATGAGTTTTGCTGTGGCATTTTCATACATATATGTCATTATACTTTGTTGTTATTTATCCCACTTCTCTGCAGTAGCTGTTCTTAAAATAATTGTTGAATAAATAAATGCTTGTCAAGAATGCAAACTTTTCAGCTGGGCAGTGGTGGCACATGCCTTTAATCCCAGCACTCGGGAGGCAGAGCCAGGCGGATCTCTGTGAATTTGAGGCCAGCCTGGTTTACAGAGCGAGATCCAGGACAGGTACCAAAACTACACAGAGAAACCTTGTCTCAAAAAAAAAAAAAAAAGCACCCCACAACAAAACAACAACAACAAAAAACAAAAACCAACCAAACAAAAAAGAATGCAGTCTTTTCAACGTGTTTGTTTCTTCTCCTCTTGTGTGGAACACAACTTCTTATTTGATTATATAAACTAATGTAATGGAAAAATTTCCTTCAAGAGCATGGACTATGCTCTTGTGGCTTTCTGTGCCCTGGTAATATTGGTCTTTTACCAATGTTTGTGGCAGTAATTATAAGGAGAAAGGGAAGTCCTGGGAAGTAGTTCACTGCAGAGGAAATGGACATGAAGATTCTAGCTATAAATGGAAAATAATAGGTTTTCCAGGAAGGACATTATGAAAGGCAATAGTCCTCTTGGGCAGTGCTGTTTTCAGGAGGAATCTTTTTTTTTTTTTTCAAAGTAACATCTTAGATTTTTTTTTTTTTAAAAGGAGAAGCTGAACTTGTAGGAAGTGTAGGATAATCAAATCATTGTGAAATCTGGTCAGACTTTTCCTGGAATTTTGTAACTTACTGGATTTCATGAGATTAGACAAGAGAGGTAAAAATGACTACTACCCTGGAGAGCAAGACTAATAGCAATGGATTACAGGAGAGCAGTAGTTTAGCAGACCACTATGCCTGGCCGATGTTGAACTGCTCTCACTTCTATCTACCTGCCAAGTGCATGAAAGCACAGGCCAAACCAAAGCAGGATACTTGACTGCAAAGGAAAACGTAGGAGGTGCGTGAAAACTCAAGGACAGAAGTAGAATTTTCTTTGGGCACATTTCATAGGAATAAAATGAAATGAGCATTTAAGGGTTTAGTGTCAAGTTCAGCTAGAGTCTGAAGTCATCAAAGTGTCCTATACTGATATCTCCCCGAATGATTTGAAGTAGAGCCTTTCATGGTACAGTGTAATAGGTCATAGAGGGATGTTCACATAAAGAATGAATCTCAGCACATTACTATAACATATAGCAGCTGCTAGGTTAACTGCTGTTAGGTTAAAGGCCAGAAGTACCTTATATTGTTTTGAGAAAGGGTTCCTCTATGTAGTCAAAGAGTCACATAGGTTCAAATACACTTCTGCCTAAAGGCAAACACATGAACTCTATGCAGTCATCAGTTACTTCAAGAAGGGCCATCTACCATTGTCTTTTGAGATAGGGTCTTTCACTGGCCTGAAACTTAACTATTAGATGATGCTGACTGAGCAGTGAGTCCCGGGAATTTATCTGTCTGTGCCTCCTCAGAGCTGGGATTACAAGGGAGTGCCACAACAACAGGCATTTAGAAAATACTTTAAATTTTTTTTTGACAATTTCATATATGTATACAATGTACCTTGGTCATATTAACCCTCAACTATTCCCACCAATTCTCTCCTAACCTCCCTACACATGCCCCTATCTCCCTTTCATGTCTTCTTACCTACTCATCATTCCTTTGATAGTTTACTAAAACTGATTAGTCTACCTACATGAGCAAGGACAAGCTACTAGCAGCTACACCCCTGAATAAAAATGACTTCCCCTCCCCCAGGAACTATCAGTTGTGAATAGCTCCACACCTAGAGGTGGAGCCTCATGAGACCTGCTGGATTTATTCTAGAATGTTGACTGGCTTGATTTTGTGCAGGTCACCATAGGATCTATGAGTTCATGAGTTCAATGGCCATGCACAGCACTTCTGCCCATCCTCCAGCTCTTACATTCTTTCTGGTCACTCTTCTGTGATATACCCAAAGCCTTGGAATGATTAATATAATCTATGGATATAAACATCAATATTTAGAAGATAGCTTGACAACATTCCTGTTTAACAATACAGCAGTAGTTGGCTCTTTCCTCCCATCTCAAATACCTATGACCTCCCTAGCCATGGGCTTTCGCCCTGATTTACAGTACCAGACAGTGATTCCCTCCATCAAATCAGATAATAGTTGTGTTACTTCCATAACAATCTTGCCACTTTGCACCTGTGGCTGCATTCTGCTTGGCAGGTCAGTATTGGAGTGTGCAGGGTTCACTGCTACATAAATCCTTGGTCATCTTTCTCCTTCAGTGGTCTGCGTAACATCTTGGGGACATTGAAAGCTAGCCAGCATGGAAGAAGTTTTCAGGTCAGTTCCAGTTTGATTTCTCTTTGTGCTAAAACCAGAGTATGCTGTGTTTTCAGCAATAGAAACTTAACATCTAATTACAATTGACACTCACAAGCAACAGCAATAGCCTGTGTTGTTTTGAGAACCTCGGGGACCTCACTGACCAAAAGCTCATAGGAAATATCCCACATCTGGTATTTTCACTTAATAATCCATGTCTTCTGGGAGAAGCATTATTTACCCATGCAGGGTGTTTCTGTTAAAACTCCCTTTTAAAAATTAAAATTATCCTAAAAAGTAGCAGGTTTCTATAAGACTTTCTCATGTAGCCTTAGTTTGAGTTAGTCCACCTCCTCCTCTTCCTTATTCCTTCTCCTCCTCCCATTCTTGATTAAGCCTTTAACCTCCATTATTTTCCTCCAATTTCACATCATGTGTGTTCCTCATATCCCCTCCTCCCCTGAAGGCCTTTCCCATTCCTTCAGATGCTGGACCCTCTCTAGCTTCCTGATGTCTACAGACACTCCAAATTGAATATACGTATAAATGTGAACATTGGAAGCTAGGATACACGTGTGAAAGAAACATGCAGTGTTTGTTTTTCTGGGCCCTCACCAGGCATTTTTACATAGGTTCAGAGGATTCAATTCAAGTTCTTGTGCTTATAGGGCAAACACTTTAATGGCTGAGCCATCTTCATAGCCTCATACTTTTTGTGTGTGTGATTTAAATATAAGTGATTCCCTGGGCATAGGCCTTAAACTTCTTTTCCTCTCTACTCACTTGTATTTCTGTAATTCAAAGTTATCTTTTGACTGATGACTCCAAAACATCCAACTTCAGTCCCATCACCTCCCCAAACTACTGACCTGCCTGCTCTCTTCTTTTGGATCCTAACAGACATCTCTATGCCTAAAGCACCGCCCCCAGTCCTCCTCTGTAAACCCACCTGTCCTGTGGAATTCTCCAGGTCAGCAAGCGGTACCCAATCTTCTAATCGGCCTGGTGAGAAGTTACAGATGTCATCTCTGGCCTTCTTTCTCCATTCTCATTCCTGTCAGTCAGCTTTACCCTTGAACGGCATCCGACCAAGCAAATTTTACTCTTCCTTCCTTGGCTTCCACTCCTGGACTTGTTCCTCTAGCCTCTTCATAGAGACTAAAGTTAACTTTTTGAAGGTGAGTCAGGTCATGTCTCTCCTCCACTCTAATTCTCTCAGTGGTCCATTCATCTCACTCCCATTTCTGTGACTCAAAGTCTTGTGTAGACTGCTGATTCCAAGACGTAACAGTTAATGTCCTTGCGATGGGCCCAGAAGAGCCTCGATTCTCATGCCTTATCTGTTGTTTCTCACTGTCTCTCTGTCACACTGACTTCCTCACTGCCCCCTTAAATCCTAGGCATGCTCTCCTCTAGTGCTTTTTAACCTTAGTGTATACCACTCTTGCTTGAAATGTTTGCACAACTTATTCCTGTGGCCAAGTCTTTGCTTGCTGTATCGTTCATTTCTGGCAAGCCTTCCCTGGTCAATCTTGTTAAAAGTTCAATCCTGCACTGTCTTCTTTTCCTGCCTTATATTTTCCTGCAGTGTTTATTGCTAGCTGACACAGAATACATTCACTTTATTTACTTATTACTGTTCTGCACCACCACCAGAATATAAACCCGTGAATGTAGTGATCATTTTTAGTTTTGTTCACTCAGGTTGTATACTCAGTGCCTAACACAGTACCTGATATTAAAAGGGCACTCAGTTGTTATTTTTAAAAATAATTTAATGACTATTTGGAAACAGAGAAGGCTGACTTTCTCTGAGGCATGATGTTTTGACCGTTAGAGTACTTTGATCATTTTATTTTTATTTTTTTACTTTTTATTTTTTTTTGAGATAGGGTTTCTCTGTGCAGTTTTGGAGCCTGTCCTGGGTCTCACTCTGTATGAGGCCAGGCTGGCCTCAAACTCACAGAGATCTGCCTGGCTCTGCCTCCCGAGTGCTGGGATTAAAGATGTGCACCACCACCGCCCAGCAATTTTAATCATTTTAGTTACATTGAATGTTCATCTTGGATTTTGTTTTTCTCCAAGATATAAATGCAGTATCTCTTCATTCTTTACTTGATTCATTATTGCTGATAGACACAATCAATAAAGATTAAAAATTATAATATTAATGAAATGACTGAAGAGAGCTATTTAAAGATACCTACTATAGATATTCAACAATTGCTTGCTTTTGTGTTAAAAAAAGAACTGTGGGATTTCTTTTCAAAGATCTGGTCATGTGACAGTATTCTAGTTTTCTTTCTGTTGCTGTGATAAAAAAACCATGACCAAAGCAACTATGGGAGGAAAGGACTTATTGGCTTACAGGTTACAGCCTATCATCAAGGAGCTCAGGCAAGGACTTAGAGGTAGGAACTCAAACAGAATCCTTGGAGAAATGCTGCTTAATTGGCTGGTTCTCCTTGCTTGCTCAGCTACTTCTTTATAAAACCCAGGACCTACATCCCCGGGGTTGGCACCATCTACAGTGAGCTGGGTCCTTCCACATCAATCATCAGTCAAGAAAATGCACCACAGACTCGCCCACAGGCCAATATACTGGGGATATTTTCTCAATTGAGGTTCCCTCTTCCAAAATGACTCTAGCTGGTGTCATGTTGACTTAAAACTAGCTAGCACAGTGTACATGTACATGCTTGAAGTGTCCCCTGAAGATTCATGCTCTATAGTGTCTAATTCCTTTATCAAAAAGAAGCAACAGACTATTACTCCAACTTTTCTTTTTGACTTCCAATAATAGCTGTGACCTGGTGCAATGTGCTATTCTGTCAAATCATAATTGTCATTAATAAAACATTTGTACATTGTTTTGTCTAGATCTATACCACATAGAAAGCGGCATACCAAGATAGTGATTTGTTCTGATGTCCATTAATATGAATATCATGAAACTTGAAATAGTCAGAATTTCCTAGGTGCATCCACTAACTAAATACATCATGGATGTGTTTTGCTTGTTTGTTCGTTTTTCCTGTGTGTGACCCTCTGGAGGAGCACAGCACAGCTCTCCTTGTGAGGAAACTCACTGAGGGAGTGTAGTTGGGGGACAGCCTTGAGTGGCTACAGATGTACAACAGTGCTCCTGCAAAGGCAGTATTTCTTTTCCCGGGGCTGTTTCCAGTCAATGGCTGAATGTAGCTGAGTTAACCAGGACCAGGTAGACTACTGACTGATTCCTCTCACAGTCAGCCATGGCATGGGGTGTCCACATTGCCTTAGCTGAGAAATCCTCAGGGCTGCATTCCAGTCTGAAGCTTTTCCTTCCCAACCTCCTTCTTCCCAGATGTTTGCATGTGTATTGCCTGCTCACAGATGTTGTACGTGCATAGCCATCTGAAGTTCTCTCTGCCTCTGTGCTCCTTGACACCTTACCCTTCATCGGCAAGTTCCCCAATAAATATCTCCAGCATTTAATCCTGTCTCGGTGTTTGCTTCTCAGAAAACCTGAATAGTTGCAGGAGGTTCCAGCAGCAGCAATTCAAGAAAACATTCATGAGAAGGGATCCAGGGACTGGCTCACTTATTGCCTCATTGACAAGAAGAATTACATCCTGAAAGGAATATGGGACACGGATGCTCTGCGGCCCAATTGACAAAGAATTTACCTGGGATGACAAGTGGAGACTGTCTAGTGGAGAATAACATCTTTACCAATGTGATGATTCAGGTCTTTGTAGCTATGGGGATAATATCTATAAAAGCTGCAAGGTTGTCTGGCTATTACTAGATTGGTTGTGTTGATGCTTTGGGGGGAGGGGGAGAAAAACTTCAATAAACAACAACAACAACAACAACAACAACAACAACAAAAGAACAACACTCAGCTTGTTAACAATCAGTGAAGAGCCTGTGAGAGACAGAAGCCCTCAGTACCTGATAGAGAGGTCCTCATCCTGCCCTTAGTACCTGACAAAGAGGTCCTCATCCTGCCCTCAGTACCCAATAGAGATGTTCTCATCCTGCCCTCAGTACCTGACAAAGAGGTCCTCATCCTGCCCTCAGTACCTGACAGAGGTCCTCATCCTGCCCTCAGTACCCAATAGAGATGTTCTCATCCTGCCCTCAGTACCTGACAGAGAGGTCCTCGTCCTCTGTAGCTGGAGCTTAGACAGATGGGAAGCAGACTCAGTATAATAGGATTTCAGAGTTTGGGGCACAAGTAAGTGCTTAGCAAAGTTAGGTATGTTACACTGATTTCACTGGAAACAGCAGGGCCCCTGAGATTTGGGATAGAATCATATCTGTGGATGTTCCTGAGTATTGTGTCTCTGCTGGAATCTTCACAGCGAGGAAAATGTGGGAATGCATCTATGACCATGTAGTCCAGCAGTCATGTCACAAATTACTGCATCTAGAAGAAATTGGTTTCGCGCAGTTAGAAGCTGAAGGCTACCTGAAGTGCTGGAATAGAAATTATATGGTAAATTAAACTAGAGACTTTATAAGGCACTATGTTTCCAGGGAAGCAACCTGGAGTCAATGTCTCCACTGGCCATCTTTCTCAATGACCCATTGGGGAAGCCCTGCTTCCCATCTTCGTGACTATGGACCTTGCAATATTGGGGTCCTTGTCCCCAAAAGTGTATTCTTGCTACAGGATACAGTAAGGATCTCAATGAACTCTAGGTTGTTATTGCTTGTGACACTTTGAATCTCTATGTTTAGAAAGTAGAAAGTCATCATCTTGGCAGGGACAGTGGTCCTTCACCATCAGATGGACTATATAATAAGGCTGCTTTGATGCAGTGAGGGAAAGAAGGGATACCTGTACAACCCAATTTACTTAGGTGTCTCTTCACATGTATTGCTTCATTATGACCATAAGCACATACCCACAGCAACTCTGACTGACCAGCAGCTCAGATGTCCCTGAGCAAGCTTGGGTCATATGATCAGGAAAGCCACCAAGACCAGCCCACGTGCTAGCTGAATGGGGAAGGCTAGAGTAAGAGTGGAGGAGAGAGATGATGGGAGTAGCTGTAGCTTCAAGTTCAACTGAAGCCACACAGCTGTAGTTCTTCCTATTGTCCTGCCTTCTTCCATGTTTTCCACCCCCACATCAACCAGGGAAAAAGACCAGTGGACTTGTTCAGCGTAGAGAGTGGTCACGGAGTTTCATTTTGTTCTGCACTGATTGCTGTCACAGAGTTTTATGTCTATATTATGGTTGCTATCATCTTTCAACATTTTCTCAGAGTTCTTATATATACCTCAGCTATTTTTACTTCCCCTATAACTTTTATAAACATAGAAACATATGAAAATTTCAGAAGCATGTGTACAATTACCAGGATGCTTAACTGTAGCTCCTTAAATTCAAGAGGTGTTTTGTGTAGCCGTACACATTGCAGAAAGTATAAATCCAAGTTTCAAAGATTAAATAAATACTCAGAGGCTAATACCATTCTTAAAAACAGTCACTACCCGTCTCTCGCTGTCAGTATTGACAGGTAAGTGGGTAGGGGTACAACGCCAGTAGTTAGAGCAGTGGTTCTCAACCTGGGGTGGGGAGTGTCACATATCAGATATCCTGCATATTAGATATTAACATTACAATTCAAAACAGTAGCAGAACTACAGTTATGAAATAGCAATGAAATAATTTTATGGTTGAGGTCACCACAACATGAGGAACTGTATTAAAGGGTTGCAGCATTAGGAGGGTTGAGAACCACTGAGTTAGAGTATGCAAAACTGGAACCAACTGGAACCTGATGGAGTTTGTTACATAGGGTTGACAATTTATATTTATATAGGTTTCTCAAAGGGTTGACAATTTATATTTATATAGGTTTCTCAAGGTTGGTTTTAAAAAATGAATCATTTGAGTTGCACTGAAAACTCTGAGTTAATTAAGGCAAGCATCATTTTTATCTTGCCAAATATTGAAGCTCAAATAAGCTTGGTAATTTGTCTAAATCACAAACTACAAATGTTAGCTAGAGTTGGTTTATGAACCCTGGGCCATCTGATCTCAAAGTCTATTCCCTTCCCAATAATGTAAGTAACTCCCTTCTAATGGCTAATCTTGGTTGTCAATTCGACTACATCTGGTATCAACTAAAACTCAAGCAGTTGGGCATGACTATGAGGAATTTTCTTGACTGGATCATTTGAGGTGGGAAGACCCATCCTAGATCAGCCCACATAAAATAACATAGAAGAAGGAAGCTTTTCCTTTCTGCCTGCTTGCCCTCACTCTCACTGACAAATTTATCATCCTGTTGCTAAGGTATTCCTTTGCTGATAGTAGAACTTACTTCTTCAGGATTCCAAGGTAGACTGAAGACCAGCTGAGAGATCCAGTCTGGTAGACTGAGCAACTACTGGATTCTTGGCCTTTCCTTTGAGAGACAGGCATTGTTAGATTAGCCAGACACAGCCTGTAAGCCACTCTAATAAATGCCCCTTTAATATATATTCCATCAGTTCTGTTCCTTTACAGAATCCTGACTAATACACTCATCCTCAGAGTCAGGCCCAGAGTGTTTTTCAGACAAAACACATAGCCAAGTCAGGACAAGAAAGGCCAGTTCTTGTATTTCTAATTGTCAATGATTTTTCCATCCATTGAGAAAATTGCAGAATACTTGTGACCTTTCCCAGGGCAAGAAGCCTTCATTAGTGGCCTCATCATGTTGATGGTTCCTACTTCAAAACATCCTTAATTATCTAAAAGATAAGAAAATATATGGGACATGGAAAGAAGCAAACAGCATTAATTTTCAAATCAACATTCCAATGGAAAAAGAATAATTTCTCTACACCTCTGGGCTTATATTCTGTGATATGCAGCGGACCAGTGCTCAGACTCATGCTGTTTGTCTGAATCCCCTTTATTTATTTTTCATTAATCTGTCTCCCTTGTGTGCCTGGCACTCAGTAATCTGCTCATCTCTAGCATGATCTATACTATAATCCATCGTTTCTCTCTTCATGCATTTTAATGAAGCAATTTTTGCCTCCTTTACATAACGGCTGTCCTGATTTCAAACTACAACATAACCATTTATTGTCACATCATTGAAAGCAAATCTTTAAAAGGAATACCTCAGAACAGGATAGATACAGATTTTTCACTCTTTTAATTTTTTCTTCTAAAAGAAGAGGCCTTTGTGAACTCAGTAGCATTTTTATCATTTAATTTTCAGTAGATGCTCAGGCTCGGAAATAGATAGTCCTCCGACACCAACCCAAGTGGGAAAAATGCTGGCAGCCGGAGTCCTTTGTCCCCTTCAGGCCTCATCTGTTGACAGGATGCTTTGAATTGTTGTACTCCCTGAACTGCTCTTGCAGGTTGGTTGTGCAGACAAAGAATTATAGAATAGCTGTGCAGGAAGTGCCTGCCCACTGCTGCCATTTTGTGTCTGGCATTGTCTTCCCCCCCGTGTTTTCTTGGTCATTGTCCGGACTTGGGTTGTTCGCCCCTTTCTGCCTGCTAGTATTTGCACATCCAGGTCTGTGTTTGGTTGCTTCCTGAACTTTGCTCTCTGTGTGATAGCTGACCCACCACCGTGCTCTTTTCCAGGTATCCTTTACATTGTCCTTCTGGTTATTCTTGGGAACCGTGTCACCTTGGTGTGTACCTGATTTCACATCTCACGGTGGCCTGCACCACTGTTGGACTTTTCAAACCTTGCCAACCTTGTGGTAGATTTACCTTTTATTCATTTATTCACTCTTTCAATAATCAGTTATCAAACACCTATGTATGCAGTTGACAGAAAGAAAAAAAAAAAGACAAATGTTCTTCCCTGGCAGAAATCATTGACTAGAAGATGAAAAGACCTAGAAGGGAGACATAGGAATTTTGAAAGGCTGTTCTGCACACTTGGGGTTCCTCCACTAAGAGAAAATATGCAATAGTATGGATAGACATTTAGGCACGGGTGTTTGGAAGGGGTCACTTCAGAAGTGGCCTTAATGTTTCATTAGCTTCTCTTGCGAGGCTGTGTAGTTTTCAAGAAGGGCCAAGTCATGGTGAAAATATGAAGAGAATATTATGAAGGCATGAGGGAAAGGCAAATAAATACTCTTGGTGTTAAGGATGGCTTCCTGGAGGAAGATGGCCCTGATCAACTTTCAAACCTAAGTTCTATTTAAGTAGATGAAGGAGAGGAGAAAGAAGATGGCAGCAGGCAGAGTGTTTTGAACATCGAGTCCTCCATATGGGCATCAATCACAATAGGAAGACTTGGGGGCTGGTAGATGGTACATTTTGCTGGAATAGAGGAGCCATAACAGAAAGAAGAGGTGATATTGGAGATGGAAATGTGGGTCAAATCACTGGAAAGTTTTGTACCGCACTATGGATCTTAGATTTCATCTTGGACAAACTACCTTGGTGGAAAATATGGGTGTGTGGATTTCACTTAGGAGATGCAGCAGTCACAGAAGCAGGAGATGGCAAGTTATAAACTAAAGATATCCCATCAGGAATCAAAAGAGGAGAGGGACTGAAGATTAAATGTAGGGTCTAGAAAGATTGGAGAGTAAAACCCTGACTTTCTACCTTGGGTATGCATATCAAGGAAACATTACTTGTAGAATAGGCAGGGAAGGGGGTTGATCTAGTGGAAGATTGTGTGTTTAATTTAAAGAAAACTTAGCTTTCAGAAAAAGTGGCATCCAAGTCTGAAGTTAGGGAAGAGTCTAGCAAGACATAAACACTAAGAAAACATGGGCACCGAGAGAACAGGTGGAAGCGAGGGTAAGAACCAGCTAACCCAGGGAGGTGTGACGAAGTACAGAAAGCCAGAAAGAGAGCTCTGGAAGGTGTCAGAACAAGCCAGAAGAGAGAGTGAGGGGGCTGCAGAGCCGAGAACCAGCAGCCAGAGTAAAATGCTTTAACATGCCAAAGGCTGAGTCCTGCAAGAAAAAGTCAGAAACATGTCCATTGGGGTTTTCAGCAGGAAGCAAGTAGAGACCAGGGTGAGAATATGTGGAAAGCTGTGATGGGCACAAGCCTGTTTCCGGAGGTTGAGCAAGCAGGTGTATGGCATGGGAGGGATGCTGTGTGGAGAGTTTTAAATGACGGCGATCTGAAAGGTGGTGAGCATTAGCTCTGGTGATTGGAATCTAGACCAGTGGTTCTTAACCGTCCAAATGCTGCAACCCTTTAATACAGTTCCTCATGTTCTGGTGCCCCCCCCACCATAAAATTGTTTTTCTTGGTCCTGCATAACTGTAATTTTGCTACTGTTATGAATCATAATGTAAATATATGTCTTTTTCATTGGTCTTGGGTGCCCCCTGTGAAAGAGTTGTTTGACTCCAAAATGGGTCAGACCCCACAGGTTGAGAACCATTAATCTAGATTTTTTTTTAAAGATGGGAGATAATTAAGCATTTTTATAGTCTAAGAGGTTAAATGTTCAGAAGATGGGATGGGAAGTGGGTTGGAACAATGTCCGAACTTCATGGTATGGTTTGGGTCTTAAATTTTCCCCCGCGGCTCATATATTAAAGATTATTGGCCTGTGGTGCTTTGGTGAAGGTAATGGAAGCTTTAGGAAATGAAGTCTAGAATTCTCTACCACAAGCCCAGTGAGATGAGGCCAGGTGACACTGAACTGGAACATCTGAAATCATGAGTCTCTAAAAAAATTAAATTCCATTTTATGTATTTATTTTGCCTGTCCATCTGTGCAGGCATGTGCCTACATTATGGCAGAGGTGCATACCTGTCAGAGGACAGCTTGTGGGAGTTGGTTCTCTCCTTCCATCATGTGGGTTCCAGGGATCAAAATCACGCCATCAGGCTTGGAGGCAAGCGCTCTTACCCAATGACCTATTTTGACGACTCACACTGTCCTTTTGGTTGATGGTGTTGTTGCTATGAGAAGCTGAGCAGTGCACGTGGGCTCCCATCATTTCCTAAGCTCCAGGTTCTTTTGTTCCTTTTAGGGCATTATGGCTGTCTCCATAAGCTAACTAGTGCAAATCTGGCTGTCTGGGATTTTGACCTTGATGTTTTCTGTCACCTCTGACGTCCAGTGATTGATTTATTGATGGACCAATGAAACATAAATGTTATGTTCACCAGCAAGAAGTGGAGAGGTGTGTTGACTTAGGCTCCCTGGACGGAGAATGGGGGGAAGGGTCAAAGGTAGCAGTGGAATGGAATTACCCTTTCATCCCGGTGCCCAGCTCTCTCCTATGATTCTCATCCTCTTACTGACTTGCCCTGGCAGGGAGCTATTAGCTTCAAAGGGAATGGAATTATTTGCGAGTAGAAAAAGATCAGGAAGTGTCAGTTTGCCCTGGCTTCTGGAAACCCGTAATTTAGGATATTATTAAAACCGCAGTACCCATTCTAGAGGCAAAAAGATCAAGAGCTATGTCCAGAGCCTGCCTCAAAGGTACGCCGCCAGGATTCCTGTTTGTTAGCAGTTGAGGGCACTAACAGTAAATGTGAAGATGCTCTTTAGTCCAGAACATGCTCTGCTGATGCCAGATATTACCATCCGTTCTGAAAAGCCGTTTGCAGGAGTGTTTGCCCGAGGCCCTCATGGTCCACAAATGAAGCGGCAGCAGTTCAGAGGTGATTCATTGTAGAGCATGTGCCTTCCTGCAGCAGGGAAAAGCAACCCGCATTATCTGCTCAGTGCCCACTTGACAGTGTTGGTGAGATAAAAAGTCACCCACCATTTCTCATGCACCGCGTCGATACGTGCTGAAGCGGGCCTGTTCCCCGAGCTGCCACAAAACAAAATGCAAAGCACTTTGCCACCAAGCCTTCCTGAATGCTTCCTGAGTGACAGACTTACAATAGAAGTCCTGGGCACTGAAGCCTAATTAGTATTAGTGTTAAAAAGACCTTCACCTCTTTCAGAGAGAAAGAGAAAAGTATCGCACTGCATAATTGTAATCAGGGACCAATGAGTTGTATACAAATAAAAGAGGAAGAAAATTGGGATTCATGGTGCATAATATTCATCATTTTTGCTTAGAGACACACCAAAATTAAAACACACACACACACACACACACACACACACACACACACACACACACACACACACTCATTATATTGTCCAAATATATTTGTCGGGCATGTGATTGCCTGTAGGTTCCAGGGCAGAAATACATCTTGTTTTCAGGTAGTTCATAATCTGTGATAGATCATGCAGATAAAGGCACAATAAATATTTGAAAAATAATAGCTACAAAGACAAGAATACTAGGAATTTTTGGAAAGAATATAAAAGGTGATAGATCGTCTATCCAGAAGGATTATTGCACAAGGAATGTGGGCATGGCAGCTCACATATCACGTGAGAAGAGAATAAACAGGGGCAGTTCTGAAACAGCAGAGTTTGCAGTGAATTTTGGGCATTCAGAGGTGGATTTGGTTGGGAAGACATTGCAACTGTCTCTCAGGGCCCCTCATTTGCACACACCCCCTCCCATAACTGCAGGCTTGTGTTAGATGTATACTTACCTGTTCTGTTTTAGTAAAATTTTTTTTTACTTTATACGTTTTTTTTTTTAAAGATTTATTTATTATGTATACAGTGTTCTGCCTGCATGGCCAGAAGAGGGCGCCAGATCTCATTACAGATGGTTGTGAGCCACCATGTGGTTGCTGGGAATTGAACTCAGGACCTCTGGAAGAGCAGCCAGTGCTCTTAACTGTTGAGCCACCTCTCCAGCCCTACTTTATACGTTTTTAAGATGGTCAGTTTACATCACTGTTTCTATTCAGACCATCTTCCTGGGCCATACTTCTTCTTGTATTGGACAATAGAGTAACAGTAGGAGACCCCCCTGGGATTCAAGTAAGGTAAATTTAGGATGCCTTTAGCTTGCATTTAGTGGGAGATAGCGTTGCGGGTCATAGTCACCTCCATATGTAGTTAAGTTGTTCCCAGTCATTTAGTGTAGGAATGATTTGCACTAACACTTCTGCTGTCCACCTTTGCAGGATGGTGTGGTTCTAGTGGTTACACAGTGATATGAACATTGTCTCACAATATCTGATACTGGAAGACTGTGGGTGGTGTAGGAGAAGCAGGTTTGAAATGCACAAGAGTAGAAATTACTCTGGGACATTCTTTTGGTTATCTGGAGTGTGATACTTTTTATTTTTAAAAATTGTGATAAAATAGACACAACAATCCTGCCATTGTTATTAGCTATTTTGAACATAATGCTCAGTAGAATTAAATACATGTACATTGTTGTGCTCCCATTATCATCATCTACACATAGAAATCTTTCCCAACTGAAACTCTGTATTCATTAAACAATAATTCCCATTTCTTCTTTTTCCCAGGCTCCAGTAACCAATATTCCACTTTCTGTTGCTATAAATCTGACTTTTCCAGGAACTCATAGAAATAGAATCATGCAATATTTGTCATTTGTGACTGGCATATTTTGCTTGACATGATGTCCTTGGGCCTTATCCATGGTGCTACCTGTCAGAACTACCTTCTCCAATCAAGTTTGGATGTCTTCCATTGTCTACATGAACTGCATTTTGTTTCGGTGCTAATCTATTTAAGGACACTTGGGCTGCTTCTACCTTTCAGATATTGGGGAAAAAAAATGCTGAAATGAACACGAGTATACAGTATCTTTTGAAGTCTCTCCTGCTTTCAAGTTTTCAAGTACACCTGATGTGTAAAATTTTAAGAGGATGATTAGATTGTCTTTGATGCCTAGTTAAAATGGAAATTCTCATCTAATAAGAATACTTGTTATGAGCTGGGCAGTGGTAGTGCCCACCTTTAATCCCAGCACTCCAGAGGCAGAGGTGGATGGCTCTTTGAGTTTGAAGCCAGCCTGGTCTACAGAGCAAGTTTCACAGAGAAACCCTGTCTCACAAAAAAAACCCAACCCCCTCCCCAAACACAACTTTTATGATGTAGCAATGCAGTCAGAAACATAGCACATATACAGAGTTTTAATTTTTATGTTGGTTAGTTTTTTGTCCACTTGACATGAGCTATAGGTATCTGGGATAAGGAGCCTCACTGAGAAAATGCCTCCATCAGATTACTCATAGGCAACTCTGTAGGGCATTTTCTTGATTAATGATTTATGTGGGAGAGGGCCCAGCTTAGTGGAAGCAATGCAACCACTGGGCAGGTGGTTCTGGGTGGTATAAGAAGGTGGGGTGACCAAACCATTGAGAGAAGCCAGTAAGTAGCATTTCTCTATAGCCTCTGCTTCAGTTCCTACCTTGAGTTCCTGCCCTGGTTTCCCTTCACAGGGGGTTATAAGCTGTAAGATGAAATAAACCTTTTCCTCCTCAAGTTGCCTTTGGTCACTTGTTTACCACAGCAATAGAAAACAAACTAAGACAATATGTTGAATGCAAATTGCACCAAGTAGACTCTGTCTGAATGTATATACTTGTAGCACAATCCTATTCCAGCATTACAAAGAGTGGTAATTTCCATTTGTGAACTAATGTTTTATTTATTGTAGCTATTTAAAGTGTCTTGACCAATTATTATTGAAGATTGCTTATGTTTCTATCTTCTCTAGAAAGATAGGAAGTCATTCATATGGAGAGGCCACCAGACAATCTGACGCACGTGTGGGAGAAGGAGTGACAGAGACATCAGGAGGCTAATGAGTAAAATTTATTTTATTATTTTTTCTGTTGTTTTTGGTTGTGGTTTTCGTCAACTTAAAAAAAGTGTGATTTTTTTAACTGCTAAATCTATATCCACCGTCTTACCTAGTTTTGTTAGTTTAATGTAGACAATATCTACTATGCGGTCTTGACTGGCCTAGAACTCACTGGGTAGAGTAACTTGACCATGAAAGCATAGTAACCCACCTGCCTCTGCCTCCTGAGTGCTTCACCATGGCAGGTCTTCATTTGCCCTTTTAAAAAATATTTAGAGTTAATGTACAAAGGAATGGGCTTCTTTTTGGCATTTTGCTAAAGATGTGGAACTGCACTTTGTTCTCATTTGTCCCTCTCGCCCACTGTCCTGCTGGGCTCTTGCATCCCTCTTGCTGGGCCTTTCGTCTCAAATAGCCCTCCTCTGCTTTTGGTTCATGTGCATTCCAGTGCTCTTTGATTCCCAATCCTCCCTCACTTAACCTCTCTTCTAGTTTCATGACCTGCTGAAACACACACACACACACACACACACACACACACACACACACACACACTTAAATTTAATCTCTGAATTTTCTTTCTGAATCTGACTTAATTTCTTTAATGTAAAGATGTCCAGTTCCAACCTTTTTTCCTGAAACCATCACAATTTTGTTTTTCTCTATGACAGAATAAAATCTGTTCTGTATCTGCACTGTATTCTCTTTATCCACGGATGTGATGATGGGCATCTAGGCTGGTTCCATTTCCTAACTATTGTGTATAGTGCAGCAATGCACAGACATGCAAGTTTCTCTGTGGTGTGTTGACCTAAGACTCTTTCTGGTATGTACCAGGCATAGCTGGGACTGTATTCTTACTGGGTATCCGAGAAACCTCCATACTGAATTCTGTATTGAACACACCAGTTTCCACTCCTGACCAGCAGCGTGTAAAGGATTTTCTTTTCCACAGCCTCTCTAGCATTTATTGTCTTTTGACTCCTCTGTTCTGACTGGAGTGGGATGGACTCTCAAAGCAGCTTTGCCGTTTCCCTGACAGCAAAGGATATTGAACAGTTTGAAAATAATTTATTGGCCACTTGTGTTTCTTCTTTTGAGAACTGTCTACCCAACTTATTAGCCCATTTATTAAATGGATGATTCATTTCTTTTTGGTGTTTGGTTTTTGCATTTCTTTGTGTGTTATAGGGCCAGCGAGTTGGTTTAGCTTGCTGCCAAGCCTGATGACCTGAGGTAGTTCACCAGACCCACATCATGGAGGAAGAAAACCGAATCCCACAGGTAGTTTTCTGACCTCTGCCCTGGGGCAATGACAGGTGTGCACATGCACATTTACTCAGTAAGCAAATAAATGTAAATTTAAAATCTTTATGTAGTCTAAATAGTAACCTCTGTCTAATGTTCAGTCAGCACAGATATTTTTTTCTTTTTGTAGGCTGCCTCTTTGCTCTGGTGATTATTTCTTTTGCTGTGCAGAAACTTCTTAATCCTATGTAATCCTGTTTTCCAATTCTTTGAATTATTTTCTGTACTATTGGAGTCCTTTTCTAGAAAGGTCCTCCCTGCTTGAAGTGTATTCCCTTAGCAGCTTCACAGTTTCAGCTCTTATATTAAAGTTTTTGACCCATTTTGAATTGATTTTTGTGCTAGGTGAGAGATACAGATCTAGTCTCATTCTTTTACATGTACATACCCAATTTCCCTAGAACTATTTGTTGAAGAGTCAGTCTCTTATCGAATGTGTGGTTTTGACACCTTTTTTGAAAAAGGCAGCTGCAGCTGTGTGGGTTCATTTCTGAGTTTCTCAGTTCATTTGTTCATCTGTCTGCTCTTGCACCAGTGCCATACAGTGGCTTCTGAGATTTTTTTTTGCCCCTTTTATTTACTTGTGTACATGCACATATGTGTGCATGTGCATGCCATGTAGCCCTTTGGAGATTAGAGGCAACTTGTGAGGAGTTGGTTCTCTTCTCCACCATATGTGTCATATGTGGATAGAAATTTATCTGTTTCTTCTAGATTTTCCAAATATTCTCTAACACTCCTCTGGGTGTCACTGGATCTGCTATAATGGCCTCTTCTCATCTCTAATTGTATGAGGTTGGAGTCACTCTCTCTGCTGGCTAATTTGGCTAGAGGTTTTGCTTATCTTTAAAAAAAACTTTTTTCTTATTTATCTTAAAAGAACCTTTTTTTGATGAGTTTATGTAGTATCTTAGTCTCCATGTCATTAATTTCTGCCCTGACCTTCATTTCTTGCTGCCTACTGCTGTTGAGTTTGGCTTGCTTGGGTTTTATATTTGTAGGTTTTCTGATTTTTCTTTTTAATGTAAACATTCATAGCTATGGGTTTTCTTCTTATACCTGCCTTAAATCTTCAACCAAGGTTCTGGTGAGTTCTCTTTCCACTTTCATTTGATTCTAGGAAGTTTTAAGTTTCCTCAATGATTTCATTGACCCATTGGTCCTTCAAGAGTACATCGTTTAGTCTCCAGGTATTTGTATAGTTTCTATATTTTTTTTCCTTGCTGCCGATTTCTAGTTTTATTGTACTATGAATTGATAAGAGAGATTACTTCATTTCTTTTGTACTTGGTAAGCTTTGATTTGGGGCCTAAGATGTGGCCTATTTCGAATAAGTTCTACAGCTGCTAAAAAATACGTATTCAGTTTCTGTTGCATGGCACATTCTGGAGATAATCTGTTAAGTCATTTGACCTGATACAGTTTAACTCTGAGGGTCTTTGTTGGTTTTTAGTTGGATGACTTATCTAAAGATAACAATGGGGCACTGTAGTTATTTGATTATTGTGTTAGGATTCATGTGAATTTTTATGCCCATTAGTGTTTGTCTTATGAAATTAGGACCTCCAATACTTGGTGTATAAATTACAATTACTGTATCTTCTTGATAAATTGCTCCTTTTAGTTGTATGTAGCAGCAGACTTCTTTATCTCTTCTAACTTTTATTTTACTTTATAATCAGCATGTTGGGAGTGGGGGCAATAATCTCAGGCCTGAGATCTGTACAGGGAAATGATCTGTCTTCCTACTTTCAAGACTGCCTAAGTTAGGCAGTGACTGAACTGTCACTGTGCTGGAATGATGCAGCTTTGAGTGTCAAGTAAACCACTGGAGCTTCAGAGTTCAAGACTGTAGCAGCGAAGGCAGACACCATGGCTCCAAAGGTTGATCCACCCAATGACTTTAAGTTCAAGGCTATCAAACTCTAGGGTTGTTTACAGTTGTTGATATTCACCCAGGCTACTTAGGGCAGGGTTCCCTTTCCCTGGCCACTGCATTACCTGAGCAAAGCCCTGTTAACTGCGTTCTTTTGGCTTGTCGGTGTCTAGGTTTCCTGATCTCTACAGTTGCCTCCTAGGGCTGCCTCTTATGGGGCCGTGGACAATTGAGGTCAGGCTCCCTGATTCATGGCAGTCCCCTGTTCCCAGGCTCCCAGGGCATCTCAGTTTTAAACCGTGAATTCCCTTTGAAGAGGGTGCCCACCCATTGCCCTCTGAGTCATACAGTTTCAAAATGAGATTCTTTTCCAATGCTGTCCCATCTCCAGAAGAATCAGTTTCTCACCAAACCCTGCAATAGGTTTGAGGCTTCTGAGGATTAGGGTTTGTCTTGAGGACAGCTTGCTGGTCTCACTGGAGTAACCTGGATTGCTTTTGGCCAAGGCTTCGACTTCCCTTCTCCTTTCTGGGGGGCACGAAGCTTTAGCTGGGTTGGGCTTGGCTCACTTACTTCTAGTGTATCACCTGTGTTTTGCTCTGGCCTTTTCATGTGTCTACCTTTGTGAACTTCCAAAACTCTCCTTATCTTTGGAATAGAGTCTACATAATTCTCATTCTGATTCTTCTCCTTCACTAGATCACATCTTTTTTGGAAATGCCTGTGATCACTTCATTATTATTATTATTATTATTATTATTATTACAAGGCCTCAATATGTAGGCTTGGATCTCATTGTGTATACAAGGATGGTCCCAAACTCACGGAGATCCACCTGTCTCTATCTCTTGAACACTGGCATTAAAGGATTATACCACCACACCCACTACCTGTGGTCATGTCTTTTTTTTTATTAAGAAAAATTTTTTATTCACTTTACATACCAATCACAGATCTCCCTCTTCCTTCCTCCTGCCCCTCCAGCCTCCTCCCAACTCCACCCTCATTCCCTCCTATAAGAAGGTAAGGCCTCCCCTGGGGAGTCAGCAGAGCCTGGTACATTCAGCAGAGGCAGGTCCAAGCCCCTCCCCCTGCCTCAAGGCTGTTTGAGGTGTCCCACCATAGGCACTGGGCTCCAAAAAGCCAACTCATACATCAGGGATGGATCCTGATCCTACTGCCAGGGGGCCCCTTAAGCAGATCAAGCTGCACAACTGTCTCACTTATGCAGAGGGCCTAGTCCAGTCCCATGGAGGCTCCACAAGTGTTGGTCTAAATTTCATGAGTTCCCACTAGCTTGGTTTGGTTGTCTCTGTAGGTTTCCCCATCGTGATCTTGATGTCCCTTGCTCATAGAATCCCTCTTCTTTTTCTTTGACTGGACTCCTGGAGCTCTGCCTGGTGTTTGGTTGTGGATCTCCAGTATCTGTTTCCATCAGATACTGGAGAAAGGCTCTATGATGACAGGGTATTCACCGATCTGATTTCTGGGGTAAACCAGTTCAGGCACCCTCTCCACTATTGCTGGTAGTCTAAGCTGGGGTCATCCTTGTGGATTCAATTATGTTCATAGCAGCATTATTCGTAATAGCCAGAACTTGGAAACAACCTAGCTGCCCCTCAACTGAAGAATAGATTAAGAAAATGTGGTACATATACACAATGGAGTACTACTCAGCAGTAAAAAACAATGCCATCATGAAATTTGCAGGCAAATAGATGGAACTAGAAAAATATCATCCTGAGTGAGGTAACCCAGACTCATCAGGACAAATATGGTATGTACTCACTCAAAGTGGATACTAGAAGTAAAGCAAAGGATAACCAGACAGCAACCCACAGCTCCAGAGAAGCTAGCTAACAAGGAGAACCCTAAGAGGGACATATGGCTCGCCCTGGGAAGGGGAAATAGATGAGGTCTCCAAGGGTAAACTGTGGATGGGGGGGGGCAATGGAGGGTAGAGGATGGGGGATGAGACCATAAGGGAATGGGATGGTCGAGCTGGAACAGGGATGGAGTGGGAGAGCAAGGAAAGAGATACCATGATAGAGGGAGACATCATGGGGATAGGGAGAACCCAGGTGCTAGGGAAGTTCTCAGGAATCCTCTGGTCATGTCTTAAAGCGTGTCAAACCACTCATGTTTCGGGTCTAAAAGCCTCCATCCTCCTCTTTGAAGCTTCACCGCCAGCCTCAGCATCCCAGCTGGAGGGTTTCGCATCTTTTCCCCCTCCCATTTGTTTCCTTTCTTGTGTTTGTGGGTTTCCTGGAACTCAGTGCGGGAGCTTTCCACAGAGGGTACAACATGAGGTAGAAGACACTGGCTGCCATGTGGAGTTCTCTTGAGGTAACGGGCAATCAGCGGGGAGGGCTTTGCTGCAGTATTGGGAAATTCATGCCTAATAGAACACTGCTTGGTAGGTGAGTAACAATTTGGCTCACACACACTTTTCTGAACTTGGTTATCTTTGGTTTGTGGGCAGCTTTTCCACACTAGACACACAGTTTTCTTTATGCCTCTCCTTCCACCCCACATCATGCATACCATTTTATTTCTCTTTCTTGAGAGGAAATCTCTTTCTTTGTACATTTACTAGAGGCGTTCTTTAAGTTCTGAACATCTTTTCTTTTGTTCCTTAAAAATAGATTTTAATGACTCCTCAGAATTAGGCACTGGATACATTAACAGCCAAAAATCTAATTCCTGCTTCCTAGGGGGGCAAGAGAGGCTGATAATCTTTAATTATTCCAAGCAAAACAAGAGAATGCTTTCTGTTATATACTTTCAAAACGGGAAAGCAAAAGAACACCACAGAGTTAACTTGCTTAATGAAAGGCAGCCTCATCCATTATGTCCCGACAGAAATGATGAGAAATAAATGGATTTTAGAGGTGGAAGGCAACTTAAAGGTGCTCTGGTCAACCCTAGAGAATTTACAGAGGAATAAGGAAAATCCGAGGAGAGTGAAGGAGGCTGCTAATGCCAGTCCTGTGTGCTCAGGACCAGGGCCATCTGGAACCTGGCTCAGGGTGGTTTTGCTCTATCCTATGCAGGCTTCATGTTTTGAAGGAAATTTTAACAGAGCTCCTGAATACTGCACTAATATTTTCTTTATATATTGAGATCAGACAAATTGAACAATCTCTCCCCTCCCTCTGTTTTTGAGCTGATATTAATGTGGCTCACTTGAAAAGGCTAGATGAGTTTTGAAGGTTTTTTTTTTTAACCTTTTAAGAGTATACAGTTTTCTCCCCTATATATGGACACTTTTTTTTGAATGTGTGTGGGGGTTTTGCTTGCATGTATATCTGTGTACCAACTGCATGTTTTGTGCCTGTGGAGACCAGAAGAAGGTATTAGATCTCCTGGAACTGGAGTTATAGACAGTTGTGGGCTGCCATGTGGGTGCTGGGGCTTGAACGCAGGTCCTCTGGAAGGGCATCCAGAGCACTTAACTGCTGAGCCATCTCTTTAGCCCCCAGGGCACCTTTTAAATAAGTGGAGTACTTTGTCATCCTCACAGAAGAAAATGATGGGACAAACAATAGACTGTAAAACACGGTCCAAACCTTCTGGAAACATAATGTACAGCTGGGGACTAGATATTGCCCCCATAATATGCAAATGCACACATATTTAATAACAGTACATGGCAATAGAGTTTATCTAAGTTATGATACAGACAGCTGAGTTCATTGCATTTTGTGTGGGTTAAAATGCTCATTGGACCAGGTTCTTCTTAAAGAGTTGCATCAGGAGAGTTTTGCAGATACTAAAGAGACACAAACCATAGCTTTTAATATCTTCTGAGGGAAGGTCATCTTCATTCATCACATTGATATTTGAGTGACATGTGAACCGGTGTCCTAGGCAGCAATGCATCTCCTTGATTAAATAAGCTTACAAGAAAGGAGGATAGCACAAAGGAGTGACTTAGGAGGATGGCAATGTCCTAGTTCAGGAAAGACGTGGCACAACCTTTTGTTTAGGAATTATCCACTTTTTGTATGCTCGTGGGTCTGGGGGAAGCAGCAAGCAATATCCCACTATTTTAATCTTCAATCTTCAAAGAAACAAAGCAAGTAACATTTAAAATATACATACCAATTTCTCCCCCATTTCTTTTTTACTTTTTCCCATTTAGGGTTATGAATGGCTTTAGGCTTCCCACCCGAAAACTTTCCTTAGCTGGGCATTTGTCTGTGGGCCTCAGGAGAGGATGTAAATGGAAAGAGATAAAGGGAAGTCGAGATGTGAGGAGAGTTTGGTGCTTTCTGGAAAGAGGAATGCACACTACTTCCTAAGCAGAGTCCCGGGGAGGCAGAAAGATCACAGGATGAGAATGTTTGCACAGAGTCTAGACTACTGGGTGTGGACAGCTTTGGAGGCTCTTATGTCCTAGCTGAACAGGGAACTGGCAAAAATGGTTATGATGCCATCATGGAAGTAGTAGATGGGTCAGGTGATAACACCTGACCTCTTACTCATGCCTATGTGAACTGCAAATAAGATGCCTTACTTCCAGAAACTCAGTGTGACACTGACCTTCTGAAACTTAGAGACAACCAGAGCAAAGGGCAGATTAAAGAGAACATCTTGCTACCTGAAGGAACAGGCCTTCAAACAGAAGAACTGTTTTATTTCTGGTACCCTGAATCTATTCTGTGAGATTCATCCCCACTATACCAACTTATTTTTTCCCCAAATATGCCTTGAACTCTTGTCATTGTTTGAACTATTGATGTTTCACAGGCAGGATTCAAATTTTAAAATGCACTCAGCTCTCCCTAAAACAGTGTGGTTCCTTGCGGCTTCCAACCAACTTTCTGGGAACTGCACATAGTTCAGAAACTTCAGTACAAAAATTTGATATGATGCTTGGGAGAAATAAACCATTAGCAAACTCCACCAGAGCTGTCTTTCAAATGACTTTGGACTCCCTGCTGGACACATTCCAGGCCAGCTGTTGTACAGCTGAAACATTGGAACCCTTCGGGAATTTGTAAAATGTGCAACCGGAATTTAGCAGTGTGGTGTTAGCTAAACTCTTAGCCACAAAGGTAGAAAATGAAGCAATAGAATATGTCCTAAACCAAACATACCAGCTTTCTATTTGCTAGAGGAGGGGAGGTAAAGAGGGAAGAAAGGAGTCATCAGAGGTCAAGTCCTATGCAGCTACCTAGTGAGGAATCTTCTAGATTTGGCTTCAGCAGAGAAACCACTTCCTCGAGATGGCAATGCACAGATTGAATGCTTCAAGGTTTCAGGTCACAAAAGACGTCATTGAACCTCTTTGGGATTTTACTAAAAGATCAGCGTTTCTATACTGTTTAAGCCTTGCATAGTGGCGAGAGTTTCTTTCTCTCTCTCTCCCTCTCCCTCTCCCTCATCTTTTCCCTCTCCCTCTCTCTCCTCTCTCTCTCTCTCTCTCTCTCTCTCTCTCTCTCTCTCTCTCTCTCTCTCTCTCTCTCTCTCTGTTAAAATTCATCTAGCTTTTTGGAACCTAGGGCCTATTCTGGGACATTTTGTTTAGCCTTGGTGTAGGGAGGAGGGGACTGGACCTGCCTCAACTGAATCTACCAGGTCGAGCTGAATCCCCAGGGGAGACCTTGCCTTGGAGGAGGTGGGAATGGGGGTGGATTGGGGGGGGAAGGCTGGGGGTGGGAATAGGGAGGACAGGGGAATCCATGACTGATATGTAAAATTAAATCAATTATAAAATAAAAAATAAAAAATTCATCTAATATAAAATTAGTCATTTTAAACGTACAATTCAGGGCATTAATATAATCCAACATTTCCCGATATATGATCCCAAAATGTTTTCATCATCCCTACCCTCATCCCAAGCAATCCCATACCAGGTGGCTGCCACCCCTGTCCCTTCACCCCCCCTCTCTAACAGTCACCATTTTGCTTTGTCTCTCTGGGATTACCTTTTCTGGGTACTCACATGAGCAGAGCTATATAACATACAAACTTTGGTGTCTGGCTTCTTTCTTTTTAGTACAAACTGTTAGTTCATGTTTGTCCCCATTGAACACAAAGGAGTTATTTCGTTTCTTGTTTTTATTTTTTTTTTTTTTACCATTTCTTTCTCACTTTGTGTGTGAGTGTGTGGGTGATGTGCATGTGTAGGTGATGTGCATGTGTGGAGGTCAGGTGACAGGTGATGGGCGTCTTTGCTCTCTCTCTCTCTCTCTATTATGTGAATTCTAGGGGTGGAACTCAGTTACCAAAGGACTTGGTAGCAAGTCCTTTGGCTGCCAAGCCATCTCTCCAGCCCCTGACGTACTGCTTTTGATGTACTAGAAAAAGGGTAAGAATGATCTATGTTGTCACAGCGTCACTTCCACAAGTACGCCTTTCCTTTTTCTGTTCTCTGTCCTCATTCAATGTGTTTCTTGGTCCTTTTTCCCTGTCTTGTCTCCTAGTCTCTGGTGACAGGTCATAATTGTCCTTAGAGTTCAGAAGATGCTGACCAACCTGCTCCCTTTTGGAGAGGACACTAACCTCAGCTCTGTCTACTAAAGCCCTTCCTCTCCTAGGTCACCAATCAAGGCTGGACCCATGTGGGGTTGCAGGCTTTCTTCTAGGAACTGCGGGAATGTGCTTGCCTTGTATTGTGCTGGCCGTCTACATTTGGATAGCCAAATTCAACACCAACCAAAGCAAAGGGCAATGAAGGTCCCAGAGTTGAACCCTAGGGACACATGGAGTCACTTTATTCAGCCATATTTAATTAATCGTATTTCTAATTATTATCAAGATTTTTTTTCTTTTCTAGAGTTTGAGTTGATCCCTATCTTTTAAACCCTGTCACCGTGAGGCCCAAATTGACTGCACTTTCATGGGGCCAAGGCAGGTTAATGGAGAGGACATTTTCCCCAGGCCTGGGGAATGCCTGGAGTTCTTTCGTGAGTGAGGACCTTGATTCTCTGCAACTTCCTGTAACACAAATTACTAAACGGTCTTATTAATAATTAAAAAAAAACCCATGGAGCCAGATATTGGGGTGAAAACTGAAAGATCAGAGAAACAGAACAAGCCAGCCATGTTCTTACCTCTATGAAACCCTCAGCCTCAAGAGAGAGACTTCCTGTTTACTCACGCCTTATATACCTTTCTGTGCCCTGCCATCTTACTTCCTGGGTTTAAAGGCATGTGTCCTTCCCAAGCAAAGACATGAGGTCTCAAGTCCTGGGATTAAAGGCATGTGCCACCATGCCTGGCTCTGTTCTCAGTGTGGCTTTAAACTCACAGAGATCCAGATGGATCTCTGCCTCCCGAGTAATAAGATTAGGGATGTGTGTCACCAATGTCTGGCCTCTATGTCTAATCTAGTGGCTGGCTTTGTCCTCTGATCCCCAGATAAATTTATTAGGGTACACAATATATTACCACAACTTCCAGTCTGTCTGATTGTGCTTTGAACATTATTATTCCGCCAGAGTCATGGGAAAGTGAATTCCATTTGTCTCTTTACCTGCCTATTTATATCTTTAGCCGTAAGGATTTGTTGTATACGTTTATAAGAAAAGAAAAATATGTTAAAATTCTTTCTCTTTGGTTTTGTGACATTAGTTCCTTGATAGTGGTATTTTATTTTGGTTCAATAGACTGAAAAATAGACTTGAATATAGTAACATAGAAAACCTTGAGGGATAATACTGTGTATTATCAAGGTCTTTCTGATTCAAACTGTCTTAAGTATTGCAAACAGAAACTGGAGCTTTCAAAAATCAGAGTGGCTTTCTGCCCTTGTTCTTTTTAGAGTCTGGTGTTTTGTTAATAAATATAGAGACTTTCATAGTCCCTAATTCTCCTCTTTAGCAACATGACTCAAGGCTTTCAGACAAACTGCTAACTAAGATTTGATAAAAAGGAACTAGAAGTGAAATTTCCCTTCATTTTTCTCTTTTGAATTAATGGAAAAGAAGATAAATTTTAGAAAAATGGTCCCAGGGCCTATTCTTTGAGGTAAGAATTTCTTTTATTAACATGGGGATCACTTTCATCTTTGCACCTTTTGTAAACAGTGCTGAAATAAGGCTTTATTAAAGGTTATCTCAGCATGCAGACATTAATGGAGAAATTCAGCTAAAAGTTTAATTCAGTATATTTTTTAAAAAGTCTAGATAACTTAGGTATTGCAATGAGTGAACTGCTCCCTCAGCCTCCATGTTAGACTTATGCCTGACCCTCCAACACCTCAACTCATTTGGAATTAGGATTATTGCAGCTGTAACTGGACAAGATGAGGTAATTCTGAAGCAGACTGGGCTCCCAAACAATATGTCCAGTGAGTGTCCTTATAAGAAGATGGCCATGTGAAGAAACAGAGACACAGTGAGAATGCCCACTCTTAGCCACTGAACCATCTCTCCAGCCCTAGATACTGCTTCTTCTAATAGTCCCGTGACCTTGGGAATGGTAGTGGTAATTACGTAATGTGTGCTTCTTAATCCTGTTTGCACATCAAAATTGTCTGGGAAGCTGTTAAAGCCTTCTCACTCGTCACCAATTAAACCAGCAACTCCAGGGACAGGATCTAAGCACTAGAATGTTTAAGAGCTCCTCAGGCAATCCTAACATGCAGCCAGGTTTGGAGACCAGGGCACATGTCACGTTGTGTTACCATTGAATACCAGAATGTTCTGGTAACAAGATGCAGAGGTGAGCACCCACACTGGCCCATAGTCCTCTGCTTTTTCTGTCTGATTAGAATTCTAGAAAGCCAAAGTGGAACTAAGACCCAGCCTGGTAATTTCATGGCAGTGCCCTAGATTTTTCTATCAAATCCAATCTCATTTGCGGTGGGAGAGACAGAAGTAACTCTAGTGAAGTTTCTGCCCTGATTTAGAATATTCAGCATTAAATTCAACAGAATTTTGTCCTGAAGTTTCAAATGCTAAACCTTTTTTTTTGAAACAGCAGGTCTCATCTGGACCAGAAAGTTTATCATTAATTATAAAGTTTTTTTGGTCACAGAGAATTATTGAAGCAATAAATAACCTGTGTAGTTTTTAATGCCTCCTTCTGCTGAGAAATCCTGCATATATTGATCACAAACCTGCAGATTCCTGTCTATGCCTCATCACCCCTAGTTTGAATAAAAAATAAGCAGAATTTGAAAAGTGTAGAGCTGGGAGAGACTGTAGGAAACTGTCCATCTAGTGATCTGCCTTTACACTTGAATGTCTAATCTGCTAGGGCAGCCAGGCTTCCAGGCACCTACTAAAGTCACAAAGACTCTGGCCTGGACAACTACAACATCTTTTTAGTCAGCTCTCTCTAGCTCCCCCCACTCCTACCCCATGCCTTCTTTCTTCACATTGCTGTCTGTGATCTTTTGAAACTCAGGTCCAATCAAGTCACTCAGTTCCTTGCTTCATAGTTTTTGACAGCTCCACATTGGCCTCAAGTCCAAGTGCAGACTTCTTGGGTTCATATGTAATGTCTGTGAGCTGATCTGACCTTATCTCCCTCTGAGGACTCAGCCCCTCCAGCTCCCATTTCTCACTCTAAATTGCAGTCAGCCCAGGGTTAAATGTTTTAAATGCAGTTCTCCGGTGTGTCCTGAATGCCAGTATGGATTTGCACATGGTGTTTTTGTCCTTTCATGGAGTAAGAAACCCTTCTGTTCTCCCATAGGCATAGCTCATTGCAATTTATAATGACAGAGAAAGCTTCAGACCTGTAGCATGAGGTGGATAGTGTGAGGGACTTCTTGAACTGAGGATAGAGATTGGATATGGGTGTTTATGTGGTAGTGGTGATATTTCAACACCATGATTTCTTTTGTCATCTATTTTTTCTATCTCCTTTATCTTTTATCTATCTATATCAATTATCTCTATCAACTATATCAATTACATTATCTATTATCTAACTTTCTGTCAATCATCTACCTATATATCTATCATATATTCATCTTCTATCTATCATCTATCTACCTACCTATGTACTATCTATCTATCTGTGATCTATCTATCTATCTATGTTCCATCCATCTAAGGTAGATTATTGTATTTACTTATAAACTAATTTAGTAAACTATCAGCTTTAGATAATTTGCATTGGTATGGATTCTTGTATATTGATACAAATGCAAAATTATATTTCTAGTCCTGTTTAAGATAATTTGTATATTGATACAAATTCAAAACTATATTTGTCATATTGTATACATATGTTCCTATTCCTGTTTAAAATATTTTTGTATATTTATACAAATCTAAAATTATATTTGTCATGCTGTATGTTCTACCTCTGTTTAGGACATTTTATATATTGATATATATTAAGGATATTGTTATCATATTGCACTTTTGCAATTTCTACCTCTAATTGAGATGCTTTGTATATTGTCACAAATTTGAGGTCATTGTTTTTATACTGTATATCTGTTTACAGATTGTTTATTTTTATAATGTGAAGCTTTAGTCTTTAGGCTATTTAGATTGATAATAATTATAGGTTAATAGTCACCCATGCCTGCCATACTTGGGTTTCCTAGATATACAGAAATATATGTCAGATGGATAGGTAATCTTCAAACCCTTCATAGACCTGGAGAATATGGCATTTAAATGTTTTAATAACTTAGAAGTCTGTTGACATGAGACATGATTGCTCCTGGCAACACCAATCTACTCTCGAGAGGATGTTGGGCATCGAAGACACTCCCTATGGAATTTGTCTTATTCTTGGCAAATATGGCCTGTTGGGCATAGAACTGCCATTGCCTTGGCTGCTGACAGCAAGCATTCTGTCCAATCTGGACAAACAGGACACAAGGAAAAATGACTGCTGCCTTGCCAAGACAGGGTAGGACAGTCTTTCAAAAATTTCTGCTTCTGAAAATGGTCTATCAGTTATTCTAGGCCTATAGCTAAAAGTTGATGCCCCAACACTGCAGAGAAACCTTGGGTGACTGTCCAGACAGCCAGCTGTTTCTGTCATTCCTTGTATTTTTGGAAGTCTCTTGCTTGCACTTCCTGCTTACTCAGGTAATACTATTTTCCTTTTCAGGTCTTTGATGGGGTTAAAGACTAGATGGTTACAGTTACAATCCTCTTGTATCTTAGCTAAGAACATACCAGGTACTAGATTTAAATTCTTCAGGATGGGACAGCTTTTGGAGTAATCTCTATATTTTTCCATTTACCTATATTCTGGACATCTAGTATATGTTTCTTGCTTGATGCCATTCCTGTTGGCTGTAGTTCCATTTTTGTTTATGTTGTTACCCTTTCTTTCTCCCGGACATTACTTGATAATCATTCTTATTGTGTATAATTTTGTATTAGGTTTAGAACCTCCTTATTTAGACAAAAAGGGGGAGTGTAGTGGGAATTTGTTCCACCAATTAGCTTTGAGGTATAAGCCTTAGGGCGTGGTTTCTGATCTGTGGATATGATCGCTTAAAAGGGGAGTGGGTCGTGGCCCTCTTCTCCTTGTTGGGGTGGAATCAGACAGCTGGATCTGTTTGCTCCCGGGCAGAAAGGATGGTGGCTGTTCACCCAGTTTTGTGTTCGTGAGTGTATCTTCCCCTTCATTACTTTAATAAATCCTTGTTACCCCCCTTAAACACACTCACGTGGATTTCTAGTAATATTTTTCAATCTATCTCATTAGTTAGACCTCAGATGCAGAAGTCTCTGTTAATGAGACTTCTTGCTTTATGTCATATCTTTACTATTGGTCCGCATAAAGTAGCCATTTAACTTAGGTTTTAAACACTTCATGAAAATTTCTATGCACATTTCACATTGTTTTCCCCTTCCAACATGTTAACCTATTCCCATGCATCTAAGTACATTCTTTTCTTTGTATGTGGTCCTTATTGTCACACATTTTAAATAGCTCTGTATATCTTTCTGCACCTTACTTTTTTCACTGTCTTAAATATTATATACATTAGCATGTGTATATCGAGTATGTCTCTTTTGACCTGCTACAACCACAACACTTCATTCATGCTTTCCCCCCTATAATTTCCAACTCTCTGTCCATCTTGTATGCCTCCTTCTAGATGTGTGAGATATCTGGGCTAGGTACTTAGAAATGAATGGGTCCTATGTATGCAACCTGGCTGGATACACTGTGGGCACCACATTGTGTAGAGCGTGTGTAGCTATCTGCATGCTCTCAGCAGTGGGTGCTCTTCCCACCCCTCCCTAATACTCAACATCATGCAACTTTTTAATATCTGTTCATATTATAAGAGGAAAGTGATACTTCATTTTTACTTTTAAATGAATATCACTCTAAAAACAATTTTAGAGCTCTTTCAGAAAACCTTGGTTCAGTTCCCAGCACCCACATGGCATCTCACAACTGACTATAAGTTTAGTTTCTGGGCATCTGATGTATTCTTCTAGCCGCCATGGGCACAGGCACACATGTGGTGCCCAGACATACATGCAGGCATATCAGCCATATACAGTAAAATATAATAAATACAGCCTTAAAAAGATTGCTAGATCCACAGCAAAATTAAGCAGAAATTACAATTTATTTATTTCTGCCAGGTCCCCATGTTACCACCTTCTACAATCAGGGTCTTGTATCAGAATAGTGGTTTGTTTTTTTTTTCAACCACTGAGCCTGACTTTACCATCATTATTACCGAAATCTCTAGAGTTTGTCATCACTTGCTCTTGGAGTTGTACCCCCTTTTCCTATTCCTCCTCTTTCTTGTCTTTTGTTGTACATTCTTTAACATATACTGGCATACATCTCACATTATAGCATCATACATAATAATTCAATGTCCTAAAAATTCTCCATGTTTAGTCAATTCACCTTGCTTTTCTCATTCTCTGTTACTTGGATCCTAATGGCTCCCTCAGGGGAGGGGGTGAGTAGGTGTGGCATCAATGACACAGACCCTGGGAGTTCGTTGAAAGCAAATAACAAACTCATTTATTCAATAACAGGGAAGGCCTTATATACCCTCCTCCCAGCACCCAGTCTGTGTGGTTGTCCCTCATTGGCTGTGTACAATCAGGAATTCTGACAGCTTCTGTTGCTAGGTCCTCAGGCAGACTCTGCATGATCAGGAACTCTGACACCAACTAGGAACTGTGACAGCTCCTGTGGCTAGACCCTCAGGCAGACTCCAGGTTGGCTCTTGAGTACATTATGTGCATGCCTTGGCTACTGGTCTGAGTAAATTTACTTGACCCTATGGCCTGTCCTACTACAGTTCTTTTTGAAAACCACTAATGTTTTACTGTTTGTATAGTTGTCCCCAGAATGTCATATAACACAAGACTATATACAGTCTTTCTCAGAGTGGTTTCTTCACTTAATAATAAGTAAATTCAGTAATTAAGATTTCATAGTAAGGAAACACTTAAGGCTCCTCCTATTCTTTCCATGGCTTGAATATTAATTTTAGGGCCAAATAATATTCTATTGTTAGGCATATCACAATCTCCCCCATGAACTATTGAATAATGTGTAGTTACTTCTGCATTTAGGCAGTTATGATAAAGGAACTATAAGTATGTGGTGCAGGATTTTGTGCAGACCTAAATTTTATTTCTTCTGGATTTGAAGTAAGGGCCAAGAAGCATGGCTGATATCACAATGGAGAGGTAATTCCTAAATTACCTCTTAATGTAACTGTACCATTTTGCATTCTCACTAGCAATGAGTCAGGTTTCTCTTGCTTCATACCCCCTCTAGCCTGTGATATTGCTGGTCTTCTGGATTTTGCCTGTTTTCAAAGGTGTGTGGTGGTATCTCACTATTGTTTTAGCTTGCAGCTTCTTTTTATTTTTAATTAATTAATATATTATTTTTTAGTTTGGTTTTTCAAGACAAGGTTTCTCTATGTAGCCCTGACTGTACTGGATCACATTCTGTAGACCAGGCTAGCCTCAAACTCAAGAGATCCACCTGCCACTGCCTCCCTAGTGCTGGGATTAAAGGCATGTACCACCCCCTTCACCCCCCCACCCCGGCTTCAGCTTCATGCATTTACTAGTTAGCTGCATATATTCATATGAGGTATATATGACAACTTATATATACATATATGAGTTGTCAAAGCCTTTTGCCTACATTGAAATCTAATTGGTTCTTTTCTTGTTCACAGTTTTAAATTCTTTTATATTTGGATAAAGGATTTTAATGGACCATATCTTGTAAGTTTTCCTACTATATTTCTTCTCTTAGTATCTCTTGATAATGTATTTGACAGAGTATAAATTTTTAATTTGAATGAGGCACAGTTTATCAATTATTTGCCTCATGGGCCATACTTTTGGTGTTGTATGTCAAAAACCATCAACAGATTCAAGGCCATTTGGATTTTCTCCTATGTTATCTTCTAGGTGGTTTGCAGTTTTGCAATTCACATTTAGGAATATGATTCAGTTTGAGGTAATTATGGTGAGAGGTGTAACAAACAGAAATACATACCTTGTTTACAGAAAACATTCCTTGACTTTTGCCAAAAATTTTATCTGTAACCAGCCTATGACTGTAACTGATGAGTGTGATTGTCACATTGAAGTAGAATGACACTTGATTTCTGACAACAAGTAACGAAGTATTACATTGAATACTGACCCGTTTGCCTTGTTGATAGTTTCATTTATTTCATTGGTGGTGCTGGAGCTCAACCCAGGCCTTGTGCCTAGTCAAGCACTCTGTGACTAAGCTACATCCTTAGCCCGAAAACATCGTTTTTAAAGATTTGAAGAGCCCTTCTTAATTTTTCCATGTTACAATGTAACAGCTATAAACACAGTGCACTGTGCATGTGTGGGGAGGGGGTGCAGGGGTCAGCCTTACCATTCTTCAAGAGCTTGTTTTGAAACAGCGTCTCTCTGGGACCTGGACTTTGCTGGCTGGCTAGGCTGGCTGGCCAGCAAGCTGCAGAGATCGCTTGTCTGCCTCCCCAGTGCTGAGATTACAAGCATGTGCCACCATGCCTAGATTTTTTATGTGAGTGCTAGAGACTGAACTCAGGTCCTTATGATTGTGTGCCAAGCATTTTATTGACTGATCCATCTACCTAGCCTATTCATTTTTAAAATTAATCTCTGTGGCTAACATGTAAACTAGGTTTGTTCTCTCTCTCTCTCTCTCTCTCTCTCTCTCTCTCTCTCTCTCTCTCTTTCCCCAAACAACTAACTTTGATATAAATATCTTAAGAAAGGGAGAGAGGTTTTGGTCCACAGTCCTCATCTCTGTTGATTCTGGGTTGTGATGAAGCAGAATATTATAAGTGATGGGAAGACATGGCCAAGGCTGTTGACCTCATGGCAGAAAGCATGCAGAGGAAAGGGATAGCAGAGAGAGCCCCAGCAAGATACAGTCCCTATGGAATGTCACCAGTGACTTCCTGTCAACGAGGCCCCACTTCCTGCCTTTCCTTCGACTATGCCCCTCTAGTGCTATCATATTATGATTCCTTTTGAGTAGGAACCCACTGACCAGGTCAGAGCTCTTAGGATTTAATCACGTTCCAAAAGCCCACCAGCTAGCAGCTTGACCCCAACATACAAGCCTGCAACAGACGTTCCATATTCAAACTACAGCAGTGAACAGTCTAGAGGAAGCTCTGCAAACTTTCTATAAGAGTGAGTCAGAAAATATTTAAGGATTTTTGGTCAATATAATGCCTGGTACCACTATTCAACCATCAATATATCACAAAAGTAACCATAGACACTCTGTGAATTAATGGACATGCTTGTTTTCTAGCAAGACTTTACAAAATTAGGTTTGGGGCTGAACTGGAGCCATTGATCACAGTGTCTCCTGTTGTACACCAGCAAGGCTAAGCCCTCATTTCAGCCCTGCCAACATTTGTCACGTGATCGTTCTTACCATGGCCCATGTCATGCTGTCACGGAATGCAGAGTTGGGAGAAATGCACAGCAGCACATCTGTGACTGTTTTCGACCATCCAGCCACAGAAGACCTCAGGGCAGGAGCCCGCGAGGAAGGCTGCAACGCTGTGCAGTTGTTGCTACTTGAAGCCTCGCTCGTGTGTGCTTCTCGCAGAAAACAGCACCTTTCACTGCGGTCGCCAAGTGCACACCTGGAGCAGGAGTCAGAGAGCGCGGTGAAGAAGGCAGAGCAATTGGAGGCTCTCCTGTTACTTCTACTGAGAGTGGAGGCGATCTAGCAGGTAAGAGGCTGTGCCCCCAAGCACTCTCACAAGGCTCTCTCTTTGGATCCATCATTGGAAATTTACAGGGAAGCGAACGCAGTTCAGCCTAGCTATGTTACCACATTACAAGGCCACTCCCTCCTTGATTACCTCTTCCCTTCTACCCTCCACAGAGACAAGCTCCTCTTTTATGTTTCTCTTTGATCCCTAGAAGAGTATCTTAACATCACTTTCCAACTCATTGGCTTGTTCTTCATCTTTATATATTTTACTGGGTGTTGTGTGTTTATCCATATCTATATCTATGTCTATAGAGACAGAATGAGAGAGATCATTTTATATAGAACATTGCTGCACAGCTCTGGCTTGCCTAAACACACTATGTAGACCAGACTGACCTCACACTCACAGAGCTATGCCTGCCTCTGCCTCCTGAATGCTGGGTTTAAAGGTGTGCACCACCATGCCTGGTCTTAGATGTGTTACTTAATTAAAAAATTACATCGATTTACATACTTGTGTGCATTTATGCGTGTGTCCCCAGGCTATAGTGTGCATGTGGAGGTCCAAAGGCAACTTGCAGGAGTTGGTTCTCTCCACCCTGTGGGCCTGAGGCTTGAGTGGCAGATGTTGTGAAGCACCCGAAGTGGGTGCTGGGACAGAACTTACATACTCTGGGGGAGCAGCCAGTGCTTCTAACTGCCGAATTTCTCCAGCCCCTACAAGTACTTTCTCTAGCCCCTGTTTCCCACTGGAACATTGCCAGGAGTCTTCCCAGGTTGAATTCCCCTGCCTGGGATAATGCTCCTGGGGAGCTCGTCAGTACACACTGGTGACCTGACCGCTCCTTCTCGCTCCTAGAGGGCTTTGCCTGGCTCTGTTGTCTCCTTCTGACACCCTCAGCCTAGGCGAGGACTGCTGTTTCAGGTGAGCATCAGGCTGAGGTGGTCCCCACGGCAGGGCAGAAGCTCTGTTGCCCTTTGGCTTCCTTGAAGCCGCCACCTCTTCCATGGTCCCCTGAGACCCTGCTGAAGCCGTTCTCCCCCCACCCTCCTCTCGATTTCTCAGACCGAACCCTCACCCGTGATGAAATTTTGTGGTTGTTGCTGCTGCCGTTAATTCCTTAGCTCTCTCTTGCTCTGGCTTCTCGCTTCTCTGGGATTGATTTCTGGAAAATTGCCAGTGGTCAGTATAGTTTTTCATCCTGTCAGGATGAAAAACTGGTTTACAGGATGCGCAGGTGAACTGTAGCATGGGGGGGGGGGGGACCGGAGACAGGAGGGAGGGAGGGGCTGCAAATGTGCAGTAAGAAATGCTTTGCTCTCGTGCAGTTTTTATTTTAATTAATGTGTTTACTGTTCGAACATGAAATGTGTGGGGAAGCATGAGGAAAAGCGAATGCAGAACTGAAAGAAGGCTTCAAGAGTGAAGTAACGCTGTCAGCCTTGTATGGAAACAGCAGTCTCACCCACCTCACGCCCCTGTGTGTCTCCTGAGGCAACAATTTGGCACCCCAAAAATTCACGTCTCTGGTATGAGTTGTTGAGGGATCCCTGTGTGGACCATGCCCCTCTGACAGTGTAGGATGCTTGCAATGGGGTGTGCATGACGTCTTCTGAGTCCCAGCCCCTTACCTCTTCCTGCTTTACCCTAGTTTGCTCTGTAAACTTTTGCTTCATCATCATCTTAGGGATTTTCCTTGCCTTCCTCCCCAGTTAGATCATCACTTTCCAAGTTTGTATTTCCTTTCGTGATTCCTTCTCTTCGTTGGTGTAGAAAGCAGCACCTCTACATTTGTTTCTTATTACCTTATTTTCTCTGAGCACCACCAATAAGTAATGTCCGACCCAACCACACGAGCACAAAAGCTCCCCAAATCATAAAACAAAAACAAAAACCAAACCAAAACAAACAAAACAAAACAAAACAAAAAAAACAACTCCTCAAGCAGAAACATCTGATAGATCTGGTTTCAACAAACCATCATAAGCCTGATGGGAAACCTAGTAGTGTGGATCACTGAGGCTTCTCCAGGAATGAAAAGAGGCAAACAGCTGGAATCAAGCCCACATCTGTGCTTCTCACTAAGTGACCTGTCTGTTCCCCAGCAGCTGTTTGCAAGGTCCTGGAAATCAGTTTTCTAGCTTAATCCAACATGAGTTGGGCCCACAAACACTTTCAGTCACACTCAATTCTGCCTAAGCCACATTTGCAGGGCACTGTGTCAGCTGTTCCGATTCCTTGGGTACCGTGGGGGCTGCAGCTACGACTGAGACTAATGAAAGACACATTTGTCCTTTGTGGTAGGCAGAAAGGACGTGAAGGAACCATTCCATATATTAAATAGAAGGTGTCGGTAGGAAATGAACAAACTGATTCCAATAAGATAAGGGAGATTACTTAGATGTGATAGCAACTGGCTGGAACTTGAAGAAATTCGAATATGAGAGGTTATAGTCAAGCATTTTCCCCCTAGAAAAAGCAGATCTCTAAAGTAAGCAAAGGTAATCAGAATGTATCAATTCAAGAGAGAATAAGATATGGCACTTGGAAAGGAGAGGTAATAACTGCAATAATAATGTTCAGGCTCTAGTACTTCCTGAGGCCAGTTCAATAAAATGTAACATTAACAATTTCTTGGGAAAAAAAACCAATCAACTGTTCCCTCCTCCCTCTCTACCCTCTTTCTTTAGCTTTATCTTCTGCATGGATCATTCACTACTGTGGCTACTCGCTTTTACCCAGTGTATCCCCAAGAAATTCTGGAATGTTAAATAACAACAAAGGAACATCTGTAGTACTCATCTAAGAATAAATACTAATTAAAGCTTTATTTGTGAAACATTATTCTCTTTTTTTTCAAAACCAAAATGCCTCCTCGTTGTCAGGGATTGATGTCACTCTGTTCCAATGTATGTTTCTTTCTGCATGTGCTGTAGAAGATAACATCAACTTTCATGTTAACCTTAACTGCTCTATTTACAGACAGAGCGTTTTTTTCCTCATCGTTTGATAACCTGGTGTCTCTCTCTCTAGCCTTTGAGGGATGGCTGCATAACATGTCACACGCTGAGTGGAAGAGAGCTGGAGGAAGTATTCTCTGAGTACCTCTGTTTAGTCATATTCGGCACTGGATTCCATAGCGTTTGACTTGGGTTTCCTTGGATCAGTCATACCTGATCATCCTGAGGGTCTCTTGAACTAAAGCTTTATGAAGACAATAAAATGACCTGGAACCAAACCCTGGAATCACGACTAGTGCTTCAGGTTACATGAAAACAGAAGCACAGGACATAAAAGGATACAAGAGGCAGTCAAGTGAATGAAGGAGAATCAATAAATTTTTTTTTCAGTTTTGCCAAAACAGAGCCCAATGTATTGTATGCTAATCAAAATATACTCTTCCTCTATTTAAAAAAAAAACCCTAATGCTCAAATGTAGCACTAATAAAAACTACAAGTATAAATGATCATCAAATAGGATCTGATCTTAATTTTCAGGTCTCCTTCATTTGTGTAAATGGTCCAATAGATTATTTTCTGTTAGCATCTTGTCTTAAGTCTCCACTCTTCAATATCCTAGGCTGTCTGTGTGGCTAGTTTCAGACTGTCCTCTGGTTTCATTGCTAAACATTGCTTCAAATCTATGCTTTCTCAACTGATTCTATAGACCTGTCCCCCTGTGGGATATCCTGAACAATCCTGACATTTACTCTGCCTGCACACCTGCAGAGTCTATGCCTCTTTCTGTCTTGTCTTAATAAGGCATCTTTTGAAAGAAAGCATTTAATTGGGAGTGTGCTAGATAGTTTTATATCAACTTGACACAAGCTAAAGTCATCTGAGAGGAGGGAGCCTCAATTGAGAAAATATCTTCATGAGATTGTACTGTAGGCACATTTTCTTAATTAGTGATTGATGGGGGAGGGCCCGGTCCATTGTGGGTGGTGTCATTCCTGGGCTGGTGGTCCTGGGTTCTATAAGAAAGCAAGTTGAGCAAGCTGTGAAGAGCAAACTAGTAAGCAGCATTCCTCGATGACCTCTGCATCAGCTCCTGTCCCCAGCCCTGCCCTGTTTGAGTTCCTGTCCTGACTTCTTCAATGATGAACAATGATATAGACGTGTAAGCCAAATAAACCCTTTCCTCCCCAAGTTGCTTTGGTCATGTTGTTTCATCACAGCAATAGTAACCCTAACTAAGACAGGGGGCTTGCTTACAGTTTCAGAGGGTGAGTCCATGACCATCACAGCAGCAGGCAGGCAGGCAGGCAGGCAGGCATGCATGAATGTATGCATGGAGCAGTAGCTGAAACTTACACTTTATCCACAAGCATGTAGCATAAAAGAGAGCGAAACAGGGCCCTACTATGTTAGAGCTAGTTTAGTTTAGCTTTCTCTTTGATGGCCTGGTGGGTGGGAGGCAGGATCAAGAGAGAAATTTGTTACATCAGATCAGCAAGGCTCAAACCCTGAATGCTTTATCAAGCAAGTTATTTAATCTCTTCAGGTTTCAGTTTATCCTGCTATAAAACTATGGTGATATTTTATTTGTATTAAAATGTTATTTGTATGTTAATAAATAAAGTTGCCCGGGGGTCAGAGCTATTAGCAAGCCATAGGAAAGCAGGGCAGTGGTGGCGTACACTTGTAATCCCAGCACTTGGTAGGCAGAGCAGGGTAAGTCTCTGTGTGTTCAGGGATACAGCCATTATTGGATACACATGCCTTTAATCTCAATACCAATCATGGAAAACCTGGAGGCCTATACAGACAGGCCGTGACGAGGCGGTCATGTGGTTGGGTTTACAACCAATGAGAAGGCAGAACAGGAACTCTATATAAAGACTTTAACACAGGAGTAGCTCTGGTTCGGAGAGGTAGGACCACTGCAGGAGGAAGGGTAAGGTTTTAGCTCTTAGCTCTGACCTCTTGGCTTTCTTCTTTGCATTGGTTCTGTGTTTCTTATTTAATAAGAAGGTTGTTTACATCTACAAATGGCGTCCAACGTGGTGGCAAGAATTTCCACCTAAAACCTGAGAAAAGATTCTAAAACGGAGCTAAAAACAGTTCCTAATTGTCTCTCTTAAATGAGCGGCAGTTGCTGGTTTGAGCTACTTGTGGGTTCCTAGCGTGTGCGCTCGACCTGCAGTATGGCGGGAATGAGGCCTCTGCAAGTGGCACATTAAGCTGCGTGGTGGATTTAGCCTTTGCAGGTACAAAACAAAAAAGGAGGTTTCTGGACTACACGCTGCTTGGATAAAAGCATAGACCCATGATAGCTCCCAGAGCTGGTGGTAAACGTAGCCATGTTGGGAAGCTGAGGTGGGCGGAGCCAGCAGCCACAGCTGCTGCAGTTTAAAGCAATAGATTCACAATAAGACAGATTCAGATGTAATAGTTTACAATGTGTGTAAAAAATAAGTAGGCTTGAAAGAGACAAAAAAGTGATATATACAGTTACAGAAACAAATACATAGTTTTAAAAAATAAAGTCTTTAAAGAGATAGTAAAATTAATATAAAAAATAAGCCACGTGAAGATGAATATTACACAGAGAATCTGGATTGTGTTGTCTTTGGGATTTTTAACTGCAGAAAAACATTTGATTGTAAAAGCTGTTGAGTTATGCCAAAATGTATATTTTAAAGGTACCTTCACTTCAAAATTTGGATATAAGGATATGTTGCTTTGGAAAAGAGTCTCTGCTTTTGTTCCCACAGAAAGCCAGAGGCTAAAGATTTGTTCCAGATTAAGATACATCAGGTTTGACCAGCCAAGACCCCCTGAAAGGTCTCCGATGACACCATGGCCCCGATGATTCAACATCCAGAACGGTTTGAAGGCAACTGGCTCAGACAATACAGCCTCATGGACTATTCCATAATCCTAAAATGTTCTTTGTGTCCCCATAAGATACAGCACCCCCCTCCAGCAGGAAGTAGTAAGAGAAGCTATGCCCAAATTCCCAAATTATATGTAATTTTACTTTGTTAAGGTTAAAACCTTCCTTTTTGAAAAAAAAGAAAGGGAGAAGTGCTGTGGGATGTTCTGTATGGCAAATGTGTTGCTCTGATTGGTCAATAAATAAAACACTGATTGGCCATTGGCTAAGCAGGAAGTATAGGCGGGACAAGGAGGAGAATAAAGCTGGGAAGTGGAAGGCTGAGTCAGAGAGACACTGCCAGCCGCCACGATGACAAACAGCATGTGAAGATGCTGGTAAGCCATGAGCCACGTGGCAAGGTATAGATTAATGGAAATGGATTAATTTAAGCTGTAAGAACAGTTAGCAATAAGCCTGCCAAGGCCATACAGTTTGTAAGCAATATAAGTCTCTGTGTTTACTTGGTCGGGTCTGAGGGACTGTGGGACTGACAGGTGAGAGAGATTTGTCCTGACTGTGGGCCAGGCAGGAAAACTTTAGCTACATAAAACAAGTATTAAAAACAGCACATATTTCATAGCATTTCTGGATAAATAAGCTGGTACCTAACATTTGGTAAAGGCTGAAGATATAGAGCCAATCTCATATTATCATGGACATCTCGGGGGTCTCACAGAGTTTGAAAGGCCTTTACAAGATCTGTCCTAAGGTGAGTGCTATGATCATCATTTTATAGCTCTTGAATGACATGATTCAAAATGAAAATAAGTATAGTAATAGAATTAGTAATTAGTAGTACCTGCTGTATGGTTAACTACATGTCAAACACTTAATACAGTGTTTGATTTACATTCTATCCCACTCTTTTTTTTTTTTGGTTTTTTAAGACAGGGTTTTTCTGTGTAGCTTTGGAGCCTGTCCTGGAACTTGCTCAGTAGACCAGGCTGGCCTCAAACTCACAGAGATCCACCTGCCTCTGCCTCCTGAGTGCTGGGATTAAAGTTGTGAGCCACCACTGCCCGGTGTAGCCCACTGTTTTCTAACATTTCATGTGCTCCTATGTTACCTGGGGATGCTAACAAATAGGTCTGATTCCAAAAGTCTAGGCCAGAACTCCAGACTTTGTAATACATTTCTAACAAGTTTGAGGTGATGTTGCAGGCCCTAGACCCACACTTTGAGTAACACGGGTTAAAATGTCTTAATCATAAACCTATTTACTATAGACTGTCTTTGTGCATATCTTACACAGAGCAAAGTTGTAGGGATGAATAGCATTCCCAAGTCTATTATATTTCTCCTGTGATTCTGCCAATGAATTATTTGGCAGACTTTAAACTTTACCAGTTACATACTACCAGTTAGGATCATTGGGTGCTGCCTATGTGATTACAGTGACATAAACAACTGTCACCAAAATGGCTTTACCAGCCATAGCCAAAGAAAACTAAACCCACTAAAACCCCCAAACACTGGCTATGTGTTGTGGAATATTAATTTAAGATGTGTTACATTTGTTTATGCTGTGGAACATTTGCTTTAGTGATGCAAAGATGCATTGCATTCTTTTATGTTGCATTTGTTTAACTCTGTGAAGCTGTGTTACTTGCCTGCTTAAAACACCTGATTGGTCTAATAAAGAGCTGAATGGCCAACAGCAAGGCAGGAGGAAGGATAGGCAGGCCTGGCAGGCAGAGAGAATAAATAGAAGGAGAAAAAGAGAAGAAGGAGGAGCAAGAAAAGGAGAAGGAGAGGAGGACACTAGGGACCAGCCACCCAGCCACCCAGCCACCTAGACATGGAATAAGAAGAAAAGAAAGATATACAGAAATAGAGGAAAGTAAAAGCCCAGAGGCAAAAAGCAGATGGGATAATTTAAGAAAAGCTGGCTAGAAATAAGTCAGGCTAAGGCTAGGCATTCATAAGAAAGAAGTCTCCATGTGATTATTTGGGAGCTGGGTGGTGGACCCCCCCCCCCCCCACACACACAGAGCAAAGAGTAAAAGAAAAGTCAACTACAACTATGAGTCAGCAATATGGAATTAGACTCTACAAAGTGAGTCAAATACCAGATGTGGAAAAATGAACGTAGAGGTGAGGCTGAGCTTCGCCTTCTTCTAGTTTTCAATACTGCACAGACAGATGTCCAGGTCCTCGTTCTAATTCAAACAAAAGAAAAGATGCTCTCAGCACTACCTGAGTTGATGATCTCTCAGAAAGGGTCCCATAAACCCTCACATCTGCACATCCATCTCAGGATGTTTTGAAGAGAGAGAAAGCGGGAACTACGGAAAGTTTGGAACAGAGGACAGTGCACAGAAGCATAGGCCTGAATGCCCAGGGCTTGAGTAAGTGTGGCTGGCACTGCGAAGGAGATGGAAAGACATGGCTGTCATCCAGGGGGCAGAATGAGAACTGTGGGTCTCTGGAGAAAGAAAATGGGCCAAGATGAAGACAACAGTGTCAAGGGAATAAGTAAAAGACAAGCCAGGTTTCAATTAGTGCAGATTTGCCGGGCGGGGGGTGGCGCATGCCTTTAACCCCAGCACTCAGGAGGCAGAGACAGGTGGATCTCTATGAGTTCGAGGCCAGCCTGGTCTACAGAGAGATCCAGGACAGGCATCAAAACTACACAGAGAAACCCTGTCTTGAAACAACAACAACAACAAAATTAGTGCAGATTCAAGGTGCTAGATTTTCAGAGAGTCTTTAGGAGACGTGTAGAGAAACTAGAAGAAATCTATACCGTGGAGGGCTGCACGATGTCTGTGAGGTGAGCAGAAAGGTCTGAAAAATGCATTGTTAGGTCAAAGAAGAGGAGTTAAAGTACAGAGAAAACCACCAGCTGTTCTCTAGAACACAGGCTTTGCTTGCTGCAAAGGTTAGAGCTAAAGTAGACATTCTTGCCAATAAAGATTGACACTCTAAATTAACAAGGTAGGTCGATTGGAGATAGTTTCAGTGCAGCCCCTGCACGAAGTCAAGAAAATAAGAAACAAAAATCACGCTTGAAGCCCATTAGTCTTACAAGTCTCTGATTCCTGAGAAAATTAACATTTTTACTTTTCTGCTTCACCTACACCTGACACGAAGTCTGTGGAGGCCCAAGTGTGCCTTATTGAGCTTAGGAACTCATCAGAGCACACACACAGCGAGGTGACTGTCACCCATGGTGCTGCCAAAACGACATCAATAAATCATGGGATACACCCAAGGGGGCACTGTAAATCATTCAGAGCTGCTATTAATATTTTAGACATGTTCAATTTTAGCAGTGTGTTCAATTTTAGTGTTTGCGTTTCATTTTAATTCAACACTTGATAATTGAAAAATGGGGCTGTTAAAAAAGATCTTAGGCTTTTAAAAAAAATCATTTAAAGATTAAATAGAATAAAGGAATGGAAAGCTGCTAGACTCATCTTTGTTTCCAAAATTTCTGTCTGGCGCTTTGCACACAGGTAGGGAGTAAGCATTGGTCTTTCTTGGTATGTTGGAATTCAAATGCTCCTCCCTGGCTTTATGTGACAGAGAGGAGTCTGGGAGGCCTTATGCAAAGGCAGAGAATGTAGCAGCGGAAGGAACTCCAACTAGAACTAGCTGGAGATCCTGGTGCAGGCACAGAAGTACGGATGAGTATCTGAAGGTGGCCCATGGCTCATTATCAATGCTAAAATGCACACCCCTGTGTGGAGATTTAAGGTGCTAATGAGACGTGAATACACGACCCTATAAGAAAACATGAGTAAGAAAGCCTTCACTATGCAAAAGACCCTGCGTACTATGTGACGTTAAAGTCTCCGTCCTTTGGACAACATTGCTTGTCTCTCCACTCTGGCTTGCTTCTTCCCTTGGATGTGTGATCTTTCTTAATCAATTGGCTTGCTTTGCCTGTTATTATCCGCACACTGTCTAATTCCTTGTTTGGGGACATAAGAACATGCTACCTCTCCAGAAGAGGCCACTGAACCCCAATATCTGCCAATATTAGCAGCGTGGTAGCTGAGAAAGTGAATGGTCCATCCTGGTTTGCACAGGACCTCACTGGTTTCAGCACGGAATGTCTCATATGATTAGGGAACGTCTTAGTCTAGAGCCACCTGAAACAATGGACTAACTGGCTGGACCTCCAAAATCTTCATTTGTAGTGCAGGCTCCAGGAGAAAATGGTGGATTTCATGCATCACCCTGTAGTGCCTTCCTACCTCTTTCTGTGACCTGTCTTCTGGTTTGCCAGCTTCAGGAGAAGCCCATCATAGAGGCTTTAGGACTCTTACCACGCCCATTTGTCCCTGAATCATCATGGTGGTCACAGATGTAGGATGCACTTACTGCTCAAGCCTTCGATGTGGGCATGGACTAAAACTAGTGTCATTTGACTCAAGAAGGAGTGGGAAAGGTACCTCATCAAAAGAAGAAAGACGTTTGTTACCAAAAGAGGCAGAGGAAATGGATTCTGAGCAGGGGAAATTAAAGAGGGACACTTGAAATGGCTGTTTAAATTGAGTTGGCTTGAAGATAAAAATGCGTTTTATAAACTAAAAGGCACTGTGCAATTTAAAAAAAAAGCCACTATCCTTTTATTAATTGATGAATTGCTTCACTCAGAATCTAGAAATGAAAGGCTTTGAAAGCCAGCACTCTGATTTGATTAGTGGAACATCTAACACAAAGTCATGCAAATGAAACCGCCATGGCCTTTCTGAGAAAGCAAGGCTGGGGCGCAGTCTATCTGTCTGTTTTCATTGGCATCATGGAGGAGAGGACCACGGTGGTGGGGATGGGGGTGCTGCTGGTGGTGGGGGTGCTGCTGGTGGTGGTAGTAGGGATGGGGGTGCTGTTGTTGTCGTTGGTGGTGGTAGGGTGGGGTGTTGCTGGTGGTGGGAATGGGGATGGGGTGGTGGTAGTGGGAATGGGGGGTGCTGCTTGCTGGTGATATTGGTGAGAATGGGGGTGCTGCTGGTGGTGGGGGTGGGGATAGGGGTGGTGGTGTTGGGGGGGATGGGGTGCTGCTGGTGGTGGTGGTGATGGGGGTGCTGCTGGTGGGGGAAATGGGAGTGGTGGTGGTGAAATTCAGGGGGTGCGGGGATGCAGGTGGTGGGGATGGGGATGGGGTTGCTGTTGGTGGTGGTGGTGGGGATAGGTGTGGTGGTGTTGAGGGTGATGGGGTGCTGGTGGTGGTGGTGATGGGGGTGCTGGTGGTGGTGGTGAATTCAGGGGGTCGGGGGATGCAGGTGGTGGTGGTGGTGGTGGTAGGCTGGTCAGGAAAGGAAAGTCTGAAGAGCATTGCATATCAGGAAAAACTGTGAGCAGCTAAATATGCTTTCCTCCTTCAAGCATATTTCTTTATTTTGCAAAGTAATATTGATTCTTTTAATACAAATGAAGCTTATATGCAATTTAGTCTATGCATAATGTGGTAAGTTTGTCATATAAACATCATCTTTAACTGATTGCTGCTCAACCTAGTTCTCCTTCCCCTTTATCGCCTGGAGAGAATTTCCTCCTCAGTATTTTTATGGGTCAGAAATCCACACAAAGACTAACTTCAGCAGGATGATGAAGGAAATGCCCTGAACCTTCCACTCCCCTGACAATAAATGGGCTTAGCAGTAACGAAGGAGCAGATCCTCCTTGTGAATCGCTCAGCTCTTCTTTGTCTACAGAAGCTCTGTCCTTCATTCTGAAGGACAACTGACTGACAGAAGCCGAAGGGATCCATCCACAGGAAGTTCCTGAAGTTGAAATGAGGGGCTACTAAAGAACATGATGACTTAAGAAAGTATGGAATGCACTGGCCAAGGTAAGTAGGTAGACAAATACAGTATGTTGTTTTATTGTAATGTTGGTAGGATACTCACTTTCAATTTTGGTATAAAAGTTAAGGACAAAAGAATTAAAATACATAAGATTCAAGATGGTAGATTGAATTTTTTATTGTATATGTGTGCATGTGCACACATGTGTGTGTAGGCCAGAGGTCCACTGTCTGTGTCTTCTTCAATTGTTCCCCACCCTATAGGGTGGAGAGGATGACCAGGAAGTTAAAAAGAAGAAAGGCTGTGGTCAGCAGACATCTTGAAGAGTGAAGGCCTTTTGGATTTTAGTTACTGAGCTCACTGATCAGGTAGGTAAAAGGTCAGCAAGAAGGAAAGCCTACAATGGAGCCAATGGCTTATGACTGTGCAGGCATTTATTTGGTGGAGGGTGGACCTTGAGGGGAGCTTCTGTGGGAATCAGAGCCTGATGTTGGCTTATGAGCTGGGGCAGTTATAGGTAGAAGGTGGGGAGGAGAAGGAGGTGGGAAAACTTCCCTTTGGGGCCTGAAATTGGGGAGAGTAACCAAACTGTGATGAGCAGTGAGTAATAGAATGTTCAGGTGGGTGATACACATCTCTTATGGTCAGTCATTGTCTGGGTTCTGGGTGGTAGCAGGAATCTAGGAAAACAAATTAATGCCAATTATGTTGTTTCAAAGGAGCTGTCACTACTTAAGCCATCAGGAAAGCATAGGGAAAAGAATTAACTGTGTCAGAAATGTAGATGAACTCATGAGGACCAGGAAAGAATCAAACATTAAACCTTTGATCTCTAAAATTAGCAGGGGAGAAAGAAATGAATGTGAATTATTCAAAACAACCATAATAAAAAAAACTCAAATAATAGGAAGTAGTGCATGCCTTTTGATAGTAACCCCAAATGTAAATTTGTCCAACTAAAGGATACAGACTGGCTAACTGGATGTAAAACAAGACCCAACAATTTACTGACTGTAAGAAACAAAACTCACCAGCAAAGACAAGCTGAAAGAGGGACACACTGAAGGTGAAAGAATGTAGAATTATATCCTTTTTAGTTTTTAAAGATTTATGTTATTGTTTTTAATGATATGCATGTGTGTGGGTCTTTGTATGAATGTGTGCATGTGAGTGCCTATGTCCACTGAGACCAGAGGTGTCAGATCCTCCAAGCTGGAGTTACAGGAAACTATGGACCACTTGATATGGGAACTGGGAATTGAACTTTGGTGCTCTGTAAGAACCATCTCTCTAGCCCCTGGAAAATAATGTCAAAAATAAACGAACTCCAAAGGCAAGCAAGAGTAGACATACTTCTACCTGGTAAAACAGACAGCAAGGTACAATCTATCAGAAGACACAAAGACTCAGGACATACTGGTAAAAGGAACAGTCCAGGAAGAATGTGTACACCAACTATCAGAGCTCCTAACTTTATAGAAGATATTGGACAAAAATGAGAAAAGATAGTGCCAAATACCATAGCAGTGGGTTTCTTCAATACCCAGCTCTCACTAACAGGTCATTCCAATAACACGCCAGCACAGGAATATCAAACTTAAACTAAACCATGCAAAATATGGACCTAATTGAATCTACAAGATATCCCATCCAACAGCTGTAGAAAATGCATTCTTTTCATTATCTGATGGCACTTTATTCAAGATAGATAAATCTACAGACCATAAAACTTGTCTTTGCAAACTAAAAAGAGAAATCCTGCATCTTATCAGATCATAGTAGAAGGAAGCCGGAAATCAACAAGAAAACCGCAAAGGAAGGAGCCCGGTGAAGGAGTTCTCTGGATATGACATGACCATTGCAATCATAAACACAGAGCAGCTGTGGCTGCCTGCAGACGACCTGCACAAAACAAACCAACCAAAGTCATCAAGGTGGCAAGGGGACTAGTTTGGAAGAAGGGGTTGGGGCTTAACTGAGAAAGGGAGGAGAAGAGTGTAAATATCACAATGCATCAGATACATACATGAAATTGTTAATGAGAAAAAAAGATAACTCAACCACATACACACAAAAATACCACAATAATTGGAAAGCCATATATGAAAAGCCCTGACTCATATACTCAACAGTGAAAAACTGGAAGCTTTTTCTCTGAGATCAGGAGGAGGGAAAGGATGCCTGTTCTCAGCATTTGCATTCAACACAATACTGGAAATCCTAGCTAGAACAATTAAGAAAGAAGAAATAAAAGGCATCTAAATTACAAAGGAAGAAATAAAAGTGTCTCTGTCTGAAAACATTATATACTTGTAAAACCCTAAAGACTCCATTAAAAAACCAAAAATAACTGCTGGGAACCAGTAAGTGACTTCAGACAGTTTCAGGATCCAAAACCAACATATAAAATCAGTTGCACTTGCATACTAAAATGCATCAAAATGAATTGTCTTAAAAGGGAATTAGGAAAACATTCTACTCTACAATAGTGCTCAAAAGCATAAAATACCTAGAATAAACTAAGGAAGTGGATACTTATATACTGAGACTATAAAATATTGATGAAATTGAAGGAGACACATACCTTGAAGCAAAGTGTCCTGTGTTCCTGGACTGGAAGACTTACTATTACCAAAACGCCCAAGTTACCCACCATAATCAGCAGACCCAGTACAATCCATATAAAATTTTGATGGAATTCAGGTAGAAGAAGAAGAAGAAGAAGAAAAAAAAAGCCTTGTAATTCATACGGAATCAAGAGGCTAAAAATTTCCAACTTGCTTTTGAGAAAGAAGAACAAAGCTAGAGATATATTTCAAAATATGTCACAAAATGACAGCAGCCAACAGCCTGGAATCCTGTAAAGATGACATGTAGGCCAGTAGGGAAAAAGAGAGTTCTCAGAAGCGGGTCTACACACACCCAGTCAACTGCTCGTCAGCAGTGGTATCAGGGACACACAACAGTGAGAGGACAGTTTCAACAAATGGTATTGGGAAAACTACATCCTCACGCAAAAACACACTAGCCCTTATATTTATACCACACAAAATTAGCTCAAAGGGCATAAAGACCAGCCTAAGACCTGAAACTTGGGAGTCCACTAGAGGAAACTGAGGAGAAGCTTCTAAATGCTGGCCTGGCAACCGAGTTCATGGATCTAAAAATAAAAGCACAGGTAAGAGAAAAGAAAGCAAGTGGGGTTAGATCAAAGGAAACGTTCTGCACAGTGAAAGAAACAGTCAATAGGGAGAAGAGACAGCTCATAGACTGGAAGAAGAGATCTACAAACCACACATCAAAAACCCCGTGACCCTGTGACATGAACTTATCTCCAAAGTTCATACTTCAGAATCATGCAATTGAATTATCGAAAAGTGTAGCAAAAGAGTTTTCTAATGTTTTAAGTAAGTCTATGATTTTGTGTTGTGCTGTATTCATAGCCGATACCCTAGGGTGCATGCAGCCACATGTATCCTATGGGCCTCGGGTTGGACACACCTGAATTAGGGGCTACTCTCCAAACCACATAAGGAAATTACAACTCAGTAGAACAAATAAGCCCCAACCCTAATAATCCCAATTTTTTCAAAAAGGGGCTGAGACCAAGAATATGTTTTTTAAAAGGAGTTTACTCAAATGGCCAGTGGGTATAGAAAAAAATGCTAAATGTCACTGTTAGGAACACGCAAATCAAAACCACGAAGAGATATCATCTCTCATCTGCTAAGAGAAGTTCTATCAAAAAGATAAGGATAAGGATATGGAGAAACTGGAATCTGTTTGCACCACTTGCAGGAAAGGAATCTGGTACAGGGCTAGGGAAAACTGCATGGGTACTACAAGAACACACTGTTTCATGGTCCCACAACCTCACTTCTTGGCATTCACCCAAAATTCAAATTCTATTCCCAAAGAAATATATACACTCCGAGGCTCATTTCAGTACTGTTCACAACAGTTAGCGAATGGAACCAACTTAAATGTTCACCAGCAGATGAGGAGATAAAAGATGTGGCATACATGTACACAAAGGAACGTCCCTCGGCCTTTAGAAGGAAACCCTTCAATGTGCAAAAACATGGATGACTCTTGGGGTGGGAGGCAAAATGAAATAAGCTTGCCATAGAACAACAAACAATCCTCCTTCTAAAATGTTTTCTTCATCTGAAATAGTTAAGTTCATAGATCCAAAAGTGGCATGCTGATTAGCGGCTGGGAGGAGAGAGATGGGAGTTACTAGTCCACGGGTATAGATAGTGTTAGTGGAGATGCATTTGTTAGTGCTCTGGAGACTGGACGAGTGGCACTGCACTCACCACCAATGTTGTTTGCTTATTTACACACTCATGGAAAGTGGATAGCATAGCCCTCGGGCTGAGTGTTCTGAACAGCAGTCATTAAAAACCCGCATTAGCGGCTCCCAGGACCCACGAAGTTTCTCCTTAAATGTCGAAGCTCAGGGAGGCACCTTCTCTCCAGTTTTGTTGCTTTCACAGAGTCCTGCCAGGAGAAGGAGAGGTGTGCCCACATACCCCATGCATTCCCAGGGCCTTGCTGCTCCTTCTGGCTATTCTGAATCTCATTTGGCTCAGAGTGAAAAAAAAAAAAAAATCCCTTAGGTCACGTGGTTCAGCTCTCAGGAGCTCAAGTGTCTGTAGAATGCATCCTTCTCCCTTTCAATCTCATTTATTCATTCTCCTCCATGTTAAATGCTCATCTCCATCGAGGGTATGCCTTAATTAAACGAGAAACAAATGAAATGGAAAAATCAGGCTCCCAAAAAGGGACGGAAAAGTACCCGAATACACACATATAAAATTATACATTCTATGGATATTTTCTTATCATAGAGATGCATGCTCATTAAAAATTAAAACAAAGAAGCAGGTCAAAGTATTTCAAAATTCACCATCAGTTATTAACACCATGAGCACTGTGAAGTCTGTTCTTCCAGGCTATAAGGAAGGGAAGCTTGTAAGCGGGTATTTTCATATTTACAAAAGTGGGATAATGCTTTGTTATAGTGTGAATTTAAAATCTGTTTTTTTATTTCACATGACAGCATATAAATTAATAGTCTTATAACAATTCTTTCTTAAAGCTTTATGCCCTATTCTTCTTTCTTCTTAAAAACATACTTTGAAATATTTTTAACGAGTAGCAATTGATAAACACAAGTGTAGAGAGATTTTTCCTCCTTGTGTTTCTTTTCCCCTGCTAAGAGAGATGTTTATATGTTAACATTGCTCTTCTCTAGACAATATCTTGGTGCAAGGAAATAAATCTGTCAACTGGTCCCATGGGTTATATTTAAAAACAGAATCTCCTCATGTTTCTATCATGACACAGAGACTGTCCACCTATTTGCCCACACCTGTGACCCTATTAGACATGGTCTTCCTATCTTCCCTACGAGTATCTTCACAGAGGAAAGTGAGAAACCCATCTCGATATTCATGTGATTCAATATCTCTCTGCTTGTGCTTGGCACTTTATTATCAATGTCAATTATGCCCTTGAACATGATGCAGGACCGGCATATCAGCTTACCGTGGTCCTATCTGAAAGTGTATGGTTTCTCCATTCAATTTTCTGTGGCATGCAATTATGCTACATTTTGCAGTGAGACAAAGGGGCATTCTACATGAAAGTATTTCTATCACTGTGTTAATCTGAATACATCCTACTGAGCAAATGTATCTTTTTCCTGGGCCAGTATCTTTGTAGAGAGATAAATGGCAATCCACCAACTAGACAGGACCACTCTACGACATAGAACTGAGGAGGTATTTTTAATGTGGGTAAATTAATAGAAGGGAAGGTGTTGGGGAGGTTGCTGACTGGTGAGACAGGAGAGCCTAACATGGTCAAACTGCAAGTGGACCAGATGACTAACTTTCAGAACCAGGGGAGTGAACCTGTGGTCACAGCAGGACAAGGCAGGAGGACTCAGAATGCTCGCTGGGAAGCATTTCTATACAACTACCCTTTTATATGCCAAGCAATCTACTTACGGCATTTTGTAGGTTGCAAAGACTGTAGCAAATCAGGGTCAGGTAAGGTGCCAAGCACACAGAACCAGCAGGTTCCACCCCATGTGAAGAGTGACAAAGTCAAAGTCTTAGCTGAGTTAATCAGCAGGATAACAGATGAACAGCAAGTAGTTCATATTCAGCACAAAAGGTCCAGCCTAACATCATAACTAACACATTCAACAAGACCCTAGAAAAATAAAGTCAGATGATGTAGGCACCAGAGCATGAGTAACCAGCAACATCAGAATGTTCTCATTAGCACGGGCAGCCAATCGGATAGGTGGAGAGTGACAGGAGGAAACACTTGATAGGCTGATGAAACCTGATGGGAGATTTCCACCTGCCAAGGGATTCTGATGTTTTCTGAGGACAATGAGACGTTTGTTGATGACATAACACAGAAGTGAGACAAGGTGGGTCTCATTGAATAGACAAACTTCTTCCAGGAATGTAGAAGATTAGGAGGCTAGACAGGATGACTATGGAAAGCAAGGGGTTCATTAATTGCCTCTTACAGAAAAAAAAAAGGCAAAGATATGTGGTGCAGTATCGATTACAAGAGAAGAGCATTAGAAATAGCAGACAATTAAAAATGGAGCCCTGCTGCTGTGAAGGAAAAGAGTTCTCTTAATGTAGCGATGTGGGGCATTTCCCACGGTGTGTTAAGAGAAAGGAGCCAGATGCAGAACAGCATGGATGCTGTTCTAAATAATCACATGAAAGAGGGAGATAAATGTTTGTGGATGCACATAACCTAGTGTTAATGTTAATTTTGGAGAGAAGGTGAGGCAGGAAGGGGGGGGGCATATGATTCACTGTGTGATCTTCTGTTTTGATTGTATTTTCCCAGGTAAAATAATTATAATTTTTTAAAATTAAATTTTCTTCATGTGTGAGGGTCCTGCCTGCATGTATGTCTATCCACCACAGGCATGCCTAATGCACAAGGAGGCCAGAAGAAGACATCAGATCCCCTGGAACTGTAGTTACAGACAGTGGTGAAATGCCACATGTGTGCTGGGAATTGAACTTGTGTCATCCGAAAGAGCAGCCAGTGCTCTTCTCCACTAAGCAATCTCTCCAGCCCCAAGAGTTCTAATTTTATAAGCTTATGAAGTCTTGTCTTCTCCACGAGGGAGAAGTTTTAGAGCCCTGTAATCCCAAGATGGGTTTCCCTGAAAGCAAGCACCTTCACCGCCGAAGAGAGGGCTTTCCAGCCAGCTGTACAACAGTTCAGACATAGTGTTTGCTGGCAGAGCACTCTGCTCCATCACTCAGGTATTTTCTGGTTCAGGTGGGTGACGATTTATGAAAATGGGAAATTAGAGGAGCACGCTGGGACTGTGACACATTCCGTGACACAGAATCCCACCTACTCTCATTAGTCACATAAACCAACCAGTTTCATGGAGACAAGAATAATCATTTTTAGGTGGTATCATGTTCTGGATGCCAATAATTGATGGGTCATGTAACTCTTCATTGCTATGGCAACTGCAGCAAACGCTGGGGTCTCACACTGACAGGCTAGGGAAGAGTGCTCTCTCAGGCCACCCCAGCTACTCTTTCCAACAGGTTATATTTGCAGCCTTTTAAAATGTAAACTTCTGGAGACAACGTGTGCAAATGCAAAACCAGGCTGAGATCTCTCTCCCAGGGGGTTATTCCTGAGGCTGCCCTTGTCCAAGACATGCCGGGTTTCTCATGTTGTTTCAAGGCTTTGAAACAAAACAAAACGACAACAACAAAATGCCTAGAATTCTGTCATACAGATGTCTCAGTTTCCCTGAAGCACCTAGAATTGTTTTCCGTCTCTTCCTCTGAATCCTGCGAACGAGTCTTCTCTTCTTAATATAACTCTATGCACACGTCATTAAGCTGATTTACTGTATTATGCACCCCTGTAGGCTTAGCCATCATGGCTTCCTCTCATCGAGGGAATGAAACAATTACTCAGAGCCCGCAATAATGAAAGGATTTTGCCCAGTTCTGAAAGCACTAGGCACTGGGGATTTTTCTAAAAGCCCTAATTGTATTAAGGTTCACCAGCAGGGTGGGTGTGAAGAGATAAAAGTTAAGAAATTACAAACACAAATAGAATGTGAGCTTCAAAGTAGGAACATGTGTCCTGGGGCTTCACATGCTGACACAAAACACTTCTGAGGGGTAGAGTTTTTACCTGGGGTTTTGTATAGCACTATAACATCTTAGAAGATATTTCATTTTGGTAGATTTTTATCTGTTTTTTTGAAAGAAGACTCTAAGTTTACCCTCTTAAATATACATGTACAATGCACATGCACATACACTCACAATGAAAGCTACACTTTAAAGGGTCTCTCTCTCTCTCTCTCTCTCTCTCTCTCTCTCTCTCTCACAGACACACACACACACACACAATAAATAAAGAAGGATGGAAAGTAATTATTCACAATTGTTTGGCTTCCAGAGGCAGGATCATCTCTGATAAAAAGTAGGGAGCATGTAGCTCAGTTGAGAGATTAGTAAACAAGAGGCCATGACAGCCTATAGTGAGCAATCACCTCGAAGTTAAAACCATGACATGTCCTAATCAGAAAAGGGAATGGCCAACTGCTGTGTTTAAAAGGTCATCATTCAAGAAGGTTCCCTTCATGTATTTGATGGCATCTGGAAAGCAAACTGACATTGCTTAACTACAGACTCATTTGCAAGGCTGGATAGCATCTCCCCACTTGACACCACCCCAATCTCTCACCTTGTTGGCCCAAACTGTGCAGGCTATGCTTGTAAAAAGACAGCAAAAGTTGAAAACCAGCAGGGTTTTGCCAAATGGGTACTTGGATGCAGAGACACAGCAGAGGGACTTGAACTTTTGGAGTGTTTATACGCCCTGTCTTACTCCAGCAAGCCCATCTGTTTCAACTGCCACTAAATTCTCTTCTCTTCTTGACTTCAATTTCCTTCTCTGCTCTTTGAGAAAGAACTGAGAGGAGTCTTGTTAATATTTAAATAAACATACAACTTGCCCTGGACACTTCATGAATCAGCCACAAGTTGAGTTAAGAAGCCTCGGTTACAGATGGCAGTAAGTGTGGGATGTGATAGCCTCTCACAGAGAAAGAATGGTAGGTGTACAATGGAATCAGACGTCTGGTTTCACCATGTCCCTTGTGAGAGGACGCAAGTTAGCACTGTAGTTTTAGAGAAAAGCTTTAGATGTACTAGAGAAAAATACTCTACCACAAAAGGTATAGACACGTTCTTCTGAGGAGAAGTCCTCAGAGGAAGGCAGCACGCTAAAGATCCCTTATTCTGTTCTGTTGATTCACTGATCTGATTAAGCATTGATACTAATGAGGGGTCTTATGAATTTTTCCTATTTTGGTTTTTACCAGAGTGAATGCAATGTCCCTTAGCAGTTAACAAGACATTCCTCATCATGTTGTTCAGAAAACCCCAATGACAATGAACTGTAATGGTCTCTTGTGTTTAAGAGTTTCTAAGACTTGGGCTATGTGGTTTCTCTAAACCATAAATCAAATGCTGATTATGTCTTAGGAAATGACAGATAAAACTGGTAGATGACAGAGCTGGCTTTACATAGAGAAAAAACTGACAGAAAATGCACTAACTAGTAGAAATTCACTAAGAGAAAGTCCCTTAGCAATCACAGAACCAGGCATCCAGTACTTGGCAAGAACCCAATACAATATTCAGTGACTTAGAATATAATTATCATCAACACCAGACTGAATGGATTGAAAACATGGCCAGCCAATGCCTGCTAGATATGTTAGAATCAATTTTTCTAGGTTGACAATGTTTCCTCCTTCCAAACCAGTCACGAATGTCTTGTGGTAGCCTGAGTTTCTGACTATAGATGTACAGCAGATAAAGATTTCTAAGAGTCAAAGAAAAAGCATTTGCTGTCAGGTGGGAATCAGTAGGGAGTGCTTTTAGTTACTTTAGAACTTTCCAGTTAAAGCATGTATAAAGGGACTGGTGAGATGGCTCAGTGTGTAAGAGCACTTGTTGCTCTTGAAGAGGACCTGAGTTTGGTTCCTAACACCCACACAATGGCTCACAAACATCCATAACTCCAGTTCCAGGGTATCCGATCCCTTCTTCTGACCTCCTTGGGCACCAGGAATGCACATGGTATGCATACATAAATACATGCCAAGTACTCATACACATAAAGAAAAACTTAAAATAAATTGAAGGTATGTATAAGAAGTGGGCGAAACTCACGTATAGAGAGTCAAGTTCCCTTAATAGCTAGAAGCTCATTAGATACTCTTTAGATCTGATATCTGTTTGTGTTTTGGGTTCATAAATGTACTTGTATTTGTTTAGCTATTGCCTAAAGAACTATAGTATTGTTGAAGTTAATAGGAACTGAATAATGTGAGAAAATCCAGAAAGGATAGACATTCACAGAGGAGAGACTTCAGCTCAGTACCCTATTAGAGAGACTCAGGTGTACCCCTGCATTAGCTCTACTCTATTGGATGAAGATATCTTGCTTCTTGATTTGAAGATGTAGAGCTTAACTTTTACTATGGGGCAGGTGTCCAGGAAAGTGATGGGATGACCTAGAAGAAGCCACTGACCTTACTTTGTTGAAGGTGCTACCAAATGTTCTGCCTATAATCTCTTTAGACTCTGATGCTTAGTTTCATCTCCCAGAGAATGGACATTTAATTGAGTCCCAGGGCCCAATCTACTATGGCTCTCTAGAGCTCCCCAGGAAGTAGAAAGGGATGGATTCCATTTGTTCCCCAAAGTTAGGCTTGGAGTGCTTTATGAGTGCAAATGGTCACTGACTCAAGTTCACTAATAACTCTGGATGGTGGATAGTTGACCTGATTCAAAAGGTTGCATTATGCTGAGTAGCGGTGGTGCATGCCTTTAATACCAGCACTCGGGAGGCAGAGCCAGGTGGATCTCTGTGAGTTCGAGGCCAGCCTGGTCTACAGAGCGAGATCCAAGACAGGCACCAAAACCACACAGAGAAATCCTGTCTTGAAAAACCAAAAAAAAAAAAAAAAAAAAAAAAAAAAGTTACATTATCTAGGATTGAAAAGGATGGAATGAATTTATAAGTCATTGAAACTATCAACTCCACTGAATTAAGAATTTAAAAAAAACATGGAAAATGTTATTAGATAAATAAATTGGAAGCATAAAGCCTTTTTAGAAAGCTGCAAATTAATAATGACAAAATAAGTATGTTAGAAAGAGGAGCTAAGATTTTTCTTGGGGGGAGGTGTGTCGTTTTTCTCTGACATAGAGGAGGAGAATCTTTCCTCTTTACAGGGTGCATCCAGAAGGTGATAAATGTTTGCATCATCATAGCATCCTCTGAGTAGGGTGGTAGGAAGGGTTATCTAAACTCTCAGTTTGTCAATCAGCTTGATGTGGCTGCTGCCTGTAAGACTGTGAGTTAGAACTGAGAAACAGAAGAAGTCCCAACCTACAGCCCACAGTGACCCCACAGCAGCTCTTCTTTAGGTGGCTCAGGGCTTTAGAGTTCTTGTGTCATTTTTCCATGAGAGAGAGTAAAGACATCTCTCCTCTTCCCCTTCCCCACCCTGATGTCCCAGCACTCAAAAGGCAGAGGCACTTGGAAGGCAGAAGGAGTATGTCATTGATCTGCCTGCCTTTGCCTCTCAAGTGCTGGAACTAAGGGTGTGTGTCACCATCACCCATCCTGAAAATAATATTTTAAAATAAGATTGTTATCAGTAGCTCACGTGAAAGAGACTTAGTGGTAAGGCCATGCGGGACTGCTATGATGCTCATACTCATTTTTGCCATATTCTGTGCATGGCATCTAGGCCGACGGCCATCTTGCAATCCATACCCACCTCATGGTTCAGGCTGGCTGCCTTCATCTACCATCAGGATAGAGAAGTGGGGGAGGAGAGATGTATTTACTCCCTCACTAAAGGAGTCCCTTTTAGCACAAAACTCTTCATTCACTCATTGTCCAAGATTAGCCATGTTCTAAGCTGACTGAAAGGGAGACTTGGAAACGCCATCTTACAGCTGGATAACAGTCCATCCTGTTTAAGTAAGATGAGGGTTCCTGTCTCAAGGAAGTGTTATGGAGAAGATTGTGTTATCTGCTACAACAAGCCAACACTCAAGTCCCACCCCACATCACAGTCTTTTGGATTAGAGTTTCCTTTACTTTTAACTTCTGAGTACATTGGATCAGAAGTCCTCACTGTCAGGTAGTCTACCTGATTGCAACCTCACATTTTGTTTTTTTTGATTCTTGGAGATCAGGCCTGACTCTGCCCTAGTGGCTTCTCTTAAGCTCTGCTCAACTACAGTTTGCTACTGATCTGATCATCCGTAGTTTAGCAGAATCTTGTGCAAAAGCCTGGAGTCTTAGGAATGAGATGTCACATCATAGCTATAGCATTCTCTCACGGAATCCAACTTCTGGTTTTCCTTAAAGATCTTGTCCCAGAGTGCTTACCCGGTACCAGTAATTAAAGTGGTCACAGTAGAAGTACTTTTTTTTTTTTCTGCTTCACTTTGATACCTCTTGAAATCGGGCTGCTGAGCTGTGATCATGTTCATCCTTCAGACGTCTGCTTCTTCCATGAGCACAATCCATTGCTGCAGGTGATGTGTTGCGTGGTTGATTAGTGTGTCCCACTACAATTGTTTTAGTGGGCTATCTAGCTCTCCAGGTAAAAGGTTCCTCCAGATCAAAGGTTCCTGCTGGCAGAAGGCTGTAGCCTCTCTTGATTTTTATTGAATGGTTTAATCATATAACTCTTTTCATCCCAGTTGGTTTGGAGTCAGCCTTGGAAAGGATGGGAAAAAATAAAGGGCCAGACGGGAAGGGAGCTGGGATGCTGGATTCTTCCTGGAAGAAAAAGTAAGACTGACTGCCAGGGTGAGCAGTCTGTGCGTGCTGTGGAGGTGGGGACCACCTCTTGGTGTCCTGTTGCCGGGTGCAGGTTGGTTGCTCCACTTGCCCTCCATGGTCATTTCTTTAGTGGTCAAAAAAGAGTCAAGTTTTAATTGTGCTTTTGGGGAGTTTCACAAAAGCCTTAATTGTGCCTGATGATGTTTATATGGCCATTATGTGTAAGCGTGGCACACCAAAGAGGTTGCCAATCGTGAGAGTGGAGGATGATCGTCATCTTTGTTTGAATTTGGTCAAGACTCTTGACAAGCTTGTCTGTGATAGTCTTGAAGCTCTCTCTCTCTCTCTCTCTGTCTCTCTCTCTCTCTCTCTCTCTGTGTGTGTGTGTGTGTGTGTGTGTGTGTGTGTGTGTGTGTGTGTGACATTTTAAAATTTGATTGAATTAGCATATCCAATGGGTGCCGGTTAGTGGGGGCGGGGTATCTAATGAGGTCACTCAGCTCTGTCCTTGTCTAATGAAGATATAAGAAGTAGGCTAGTCAAGGTTTTAGATACCACTCAGTTGGCAGTGATAGCTTATGGTAAAGCACATACGAGAGGATCAGGGTCCAAGTACGTCTCAGCGATCTGAAGCGACGAACAGGAGGAGCCCGTGGCAGGCAGGTTCAAGGTGGACAAACGGTGGCTACCTGTGCTGGCATCGCACAGGTCAGGCACTGTGACTACAGGGATTTAACTACCTTTGTTTTGTTTCTTCCATTCATTGGTTCAACAGATATTTTCAAGCTCTGCCTTTGTTCAGCGCTGGAGACTTAGAGACAAGCAAGAAGTAATTCCTTTCTTTATGGAAATTATTACGATGTTTCAATAAAGGATGGCACAGGCAATGGGAGGATAAATTAGTGTCCCGTGGCAATGTGTCATGTTCAGAAGCTGACAGAGAAGCTGAAATTCAAAGGGTGGATGTGAGTTAGCTCGCTGGGCAATGGGGAGAGGGAGGAATTTTCCAGGAAGAGGGAGCAGGTGTAAAGCTCTTCAGGTAACACATACTAAACCACTGCAGGAATGGGAGTAGGTTTGTTGAAATTGTGGTGTAGAGGGCGTGGGCTCAATAATGAGGCTAAAATTGGAGAGGGAGAAGTGGATGGATGTTGGAAGGTTTCACAGTTCACTTAGAGCTTGGATATTGTTTTTGTGGGATGGGAAACCCACATTTGAATGTGGGTGTAGGAGAAAGACTCAAAGGGGACAACTGAATAGAAATGAAGCCATTTTCTGTTGGGGGGGCACATGTTTGGGAAGGAACTAGATGTGTTCATATTTGGGTTTCTTGAAATTGAGGTCATCAGAAATTGTCTACATGGCTGATGTCTGGTAGCCAGTTGGGTATATGAGTTTAGGATTCAAAAGGGAAAGCTGATGATATAGATTTGGGGAGGAACTTCGAGAGCAACAAGGGAGCAAATTTGGTCTTCATTTTCCTAAAAATGAAGAAATGGTTGTCCTAGACTGAGATGCAGAATGACACAGGGGTTAAAAACTCTGGCTTTGTCCAGTTCTGGCCCTACACCATTCACATCACAGGAACAGAAGGCTCCAACTTATGTCTCTGAGTTTTAAATTCTTCATCTTCAAGTTGTGGGTATAATAATGTTATTGCACCGCAGTTTTTTAATTAAAAAAGTTGTGTGTGTGTGTGTGTGTGTCTGTGTGTGTGTGTGTGTGTGTGTGTGTGTGCCCATTGATGCTAGAAGAAGTTGTTGGGTCCTCTGGAACTGGCATTCCGGTGGTTGTGAATTTCACAATGTGGGTGCTGGGAACTGAACTTGGATCCTCTGAAAGAGCAGCAAGTGCTCTTAACCACTCAGCATCTCTCCAGCTCCCCCGTAGCAGTTATGTAAGAATAAAAAAAGATGATGGAAATAAGCGTTCAAGAAATAATAAGCACTGTTATCTGAGTTGTGTTTTCCTTGTGTTTGTATGAACTCTCTTTAAGAGGGCCAGAAATACTGTTTTGCACTGAGGAGGGACTAAAATGCCACCACACAGTTGAAGTTCCTGGGATCAATCAGCTTAATATACAGCAGGTTAAGATAGAACTTTCAAATGCATAAAGGACTTCCAGAAGAAAACGGAATTAGAATTACCCCCATGAAGACCCAGGGGAAGAAAAGGGTGAAGCAGCTGAATTTTCAGAAAGACTGATCTCAGCCCAAGATCCTGGAAAGCTTCTAACAAGTAGAGCTCTGTAAGGATAAAAACATTTGCCTCTTTTTTTCTTCCAGTAAGTAGAGATTCCATATCTAAATCGGAGGCCCCATGACTGCTATGGGGAGACTCATACTTGTTGCTTGGAGACAGATGTAGTCTTATAAACTGCCAAGGTTCAGCCGAATAGGATGTTTCTTTAAGGCCCAGGAACTCCAGCAAAGCTCATGGATGGGAGTTTACGAACATTACACTATAACATTCATGCTCACACTTATTCTTTAGCCATAAAAGTGATCATTTTCTTCTCTGGGTAGGTTGAGGCTAAAATGTTTTAGAGAAAAACGCCTCTCACATGGAGTGGTATTCCACAACTGCCTGGCCTCTGTGTCCCAAAGGCACAGAGCACAGGGTCATAGGTAAAGGGAATACACTTTCAGAGAATGCTGCTGTGAGGGTTTGTTTTCCATTGGCCCCTCTAGTCCCCTCAAAACATCATTCTTCCCCACCCCACCAGCTGAGAAACCCCAAGCTCTGTAGCCTTTCCTTCAGGATACAGCTTCAGGAAAGGCATGGTGCTAAGTAATAAATTGGTGAGGGCAAGATTTCTAAAATCTTCCCAGCCTGGGTTTATTTCCTGGTAGTAAAATGGAAGGAAAGTAGAGTGCACCACTGTGATTTATGGGCGCCCTTCCCTTCCGAGCTTTGCTAGTTGCATCTTTGTGCTGCGCTTGACGTTTGTGATGTAAGGTATTAATATCTCGGGAGAGGAGCTGTTGTGCTAATGATTCAGACCTGCTCTGACAGTGAACTGGTGAGCGGCACTCATATGTCAGCTCCCATCTATGCATTAAGTCCTTCACCTAAAATAGGTGCGAATTACGAGGCACCGTGGGCTCTAGCTGGAGAGATTTCACAGAATGTCTATGGGATGTGTTAGTAAATCAGTCCTGATGAGGTTGCTGAGAAGCAAGCGGTACCTGCCTGATAGATAGAATGCCCAGGAAGCCTTTGAATCAAGATGTGCCGGAGACACACAAACAAAAAGAGGGACCATGCCAATCTACGAGCTAACTTTTCTCAGTCTAGATAGGAAAACACTTGCATCCCCTTCAGATGTCAGATGTGCATTGTTACCGGTAGCTATTTGTATTATTAATCATTTTAACAGTATCAAACAGACTGGATTTTTACACTTGATGAATTTTTGATGTTGGACCTTTGAAAAATGCAGCGGTGTGATTTTTTCCCCCTTCGAGTTTCTCCCCAGAAGCCAGTGTTAATTTGCAGATGCCAACACATGACTAATGATTTTATTTCAGAAGATTAATAGACATTAAATGAACATGGGACAGAGGACTCACGGCGAGATAGCCTTTCTGCAGGAGAGATTCTGGGCTGTGTGAGTCTGATAGACAGGCTCTCTGTGGTCTCCTCACAGGGATGAGGCTGGCTGTTAATTGGTCAGTCAGTCAGCCTGCTGAAGCTGTCTGCCCAAAAGTCTGTTTCTTCTGCCTTGCTAAAGAACACCGACTTTGTTCAAAGAGAACGGTGCTCAGCCCCAGTTGATTCGCTGTGATTGGCTGTCAGCAATGGTCAACTAAATTCTCTTGCCTGTGATTGGTTTAGAAGGAAAAAGGTAACTTAGCTCGGGCCCAAGCAGTGTAGGGACCCGGAGGGTTGTAGAGTTAACAATGGACTCCGAAAAAGAGGAAAAAGACCACCATGTGGGAAGTACTCCTTTGGGTTTCTGCTCATTTCTTTCCTGGTGTTGGATATGGTAGTGTAAAATCTGGCACCTGGAACCAGCAGACATGTTAGCAGCCCAGGGGAGACATAGCCAGGGCTTACACAGGGAGCAGGAAGAAGGAAAGAGCCTGGGCTCTCAATGACATCATCAACCCACCAGTTTAGTCTGTTGCGTTTTTGTTGAGAGTGGAGTGTAACATCGCCAAGACCATCGGTTTCTTAATCATAGTGTTTGTTGAAGGATTTTCTTAAAGCTATTATTTTAAGGGCTTCTCTCATCAGTTGTTTGTCTTTCTATGGTTTCAGTTACCCGCAATCAACTGTGGTGTGAAAGTATTATAGTTGAAAACTTCCCAAAAAATAAATATGAAGTGAAAAGTTCCCCCCAAAGCAATTCCTAAGTTTTAAATTTCCTACCATTCTGAGTAGGTTATGAAATCCGATGATGACACACGTAGGATGTGACTCACACCTCTGCCCAGCGTATTTCATGGAAATAGTCATCCAACATGTGCCTTTCTGCCTGGTTCTTCCACTTGGTATTTTCAAGGTTTTGTCCATGTGTTCTATGTTGTAGTATGTACCAGTACTCCATTCATGTTTATGGATGGATACTATTTCACATTCATTTTCATTGTGTGTGTAACTACATGCTTCAAGTACTCTGAAAAAGGATATATTTAAAATTACGTATATTTATGTGTCTGTATGTGAGTATGTATTTGTGAGTGCAGTGCCCCTGGAGGCTGGAAGAAGTTGTTGGCTCCCCCGGAGTTAGAGTTACAGGTGGTTGACAGCTGCCTGGCATGGATACTGGAAACAGAAATTGGATTCTCTGCAAGAGCAGTACACAGGTAACCACAGAATCATCTCTTCAGCCCCAAAATATAAAAAAAAAAGTGTTTGAGGAGGTGGCACTTGAGTCATGGTGCCTGTGTGGCAGTCAGAGGAAAACTTGTGGGATTGGTTCTCTTCCACCCAGTGGGCTCTGGGCATTGAACTCAGGCCATCAGGCAGCTGCCTCCCTGACCCCAGTACACATGAGACAAGCTTTCACATGTAGCTCACATTGGGCTTAAACTCAAGATCCCCCTGTTTCTGCCTCCCAAGGACTGGAACTACAGGTGTGTGTCATCATACCCAGCTGTAAACTATTATGCATTTTTTCAAGTCCCCTTCAGCACTTATGTTAGGCAGATCTAGGACTGTATATTCTCTTTGATTAATTTAATTTTTCTTTCACATTTTTGATTTCTTTTTGCTTATTTTGGTAGATTTTCTTGAGTATATTTTTCATCCCTTTTGTTCATTGCAGACAAAAGTGTTTTTTTGTTTTTGTTTTTTGCAACTACCCTTTCTATCTCCAGTAACTCTTCCTTGTCTTTAGGTTGTTCCTTTTTAAAAGTAGTAAGGCTGTTTTGTTTTACTTTGTTTTCATGTCATTTAATTCACGTTTAATAAGCACCTATTTAGATACCCTAGGCTGATGTAAGATGTCCTGCCAAGGAGATGCTGGGTGTCTCCTCACGTAGACACAATCACTGTGTTCTGAATTATGTACAACCACGTTCTTATTGAATACCTGGCCCGGTGTGTCCGAGGTCTGTGTCAGGACTATTCCTGGCTCTGAGTCAGCCGGATTAGCCTGGTGTCTCTGCTTGGGTGGAGTCAGTCTTTCTGTTTGATACTTGCTCTCCAAACCAGACAGTTGGATGCTGTACATCAGGGCAGATGACAACCTCAGTGAACTTTCCTTTCATGGGTTGTACTTCTTTAAGAAGTTTTCTGAATTTACAGACAAGATACGTCCTGCTAAGGCCTTTAGATGGATGATTTTTTGATAAACACATACAGGCATATTCTAACCACCATAATCAAGGCAGAACAGTTTCATCAACCCCCAAAGTTTCCTTGACTCCTCTCTACTGTCTCCCAGCTTGGCTGTTGACTTCCTCAGGTGCTTAGCATCAATTCTTGGAGTATTATCGGGGTGCCTGCCCCATCCCTCATCCCCACCCCTGCTACTGTAGCCTGTCATGAGCTTCCCTTGAGAGGGATGATGTGAGCTCTGTGGGTGGGGGCCCCGATATGCTTTAGGACTATGGGCGTGGAGTAGGAAGGCAGCTTGTTTGGCAGGTCAAATTCCACCGTCTCTAATTGCTTTGATGCAAGGGGATAGGAATGCAGTGGGAGGGACTACCTGGACCAGGTAAAAGTATCCCGTGATTAATTACACCGAGCGCTGCTGCTCCTCATCCTATTATTTCTGACTTGTTTGTGTCTTCTACAAATTTAGGGTCTTTCGGCACTTTCCTGAGGTAGAGAAATGGTTCTACCTACACTATAGGCTTTACAAAGCTGGGCCCTTTGCTCTGGGTTAGCCAATAATCCATCCTATCTTCTTTATTGTTGCCAAGGTATTCACCAAAAAGTATGTCTCACTGATGGCTTTTTTCCTGGCTACAATACTATCCTGCCTTTTCACTTCTGCCTTATTTCTTGACTGCCAACGTCATATGACTGTGAATGGGTAGAGCTGAACACACAAGTTTGGGGTGCTGCCCGGGAGCGAAAGACTTAACATCTAGTTCATAAGAATATGGTCGCATTACTTGTTAGTGGCTCAGATGAAACATTTCTTCAGGAAGACGTGCATATGGTACCCGTGAACAAGCCCCGTGACTCACACTTCTAATGGCAAGTACCTGGACTCTTCTCAAGTTACTTAACCTTTTTAAACTTTAGATTAAAATAAAGGGCTTAGGGAAAGAAAATCAGACTCCCATGGAATTTGGGGAAGCGTCTCAAAGACACTTGGTGATGGCTTACAGAAGTTCACGGGCCCTTCAGGTCATCTGTAAAATGGCCCTCTAGTAGCTTCCCTCAGCAGCTTCACGGAACGTTTGTGACACGATGGAAGCTACAATTTAATTTTTGTCAACGTGGAATCTGGAACAAGGCGACTTGATGTGGGTAATAGGTAAATTCAAGAGGATTCAAACACCCTAAAACCTACTAAGCTGGTGATCTGAGTCACTGTTGGGCTGCATGCACCCTTGTGCACCTCCCTGCCCTGCTATTTGCACGCTCCTTGGTTCCTGCCTATTGATGGACAGCAGGGCGCACACTGATTTACTATTAAAACAAGTGCTTGAGCATGCCACCTCTCGTGAGATCTTTCCAAATAACTCCCTGTCTGAAGTCTGAAGAGGAAGGGGCAGACCTGGTGTCCTGCAGGCTAGATCCATGAAGGATGGCCCCAGGTTCTCTTTAGATGAGGATTTCCACAAGGTCAATAGTGGGCCTGGGGCCTGCCACTTAAGTCTTTTACACACACACACACACACACACACACACACACACACACACACACAGTAGTATCCAGTGTCTATTTCAAAGGCCAAAGGTGTCCAGTCTCAGGTGAGTTGTACTCATTATAGCAGCAGTACTCAGTTGAAGCCATCTACAAACAAGGTGTTAAGGCAGTCTCTTCCGTCTCCGCCCTAAGATGAGTGTCCGCTTGACTCCACTTATTACTTCTCTTAAAGTTTGTATGTTGCACTTAAACATGGACAAAAGTGGCCAGGGGTGATAACACACGCCTTCGGTCTTAGCACGGCAGAGGCAGAGGCACACAGTTCTCTGTGAGTTCTAGGCCAGTCGAGGTTACATAGTGAGGCCCTAGCTAAATATAAAAATAAAAAGTCTAGAGGCGGGAAAGAAGGTGGATTGGAGACAGTTTTTGTGTGTTTGTTTTGTTTTTTGTTTTTGTTTGCTTGATTGTTCTGGTTTGATTTTTTTTTTTAATTTCCTTTTGTCGGGAGGCACTGCAGGGGTGAGGGGAGGCTATGCAGAGACTCTGAGGTGAGCAGAATTAGGGTTCACGATGTGAAATTCCGGAAGATTCAATAAAGAAATTATGTTAAATAAAATAAATCTACCAAAGTGGACATAAAATAGAGAATATATAATTGTTCACCTTGATGAAATAATTTATGTATTTTTATTATTCTTCATTGAGAATTGCATGTATGTATACAACTCCCAGCTCCTCCCAGAACACTTCTTCCACATCCCTCACAAGTTCATGTCTTCCCTTAGTCTACAGAATCTAATTAGTGTGGTCTATAGACACATTAAGGTGAACTTTTGAATGGAATTCTTTAAAAGAGGACCGTCTTTTTAAAAACAAACAAACATCCATTTCTCATAGCAAACTGTAGGTGCTGATAAGACACTTCCCATATTTGGTCTTTTCTTTCCCTTCCCTTGCTTAAAAATTTAAACAGGGTGGGCAAGTGTGGTGTGGCATGCCTGTAATCCCAGAACTAGGGGAGCTAAGGAGGGAGGATTGCAAATTCAAGGCCAGCCTACATTTCTTTCTTTTCTTTTCTTTTCTTTCTTTCTTTCTTTCTTTCTTTCTTTCTTTCTTTCTTTCTTTCTTTCTTTCTTTCTTTCTTTCCTTCCTTCCTTCCTTCCTTCCTTCCTTCCTTCCTTCCTTCCTTCTTCTTCTTTCTTTCTTTCTTTCTTTCTTTCTTTCTTTCTTTCTTTCCTTTTGACAGTGTTTCTCTCTGTAGTTTTGGTGCCTGTCCTGGAACTCACTCTGTAGAGATCCGCCCGCCTCTGCCTCCCGAGTGCTGGGATTAAAGGCGTGCGCCACCACCGTCCAGCTACTTTTTTTTTTTTTGGCCAGTCTAAATTTCTTGTGAGACCCATTTTCAAAGAAAAAAAGATGAATGAATGAATAAATACATAACTCAAAGGGACTGGAGAAGTTACCAAGCGGTCTGGGTTGCAAAGAGAGGTTCCTTGTGGGCCAAATTCTCTGGTGTGTGGGCAGCTGTCTCTTCTCCAGTAAGTGGGGCAGGGACAAGCCCCTGAGAAAGCTGGACCTAGCTGGCCTGTGGCGGGAGGGCGTCAAAGTCCTCACAATCCCACCATCCTTTGCTTTGCCTTTTGTGGGATCTCTCTCTGTTTCTCCCTCCTCTACCGCACTCAGGCATGCCGCAGAACCAAACAGAGTTGGGAAGTAGCTGAGGTGGGAAGTAACTTGACCTCCATCTTGCTGGCAGTTGGTTTCATACAGAACTTCGGCGTTTGATTATCTTCTCACCCTCATACTGGGGTCTAGCTCAGCTCTGTCATTAGTGTCTGTGATTGAAACAGGCTGCCAAACCCTTTTACCGGTTCGGTTTTCTCACCTTTTATAGGTGTGAAAACCCTAATGCTCCCCCTCTTTACATGAAGTAAGAGACAAGCCAACATTTTTTTTTTTTTTTTAATTTTGGAAATCACAAACCTCTCTGCAATCATAAGATGAGGTCATTGCAGCTTCCCTTACCCCAGCTCAAGTTCTACCTGGCCCTGTCCACCCAAACCAGCTGCTCCTGTTTCTTCTATGACTCATGATGGCACCTTGGACATCCGTGCACTGGGCTCTGCACTGGGCATTGCTGGTTACTCCTCAATGACTCCTCCCTGCCCTTGGTGATGCTTGGAAGCCCTCCAGCAGTCACTCTCTCAGGAATTAGGTTCTGCCGGCACGGCCGGCCCTGTGGTTACACACTAAGTTGCCTTGTTCCATCAGCACTGGGCAGACAGGTAGAAGAGTCCAGGAAGCTGCTACTATGAGATTCAGGGAGGTGCCCAATGAGTCTGTGAAGAAGGTGAAAGGGTGGAACTTACAGGTGGAGAACTGTAGAGCTGGGTGTAGGGAGAGGGCACCCTTCACAGGTCGAGGGACGTTGAGGCTGCTGGAGGCTGAGTATTAAGGCAGCCGCATGTGGACCAGGAAGGAAGTAAGCCACGCAAAAAGGCCATCTGTGAACTTCACAGCACTTAGGTCTCCCCAAGTCACTTCCTCGGCTGCCGAGACTGGTTATTATATTCCTCCCATTGTGTCTCCTCCCTTCTGCCCTTGCCCCAGACGCGTGCCCAAGTCCAAGGGAGGGTAGAGAGACCTGCACTGCCCTCTAGCTGCCAAAGCAGAAACTGCAGTAACAACCCCGTACTGATTGAGGATAGAGGATAAACCTTTTAATATTTGGAAAGGTCTGTTATTTGAGGGGGTTCAAACAGAGTTCAGTGAGATAAACGAAAAGATATGCAAAAACGAAAAGGAACCATTCCCCATTTTTGGTATCTTAACACATGCCTTAGGCAGCAGATGAGTCTATTCTAGTCCTTGTTTTTCTCATTTCTAAAGTGTCAGCAGCAGCAGAAGGGGAGGAGATCCTTTTCTTCCCTATGGCAGCCCAAAGCGTTCCTTCCCATTTTCTTCTAAAAACCCAGTTCTCTATGTTGGTATTTTCCTGTTCGCAGCCTCACCCACCAGAGAGCAGGATGGAGCGGGAGGCAAGGTGAGGAAGGCATGGTGAATAAGGCAAAGCTGGGCTCCAATGTTGACACCTTTCTGTCCCTAGGCTTGAAGCTGGCTGCACTGCCTTCCCAGGGATGCTCCACACCCAGGTGGGATGGTGGATGTGGAGGTCCAGAGTGATTATCAAGTGTGTGTGTGTGTATGTGTGTGTGTGTGTGTGTGTGTGTGTGTGTGTGTGTGTGTGTGTATGTGTGTGTGTGTGTGTACAACTACCATGACGACACAGAGAGAAATTCTTCACAGAGACTTCGTAGTCTTCTGTTTAGTTTGCCTTGACAAAAGGGAGAAGTCACTGAGTCAAGAGATTAAGAGATTTACAGTGTTGGGGGCTGCGGAGGAGGAGCAACGGAGAAAGCAGGTGCCATGAGAGTTCGAGGACATGACTTCAGGTTTCCAGACCCCACATAAGCCTGACTGGATAACATGTTTGCAATCCTAGCATCCCTACACTGAGATGGGAGGTGAGACAGGAGTCCCACCAGAAGCTCGTGGGCCAGCTAGCTAGCCCACTTTTCATTGAACAGGAGACCCTGTCACAAACAAGGCAGAAGGTGAAAGACCAACACCTGAGCTTGTCTTCTGACCTACACACACACACACACACACACACACACACACACACACACACACACCATGGCCTTGTGTGCTCCATTATCACACATACAAGAGGCATGTGCATGCACACACACAACGATTTCTAAAAAGTAAGAAAAATTACAAAGTGAAGTGAGTAATAGAAGAGAGCAAATATTGTTGAACTGGCCAGAGGGGGAAAAAAGCATGTGATGAACTGAGCGCTGTTACATTCTAGGGACTTCACACAGTTACATCGCTCTCTCTCCCAGCAGCCCAACAAGGCATGTCTCTTTTGATTCCTTTCTGCAGGCGGAATAACAGTTGCCGAAGTCATAGGGCTTGTGAGGTTGAGATTTAAACCCTATCCTCTGTCATTCCAAAGCTGTGTTTTCCTCCCAACAGAAAGCAAGAAAACCAACCATTTCCATACCCCAAAGAGAGCCAGGCTATTTGAATGCTAAAGAAGTGTATGTGGCCCCTATTCCTTTACTTCCAATGCCTTCATTTCTCCGTTGTAGTAACCAACTTTTTCAGTCACGCAAGGAAGACTTGGGATGGTTACTTGCTTCAACAAACGTAGCACCAATACCATAACCCACACAAGTCTTCAAGCCAACATCTGCTGCTGTGTTGGTGGCTCTCTGTGCTGGTTAGTTTTTTTGTCAATTTGACACAAAGTAGAGACATTCAGGAAGGGGGAACCTAGGGATTGCCTCCATCAGATTGGCCTGGGACATGTCCGTGGGGGATTTTCCTCATTGATGATTGATATGGGACAACCCTCAACACTCTCGATGGTGCCATCCTTGGGCAGATGGTCCTGGGTTCTATAAGAAAGCAGGCTGAGCAAGCCATGGGGAGCAAGTCAGTAAGCAGTGCTCTTCCGTGGTTTCTGCTGTAAGCTCCTCCCTTGACTTCCCTTCATGATGGACTACAATCTGTAAGCTGAAACAAACCCTTTCTTTGGAAAGTTGCTTTTGGTCAGTGTTTTATCACAGCAATGGAAACCAACCAAAGACACTAACATGGGACAAATCTGTAAGATCTATAAGTTCAATTTCAAAGAACTGAGCCCCCCTCTTCTCTGTCTTGAACTTATACCGTGGTCTCCTCATTGATATTCCTAACTCAAGGCTACACACAGTATTTAGTGACCTTCATTAAATAAAACTGTCTCATGGGGCTGCTTAACACACATCAAATTGATCCCATGCTTTTAGACTAATGTCTGAACTCATCAGTAGGGCCACCAGGTCCTCCATGAGTGAATCCACGTCTAATGACCTCACTGGGATCCGGTTTTCTTGCTGGCCCCTTCTCTTGCACACTGGCCTCTTTTTTGGATCAAGGATGTACTGAGAATGAGATGCCTGAGGTGTTACTCCCTGGAATTTGCCTCACACCTTCCCATCTGTCTTATTTCTGCTTATCCATCACTTCCAGAACACCCTCTAAGATGACTATCATGTTGCCCATGTGCTTTTTTTTTAAAGCTCCTCCTCTTCTCTTTTTCTTTTTTCTTCCTTCCTTCCTTCCTTCCTTCCTTCCTTCCTTCCTTCCTTCCTTCCTTCCTTCCTTTCTTTCTTTCTTTCTTTCTTTCTTTCTTTCTTTCTTTCTTTCTTTCTTTCTTTCTTTCTTTTAGACAGGGTTTCTTCATGTAACAGACCTCACTGTCCCGGAACTCGCTCTGTAAACCTGGCTGGCCTCGAACTCACAAAGATCAGCCTGCCTGTGCCTCCTGAGTGCTGGGATTACCACACCCGGTTTTAGTTTGTAATTCTTAATAATCTGTGTTCATGCTTACTCTCCTCCTCCACTGAAATGTAAATACTTGGTGGGTGACTCTACTATCTAGTTCATTATTGCTTTCCAGGACTTAGGTTAATGCTTGACATGCAGCAAGTACAAAAAAAATTTTTCTAAATAAATAAATGATCCATTTATCTCAGGATTCTTGATTCCAGTGTCCAGCGTAGCCCACTGTGGCCTACATGCATGTCATACTTGGGAGACTGGAAATAGAAAGGCTGACCACCAAGACTCTGAGAGTCAGCAGAATGAGGGACTGGGAAGACGAGAAAGACAGACCACAGGCTGAGAAGCATGGGAAGGGGATCAGGGATCGTGTCTTGGTCTTGAGCCAGGATCCCCAGGGAATGATTTTGCTTTATCCACAAACATTTGTGATGGGGTCTTTTTTTTTTTTTTTTTTTTTTTTTTGTTTTTTGTTTTTTGAGACAGGGTTTCTCTGTGTAGCTTTGCGCCTTTCCTGGAACTCGCTTTGGAGACCAGGCTGGCCTCGAACTCACAGAGATCTGCCTGGCTCTGCCTCCCGAGTACTGGGATTAAAGGCGTGCGCCACCACCGCCCGGCTTGTAATGGGGTCTTATTACTATGCATGACAGGGAACTGCAAATCATCAGAAAAGAATAGAAGGTAAAGAACTGAGCTTTGGGAAGGGAGAGGAGCCTTTGGACAAGGGTCCTCCAACTCAGCCCTTTTCAGAGATTTTAAAGAACCTACAATAACATTCTCACTGTCATATATGCTTTGAAAATAATAGCGATCCTGTTTTCAAGGGGGAAATTATTAAACCACAATTTTAAGACTTTCTTGCTATTTCATCTTGCTTTGTGCATGTACTATTTCCACCCTAATATACATAGTAGGTTTTATAGTTTTGGTTGTGCGCCATCTCTCCAGTCCCACAATAGATTTTAAAACATCCCCAAACTCCCTCCCTGACACACTGTCCTCTCCATTTTGTTAAAGTTTCCTATAAATAGTTGAATGGAAAATTTAAATGCCAGTGATTAGCATGGAAAAAATTCCCTGAAAATCTACTGCATACAAACATGTGAGCCTTCAACATCATACATGGACTTTGAGAACCTGGAGGATGGGCTCCAAGTTTTGTGCATTTTAGGCTCTAGGATCCAGAACACAGCAGCTCCTCACAAAATGTTTGCTGGATAAATGTGTAAACCTGTGTTGTTACACTAGGGACTTTGGAAACAGCTCATTATCTCCAGGGTGTATCGGTAGATGTTCAGTGAAAAATTAAAGGCCTAAATAGTGGAGGAGCAGATAAGAGATAAAAACACAGAGCACTCCAGGGTAAGTGGTCTATGAATAATGTGCTTCTGCTGGCTGGTTCTTAGTCTACTTGACAAGAATAGAGTCATGTGAGAAGAGGGGATCACAACTGAGAAAATGCCCCTAACACATTGGCCTGTAGGATAGGCTATTGGGCATTTTCTCGATTAATAATTGATGTGGGAGGGCCCAGGCCACTCTGAGTGATGCCACCCCTGGCATGCAGTCATGGGTTGTATAAAAATAGCAAGCTGAGAAAGGAAGTAAGCCGCGTTCCTCCATGGTTCCCACTTCTGCTCCAGTCTGAGTTCCTTCCCTGAATCCTCTCAGTGATGGGCATAGATGCCAAATAAACTCTTTACTCTCCAAGTTGTTTTTGGTTATGGTGCTTACCACAGCAACAGAGAGCAAGCGAGGACAGACAGTACCTTTTGGAAATGCAGAGGGCAATTATCAGAAGGCATCGGGAGGTTTTATGAAGAGAAAGTATTTGCAAACGGAGAAATCAGACACTGATTGTTGAATTCTTTTGGCTAAAGGACTGGAAATTCGAAGAAGAGATCAAGGCAGGAAAACCTAGTGAGTAGGGCTCATTCTGGGAAGAGAGGCCAAAGACCGGAAGCATCAGATTGAGGGACTGCTGTTGAGGCCCTGAGTCTCAGAAGGGTTGCAAGACATCGCTGTGTGCCTTTGGGCCAGCTTGCTGGAAGGAAGTGCAGTCTGTGGTACCTCAGAGGGTATTCTCCTGCCTCTAACCCGGGCTCATAAGAACGCTCTTAACTGTCCAAGTTGTTGAAAGGCAGCGGCTCTGCTCCTCGGCTCTTTCAGGGCCACAGATTCTTTCTTCCCAATTGGAGCCCTGTCGCTGAGGACACTGTTCAGTCAGGCCCCTCAGAAGCCATGTGTTCTATCCCAGGGACTAACAGGGGAGCAAACAAGCTGCTGGTGTCTGTGGAAACCAAACCTTTCCATTTGCCAGGAGAAACTCACCAGGCCTCCATCTAGAGTATAGAAATGCAGAAAAAGCTGAGGTAAAGGTTCAGTTTATGATTTTTACTTATATTTGGCAACACAAGGGTTGATGCCAGGCTCTTTCTGATGTCCCAGGATCCTCTGACATTCCCATTCACTAGCTCTTATGCTCTTGAGACCCTGTGACACATGGCTCTACCTCCAACATGAAGTTTCTAGAAAGGAAGACTGGTAAGGGCAAAGGATTTGGTCTGCTCACTCTGTGGGCTCCCAAGATCTGTCACCAGCAAGAACTGTCACATGGTCATCCATAGGGGCAAAGGGGGCTGGGAAAATGTATTTCCAGCTGGACACATGTCTACTATGGGAGAAATTAAGGTTCTGTGAGCAAAGAAGAGGAAATGGACATTGGACAGGCCAGTAGTCAATATCCTGCTATATTCTGTCCCATTTTGCTCTTTTACCCAATATAATGTGCATTTGGAGAGCACAAACCAAGTTTGGGCAATAAATAAGTATATCTAAAAACCTGCCTCCACACACTCACCAAGATGTGTCTGTGATTTCGTGTTGGTGTTTGTTAGCGTGTGTGTTACAGTTTCACGCCACCAGAATAGATCATTCTGATTTTACTGTATTCCTGGTTGGATGGCATACATGTAACTATCATACAGCTGCCTCCAACAACCAATTATTTTTTTTTTTGAGAAAGGGCTTCACTAGCTACGTAGACCAGGCTGGCCTCAAACTCACAGTGATCTGCCTGCCTCTGCCTCCAGAGTGCTCTTCCACACCCAGCTAACAGCACCTCCCTTTGTGTTGTTGGTTTTCTTCATTCCTTCCTTCCTTCCTTCATTCCTTCCTTCCTTCCTTCCTTCCTTCCTTCCTCCCTCCCTCCCTCCCTCCCTCCCTCCCTCCCTCCTTCCCTCCCTTCCTTCCTTCCTTCCTTCCTTCCTTCCTTCCTTCCTTCTTTTTTTGTTTTTGTTTGTTTGATTTTTTGAGATGGTTCCTCTGTGTAGCCCTGGCTGTCCTAGAGCTTGATCTGTAGATCAGGCTGGCCTCAAACTTGGAGATTTGCCTGACTTTGCCTCCCGAGTGCTGGCATTAAAGGCATGTTTCATCATGCCTGGCTCACTGCCATTCTTTATTATGTATTTTTTTCAGTCTTTTTTCGCCTCCTGTTAAAAATAATTATTACATTGACTTTCTTTCTTTCTTTCTTTTGAGCATGTTTGTAACTGTGTGGCGCTTCAGGGCACCCCATGTGCCATAGTGTGCTTGAAGAGGTCAGCGGACAACTTCTGAGAGTCCATTTTCTCCTTGTGTATCCTGGGGTTTGAACCCAGGTCACCAGGCTCACTGCAAGCACCTTTAGTCATGGAGCCATCTTCTCATTTTGACTTCTTGATGAGGACCACCATTTTATTAGTAGTGAGTAGTCCAACAATCATTTACTTTTAACTCTTAGATCCTTGTATCTGGGTCAATCCTCACTCGGCGTGACTGTGTAGTTATATATCTCCAACTTCATTCAGAACAAATGGCTTCACAGATGCCTTCATTCAGCATGGTCAACAAGTGAATTTACTGTCCAAACTGTTACCCCCCCCTATGGCTTACCTCCATGAACATGTATGCTCAGGTCGGTAATCTAGGAGTTTTGAATATTCTCAAATGTGTTCCCTTCTCTAATCCTTTGCAGTTTCTCGGGTTCATCTGTTTTGGGACTGGTCGTTTTTAGCTACGTTGTTGCCTCATGAGTATCTGTTAGGTTTCTTCAATAACTGCGTATGATCTGGGATATGCAGCTCTTTGAGGCAAACTTTAAATGATTATGTTTCCGTTTGTACGATGTGGTAGTTTGAATATAATTGGCCCCCATAAACTCATTGGGAGTAGTACTATTAGGAGGTGTGGCCTTGTTGGAGGAAATGTGCCACCGTGGGGGAAGGTTTTGAGGTCTCCTATGTTCAAGATACACCCAGTGTCTCAGTTCACTTCCTGTTGCCTATGGAACAAGATGTAGAACTCTCAACTCCTTCTCCAGCATCATGTCTGCTTGCAAGCCACCATGTCCCACCATGATGATAATGGACTGAACCTCTGAACTGTAAGTCGCCCAATTAAATGTTTTCCTTTATAAGAGTTGCTGTGGTCATGGTGTCTCTTCACAGTGATAGAAACCCTAAGACAGATGATACTGGAAAAACCATAAGCAATGATACCTCAAGTTAACGACTACCATAGAACTGAGTCCTGGAAACTGATCTCAGTGCCTGCACATGCTTGTGTTTTCATGGTACCATTGCTATAATGTTAATAGCTCACAAAAAAGAAGCAGAAGAATTTCACACCCTCAAATGTGGTATTTGAGATAAAGTTCAGTGACATCACTGTCACTTGTCCCATTAACCAAGGTTTCATCTGAACTTCAAAGGGTCATGTGGTCCAGGTGGTCTAAACTGTGGAACTGGAAAGACCAGGTACTGTCACAATCAGTTTAAGGCCAAGAGGGGACCTTTGTTTTTATGTAAACATTACATCGATTTTAACACCATTAAACTGAATGCTTTCTCTTAGCTTAAATTTAATATTTACATTTTGTGTTTGTTAAAACTGTAAGCATAAGATACCTCTGCCTAGTTGTACCGTTGTATATAGTTAGAGAAGAAGATCTGGGGAGACGGCTCAGTCAGTAAAGCCTATGCAAGCAGGGAGACCTGAGTTTGGATCCCTAGCATCCATGTGAAAACTGGGCATGATGGCATGCCTCTATAATCTGTGCTGGGGAGGCAAAAACACACGCCTCCTCTGGAGCTCCCTCACTGACCAGCCTCATCGAGTCAGTGAGCTCAGTGTCCAGTGAGACCCTGTCTCAAAAAATAATGGAGATCAACTGAGGAAGACATTCTGCCTCCACATGCACAGGTATGTATGAGCCTGCACACACACACACACACACACACACACACACACACACACACACATGCACGAGTACATATACACCATGTATACACACACACACATTAACAAAAAAGACTATGTGAAAAATAACTAAGTGGCACTTTAGGCCTATTAGGGTTTTTCATTTTGAAGAAATTTTGTGATGTTGGGCACATACCATTGTTAAAATCACTGTTTACTACTCAGAAAATCTTAGTATTGATTGTCTAATTTTTAAGAGGCAATTCATTGGTGGGGGACATGCTCAGCGGCACAGTGCCTGTCTAAAGTGCTTGATGACCTTGGTTTGATCCTCAGCCCTGCCTGTGAAGAAGATCAAATTGCTGTGCCTGAAGTCACTTTTATTAGAAAGACTGGAAATGGCCTGTGCAAGTGTGTTGGCATTTTTTGCATATTGGATTTCTTTTTCCACGTGTGTGGTGTACGTACATGCATTCGTGTGTGTGTGTGTGTGTGTGTGTGTGTGTGTGTGTGTGTGAGTGTGTGTACATGTGTGGAGGCCTAAGGTTGGTGACAGGAGTCATCCTTGGTTGACCTCTGCCTTACACAGTGAGGTAGGGTTTCTCGGTTGAACCCAGTGCTCACTAATACAGCTAGTCTAGTAACTGGCTTACTCTGGAGATTCTCTCTCCATTTCCTATGTTCTGGTGTTGGAGGCAGGCTGCCACACCCACCCAGCACTTATGTGGGTCCTGGGGTCCTGAACTCTGTTTCTTAAATTTGATGGTTAACGCAGCAAGTGCGGCATCGCTGACCATTTCCAAGTCTTTCCTAAGAAAGTCCACCCTTGAAACGCTGTTGTTTTTGGAGTGTCTTCCTTTTTGTCCCCTTTCATGTGTACGTGTGTGGTGTGTGCTTGCCATATGTGTATGTCTTTCCGTGGGTATGGGCGCACACATGTTGGTATCTGGAATCTTCCTCCTTTGTTTTCCCGCCAGATTCCTTCACCATTCTCTTAGTCAAACTCAGAGCTCACTGATACAGCTAGCCTTGTTAGCCATTCTGTTTGGGCAGTTGTCTCTGCCTTCTGAAGATAGACTTACAGGAGACCTGCTATGCCCACCTGGCATTTACGTAGGTTCTGGAGATCAGAACTCTTCTTCTTGCATGGCAGGAAAGCACTTTAATGGCCAGGCCATCTATCTCTCTAGGGCCCTAGGGTCTTAAGTCAGTTGTCATCATCATCATCATCATCATCATCATCATCATCACCATCACCATCACCATCATCATCATCATCAACGAACCGAGAGCCTATCAAGTGCCAGGCTTTGCACATATCTACTCAGTGTTCATTCCAACTGGAAGTTCCGTGATTATCCTCATTACAGATGGGAAGCACATACAGAGACGCTAACAAACGCACCCAGACTTACAAGTAGCAAGCAGCAGGACCATGATGAATTCCCTGGTTCCCAAGGCCATGCAGCTCACCCCCAGCCTGAACTTCCTGGCAGAATTCTAATTCCTAAGTGTGCCAATTTCCCCTATTTTTTTTTTTTTTTTTTGCAGAATATGTATCCTCTATCAGCGTTGGATTTATGATCTGTAGCCCTTCTCCTGAATAAAACCAGTAAAGCTTTGTCTATATAAATGACCTATGTAAATGTCTCTTGGCATGACCATGGCTGGTGAGGAAATAGAAATTACATTTTGCTGTCCTTGTCTGGTTTTCTCAGTAATGGATTGTGTCTACAGGATGTGAATTCAATCAGCGGAGAAAGTGCAAGAATCATCATTAATGATTATACAACTGACATCATACGGCTGCTGGTGTGACACACAGAGAAGGACGCAGCATCACCTATGTGATAGCGCTGCCGAGAAGGTCCCACCTGATTTTAATCACAGGGGAACAATCAGACAAACATGCCTTAGAGGACATTCTGCAAAGCGACTGCCTGGACCCTTCAAAGGCATCAGTGTCACCAAAGACAAAGGGGCTGGTGAACCCTCGAAGATTGATGGGGACTAAAGAGACAGCGCAACAGAAAGCAATGTATCATCTCTGCTTTGATCCCAAATCAGGTGTAAAGTGGCTATAAAGGACGTTTTGGGGACAAATGGGAAATTATGAATGTGGACTGTTGGTTGATGTTGAATGTTGATGATGATGTAATGGTTTTATGGACGAATGTCTTTTCTCTTTGGAGACAGACGATAAAATAAATAATACATATATTTGACATATACATTCTAAATAATATGAAGTTAACCAAATAGCAACAATTGACAAATCTAGATACATGGTATATGAGCAATTATTGTATTATCTCACAACTTTTCTTCAGGCCTAGGATGTTCATATATTTTTTTTAAAAAAGTGTAAATTAAAAATGACTGGGCTATAGACCAGCAGGGTATCTACTTAGGGTAAAGCCTCTACTTGGGTTTCTACGCAGCAGGTGCTCTGGTGTATCCCTCTGGGATTGTAGTTCCCTGTGACTGAATTAACACTTGCATTCTCACTCGGTTGCTAGCTACCTGATGGATACATTTTGCTCACCCATGTATTTACAGTTTACAGTCTTTAAGACTGATATATTTCACACATTTTCACTAATAAATCACTAATATATTTTCATTGAAATATTTAGTATTCACTGTACCCCTCTTTAAAAGGACTAGAGATTGTTGCTTGGAGTTTATTCTCCATTCTTAAATTGATGTAATCCTTTCTCACAATATAGAACCATGATTGCCACATTACTCCTTGAAGAACCAGTGAAGTCACTGGGCTTCTGTTTGCCTTCATTATTGATATGACTTCATGCAAAACGATGCGGCCATTCATATCATTCTGTCAGCCCCATCAAGGAAATATTGTTTTCCAAAATTAAAATTGTGAATCAACTCGTAGGAGGATGTTGTCAAATAAACAAAGAATCATCACTTATATTACACTGCCAAATTTTTGATAAACTTAATTCCTCTAAATGCATTTAGCTTTAATGAAGAGTAATACAATTTAATAAGAACATGAAATGGAATCGTTTATCTTCCTGATCCCGGCATTGGGCAGATGTCTTCCTCTTAATGCATTGCTTCAAGTTGCTGAAGTTTGTTCTTGTTTCCTCAGTCTTGTCCTTTCTTGTGTGTGTGTGTGTGTGTGTGTGTGTGTGTGTGTGTGTGTGTGCGCGCACGCCTGCGCGCGCGCGCGCGCGCGCAGGTGGCATAGGGAGTAATCTGTGCCTACCTGCTTAATTAAATCACTCATCAAACCAGTCTTTATTGTGGAAAGTTTCTGAGACTTGTTTCTAGTTCTTGAGGCAGTGATATTTATATTAGCTAACAAAACTGGCAATTACTAATATATTAGCCATGGTTATTTCAGTGGTTAGTGACATAAAACCAAATTCAAAATGAATTAAGCAAAAAAGAGGGGTTTCCTGGTACAAACCACGAGGGAAGCTGAAGGCTGGCCCAAACCATGAGGGAAGCTGAAGGCGCCCATGGATCAGGGGCTCAGGTGACCTGGGTTGAGGCTTCTCTTTATTCCCTGGCTAGCTTCGTCCTCAGGCAAATGCTCTCATTCTAGGTGATTAGGAAATGTTCATTGAGACACACACTAAGTTAGTCTCAGACATAGGGTGGTCTTTGAATGTTTCCAAGTGGGCAAGGGTTCCAGCTGACCCTGAACTTGAATTCAGGTTGTGCCCGTGTTTCATTTTGGTGGTCTGCTTGCTTTGTTTCGATGGGGTTTTGTTTGCGCTTAAGGGGAAGTTTTGTCACAAGGCGCCTGGGAAGGAGAGGAGCCAAGTGATTAGCTGGTTAATGTTATGTCTTTCAAGTGGCTCCAGGATTCAGTTTTTTGAGTGCCTGTGGAAAGCAGGGTGATAAGGGGTGAAATGGTAGTTTCTTATGAAGAATTTTATTAGTTATGAAGGGAATTTAACACACATTAGTTATGTTAGGGTGTGAAAGCATTGGAATGCCAGAAGTCTATTGGTGCCAGATGAGACAATCTCTACCTCTCATGGAGGGACATATTATTTTTATTTTTGAGAGAGAGAGTCTATAGATAGCTCAAACTTCCCTGACCTTGCAATCCTTTTGCTGGAACCTTTTGAATGCTGGATTATAAGGCATGAGTCACTGAACACATATTGTACATTTCAGGCCTGGAACCCGAGGGTTCTGGAGAGCTACTAGGGTCCTCAGGGCTCCAAGAGAGAGTAAGGCAGCTACAGAAACAGTGCATTAAACTCTTCATTAATTGTCATTTACTTGTGGTGTGTGTGTGTGTGTGTGTGTGTGTGTGTGTGTGTGTGTGTGTGTGTGTGTTCCTACACACGACCACGCAGGCCAGAGGTTGATGTCAGCATGGCTTCCTCAATCTCTTCTTGGCATTATTTTCTTCTCAGGGTCTCATTGAACCTGGAAGTTTCATTGCAGCGAGGGTGGCTGCCCGTAAACCCGGGGATCTGCCTCTCTCTGCCCTCCAGCACTGCCAAGCTTGGTTTTTCATGGAAATACTTGGGATCCTAACTCAAGGAAACTCAGTCTCAGGCCTGCACAGCAAGAACATTATCCACAGAGCCAACTCAGCCGCTAAGCTCTTTTTTTTTTCTTAAATAGAGGGCATTTTAATTAGTTTTACAGAGATAAATTACGTGACCCTAAAAAGTTTCTTATATGGAAAAATGAGGAAGAAAACGTCAATACTCTATGAGGGTAAGTGAACGTGATAATACAAAGAAATAGGGTAGTGTGTTTTGGTCGTGATTTCAATTTGATAAGACAGAAAAATAGGTAATTAATATAGAAAGCCAATGGCGTCAACTCAGAATGGTTCTCATGTCTGCCAGTAAGGAAGTCCTGTTCTCGACATGATCTTCTAAAGGCATCAGTACCTCAACTCCTGGAGAGGCATTCAGATGCTTTGTGACTAAGTCAGCAGCGTTGAGAACTGTCTTCTTGTATAACCTCTTCTTTGGGAAAGAGCATTTAGGAAGTTCAAGAAGCACCAAATATGGGAACTCGGGCATGCATGCATTCAAACCAGTCATGTTGTCTGCAAAAGTTAGCTATGAATTTTTATCTAGGAAAAAGAAAAACCTGTATTACTTTTATTTCTGTAAGCTCCTAGCCTGAAAAAAAAAAAAGGCCTGCTAGCAGAATGCTCATTAACGTGGATCTAAATTTCAAATGAAAAGTTATTGACTTCCAAAAAGGCAAGCACAGCTAAGCACTTAGAGCTAGCTGAAGTTATGAAATTACCAACTTACCTACTGCTATTTCTTTAATATTTGTTTGTTAACTAAACTATAAAGCATAATGCTGAAAGTGTAACAGCAAGGTATTTGCCAGCAGCAACTTTCCACAAGACATTTAAAATTTAATGGTCTGCTGAAAAATGGTGATGGATTTTGGTCTCCTTTGCCCCAAAGTCCTGGCTCTCATAAAAAATGTAGCCTACTTCATATCTCTGGGAAGGAAGGATTAGGATGGGAGATCAGATGATAAATTGTTCACCATCAGTATCTGGCCAGGAGAACTTGGCTTAGCCCTATTACATTTCCATGTTTATTTATGCACTGCACTATTTGAGTATTATAATAAAATTTTTATCTGTCCCTGGAGGCAAAATTGAGTTATACATTAAATGGCTATTTTCTTTGTTTTCTGCTTAGGTATGCATGCAATGTGGTGGCATAGGATACAGCCCACCCTTGTTTCATTCCTGCAGAGAGAACATTTTTGCAGCTCACAGAGTAAAGACATCCCATGCTTCCAGACTAAGAGAGAACATATTGGCAAGATAAAATGCAGATGTTCGCTGTGTTTTTTCTACTTCGGGGTTGTTTTCAGTGGAGGTTAACTTTCACGGGTGTATTCCCTGACCTTGTTTGGACAGTTGGACGTAGAATTTCCCAGTCAAATCATGATGGCAAAAGACAGTTTCAAAGAAAGTATGTCAAAGTATTTTTAGTGGGGGGAAAGCAACTTAAAAACCTACCTTCTCCTCAAACTCTCTCTACACAAGCCCACTGACATAAAAATTAAATTTCCTACACTTTCATAGGGAGAAACTGGAAGTATATCTAATTTTCTTCCAAACACTTTTACTCTTAAGTTAGAAACAGATACAAGATTTCTCTTAGCACAGTTTAGGAAAAATGGAAACTTCTGTGTAGCTAGAGTTTTCCTGCCTGGCTCACAGTCAGGATAAATGTCTCTCACCTGCCAGCCCCACAGCCGCTCAAACCCGACCAAGTAAACACAGAGACTTATATTGCTTACAAACTGTATGGCCGTGGCAGGCTTCTTGCTAACTGTTCTTATATCTTAAGTTAATTCATTTCCATAAATTTATACCTTGCCACGTGGTTCGTGGCTTACCGGCATCTTCACATACTGTTTGTCATCGTGGCGGCTGGCAGTGTCTCTCTGACTCAGCCTTCCACTTCCCAGCTTTATTCTCCTCCTTGTCCCGCCTACACTTCCTGCCTAGCCAATGGCCAATCAGTGTTTTATTTATTGACTAATTAGCAACACATTTGCCATACAGAACATCCCACAGCACTTCTGTGCAACCCAAACTATGGTATTCTAAATATTTTTATATTTTCCTCTTTCCTATTCCAGAAAAGAAGATCAGAAAGCAACAAAAACCAAAATATTAAAAATGGGCCAACAAATATCCAAAGAATACCACCAGGTCATATGTGAATCCTCAGCGCAAATGCCTGCCTCCATCCGCAAAACTCCAGAGAGGGCTGTGGGTGGAGCATTGTGAGCTGTTTCTCATATTTTGACTCTCCTGTTGGAAAAACACATTCTTCCTCTGTAACGATAAGATTAAAAACTTGCCTGATAAATTCGGTGGTTGAAATGAAGTGGATCAAACGCGTGCACTCAGATTAAACAATGTCTAGTAAATGGCGTTGTCATAGGGTAAGAATTTTGTGAGCAGAAGCTAATTTTCTTGGTTGGATTCAAAAGGATCTAATGCAAATTTTGAAAGTGTAGACTTCCATAAAAAGTAAAGATCCAGAAGAACACACACAAAGAACAAGTCTTGGAAGTAAAAAGTAAACATGGAACCTTTTCCCAGACTGCTGAGCACAAGTTTGAAAGGCTGGACATGTAAAAGTCAAGCAGGAAAGTTGGAAAGATGAGCAGCAGTAATGCCACCACATGCATCTAGAAAGAAAGAAAGGAGGAAAAAAAAAAAACCCAGCAGGCACGCCTGAGAATCAATAATATAAGAAGTAAAGGATTAGATTTGAAGATTCACCCCACACAACATGCCTGGTGCAGTAAAACAGAGTCATTTTCAGACGGTCACCACGTCCTGTACAAAGGACAAGTGCCACCATGGCAAGGGTGAAAGGGTCTCGGTAGCATCAAACTTCTTATTTGCAACATGAAGGCTAGAAAACCCCAGAGATACGTGCACGGGCCTGAAGAGAAAGCATTTATCCTCTAAGAATCACAGACCAACTCAATCTGTTTATCTATACGCAGGGGCAAATGAAAGCCAGCTTCAGATTTGTAAGAATTCAAAAATTATCTGATTTAGACTCATGTGTGAATTTCAAATAATATAAAAAAGTAGACCTTCAAGCAATTTAAAACAAAGGATTTAAGCACAGTAAAACCATGACTTGGAAAAAATAGCAGTGAGCAATAAAACTCAGATATACATCTAATAAATTTGGGAGGGTATGGTTATGAAATAGTATAAGTTTTAACTAGAGTTTTGAATATAAATTATCTGTCAATCAGCCAGTGGATTAAATATTTTAAAAGATTTAAAGGTCCCTAGAGATGTTAAGAATGGACCCTTCAAAATTTTAGCATAGGTGGGTGAGGGGCCCATGAGGCCCTACCCTTCCCTAAGGACAATGAGCTGTTGGTGGGGATGTTTTAAGTGGGAATACTCATAGAAGTCAGGAAACTAGTTAGGGTGGGAGCTTTCAACAGAGGGGAGATTGCACGCAGTGGTATAAATGGGTGAGGGGAGTAACGGAACTGGTACAGTAGTGCAACAATTAATGGGAGTCACTAACCACTCTCTGGTTGAATTTAAGGCTCACACCACACAACTCGGACCTGGTACCGTGTTATGTTTCATTGGGCCATTAATAAATCAACCACTGGACTTCAGAGATGACAGAAAACATCAGGGCTCAGGAGGTCACAGGCTTTAGGAGAGAACCTAATACTGTTATTCTGCTAAATAGATGCAACAACAACAAAACAAAAAACACAAACAAAGAAAAAAACAACCAAAAAAAAAAAAAAAAACTCCCAAAACCACACACACAAAACCTGTATCCTAAGTTCTTATCTTCATAGTTATAGATTAGTGCATCTCTCAACCCTCATCCGAGAAGCTCCCCCGCCCCTCCCCTTTTTGGTGGTAGATGAAAATTGGTACAGAACACCACAACTTGGCCAATGCACAGAGAATAAAAGGCTGTGGCGTGCTCAACTCTACACAGGACATCTCTATCATATTCCCTCCCCATAAGGCTCCGGAATATCACAGAAGATAGTGAGCAAAGGTTGTAAGAGCCAGAGGTAGTGGGCATTTAGAGCAAAACAGTATTTGTTAGACATAACAGAGCGGTTACATTCACGAATACAGTGGCTGTGACTGCCTGCACAGGACCTGCACAAGATTAAGCCAGCCAGAATCCTACCATGGATGATAGAGAGGCTCATGAAGTCCCACCTCTATCTGAGGGGCTACTGGCAACTAATGGCTGCTGGACGTGTCAGATTTCAGTCTTCAGATAAACTTGAAATAAAAAAGATCATTAGAGAGAGCAAATATTTGAGTAAATACATATGAATTTTATTTCCTCACCCTTTAATTTCTTTTAAGAAGTAGTATACTGCTTGAAGTAAAAGAAACAATCATCATATTGCGGCATTTCCAACCCAAGTAAAACAATAATACAGTGTGACAATAGAATTAAAATTTGGTCGCATAAATAAAATTCGACTTTTGGAAAATTCTTAAATTCTATACGCAATGTGATGGCCCTAACTTGAAGCAGATTGTGATACATTAAGAATTTAAATAGTAATCCCTAGAACAGTCATTCACTCACACACACACACACACACACACACACACACACACACACACACACACCACATGCACATACACAGCTCAAGTGGTAAAGGGTGAGAATGTAAGAGGAGACAATAAAATGACAGACTGAAATGAGTGTATTAACCCAAGAAGACATAAAAGGACCAACAGAGAAACAAACATGAGACGAGACATGTAGAAAACGAGTTACAGAATGGTAGAGTTAAAGTCAACCACGTTAGTAATTATGTGCAATGCAAATGTACTAAGTACTTAATTAAGAGGCAGAGATTTTTTGTAGGTCTGTCTACAAAAACAAAAGCCACCTGAATACTTTCTGTAAGAAACGCTCTCCAACAGTTCTCTAATTGGACTTAAGATACACTCAACCAGAGGGAAACTATTCCTGGTGCTGGGAAACTAGCTATCTACTTAGTACTAGTGAAGTCACGTATCTGGGCGAAGAACCATGATGTAACCATCCTGTTACAAACAAACAAAATCCCTAACAACAATCTGAACATTTGTCCTTATGCCCACAGGTAAGTGTAGTCCTTACCCTTCATTAAGGAAATTTCTCTTTGCAACACATGGAGACTACTACAGAAAACCACAACTAATCAAAATGCAGAGTTGTGGATCCCTCCAATGGATACATCTACCAAACATCCCCACACCTAAGGCTCAGGGAACACTGCAGGAGAGGAGAGAGGAAGATTGTAAGAATCAGAAGATCAGGGAGTTTTCTGTGAGACTGTGTTTTCTGGTAATGCCAGAAGCTACACCCATAAAGTTTTGCCAACATAACTGCCTAAATATGAGCTGAACCAAGATGGAACCAATAGACATGGCCAAGTGATCAGGAGAAAGCCATGAGACCTCAACCCTGCACAAAGAACTACAGGCAACTAAGGGATGCTGAGAGTGGGAGAAACAGGCTTCTCCAGGGAAGAGCACATCTGTTGGTCATCCAGTACCAAATGGTCAGCCCTGAAAACACACATGCAAGTGACATCATACAGACTGAGCAGTTCTGTTTAGGAAAAAAAAATATATATGCATGCATGCATGCAATAATGATTAAGAAATAAAGAGGCCATGAATTTGAAGAGGGCAAGGAGGGGAATATGGGAGAGTTTGAAGGGAGGAGAGGGAAGTGAGAAATTTGTAATTATAATCTCAAAACTAAAAAAGTAAAAAAAAAAGAAGAAAAAAATACTGTTTAGCTAATGTCACATAAACAGATTAAAAGGAAAGACATGAGCATATTTACCACACCAAAAAATACAAAGCTTACCTATGTAAGATATAAATTACACACAACCATCTAAGTATTTAAAAGTTAAACAGGCAATTACTGTATTAAAAAGACCTCAGATATCCTCAATAAAATCAGGAGACAATCTATAACCTAGAAAAATATTAGCTTTATACTAGCAAAGGGTTAATAACACTGTGAGTCAGTAGGAAAACAATAAAGAAATAGGAAAACAGATGATATAAAGTATACAAGAGGAATTTATAGGAAAAGTTGCAAATGTTCAGTAAACCTTGGAAAAGGATCTCCATCATCGGTAGTCTTAGAAATAAACATTAATGCTGTAACATTTCAATTAACTTTCACTCATCCGATTAGAACAGGTTTTAAAACTCAATAGTTAGGATGCATTAAAATCCTGTTGGGAGGAGGATAAAGTGTAGAGTGTCAGAATGACTCTCCAGTTTATAGTTTTACATGTGCATGTATGCACACAAATGTGCATGCAATGTCTACATTGACATACATGAACACATTTGAAAAACACTGGAAGCAAGCGCTAAACTGTTGACCCTGATTAACTCTGGGGACTTGTCGGGGTAGGGGAAGGGAGGAGGGAGTCTCTAACATTTTTAGTTTTTACACTTATCTATCATTTTAACTTTTTAAAATAAAACCCATCCTCGCACGTCATTGTATAATCAAGGTCAATGGAGCATAACAGAATAGCTGCTAAAGATATCAAGGTAGCACCATGAGGCAGGTGGATTCCTTAAAATGTATTCCTGAACATCATAGCTGCTACCCGTGAGTTTAAAGCCATATCAGAGCTAACACATGCAACATTCTATTTTATTCAGCATGCCTAACGCAATCCCCAAATCAAACCCGATGAAAGTACACACAATACAACTGCAATTCATACCCAGAAGCACAAAAGTAAATACTTAATAAAGCATTGGAAATCTAGTTAATAACAAAGTAACACCCATGGCCCCAAAGCAAAAGTTGTCTAACCCTGTGCCAGCGAGTATGCTTTTCATAGTCATCTGGAGATGACGTCACCCACAGATCCATTCGTTCAGTGTGCTATTAGTGAGTCAGTGTCTATTTTAATTCTTCTATAAAATGAAACACTAACATGGCAGAGTGTATGGAATGTTGAGGTAGGGGAAGTGATGGCTGGTGGGGGAAATGCATGGTCAAGTTTCTATCTGACAGTAATTAAAAAATAACTGCATGCTTGGGAAAACTAGAAGTATTTTTACATTATTTAGGGACAATACAACAAATCATTTCCATTACTAAGCAGTATTCAGCAAGTACTAATCAATAAAATGGGATGCATTAGTAAGTGAGCAATAGTACTGGAAAAGGTAGTTACAAATGTACAATTACAATTCCTTGTACATTTATTGAATGCCTACTGAGAAAACTGAAGATGATTGGCTGAAAATTAGAAGATGGGCATTCAGTAAGGTGGCCATTTACAAACACAGGGTTTTCCTACAGATTAACATTTGGATATATTTTATAGTGGAAATAGCACAAAATATAACACAATAGCACAAAATGCAACATGCTTCAGCAACACGAGTGTTTCAGAATCTCAACAAGTCCACAAAACCCTGTATGAGGACAGAAAAGAAGTCTTAACCACTTTTCTAGAGGACATAACCAGTGTTCTAAAGGTGCCACTTCTCTGTCAATCTTGGTTTTGTAAATTCAGCAGATTTTTAACGAAAGCAGAATATAATTAGGGGGAGATTTAGTCATGATTGTTATCTAGATCTTTTTAATCAAAAATTATTTGGCTTGGTATAGTGGTGCTTGTGTACATTCAGCATCCTGAAGACTGAGGCAGGAAGACTGTGAGTTCAGACCCAGCCTAGCCGACTTAGTGAGTTCTAGACCAGCCTACACTTCCTAGCAAGACCCTATCTCAATGCTCCGATAATAATCATAAACCATTATGGTACATAGTATGTTTTTGATAAACTTGACACTTAGGTTATCCAGATGGAGCAGCATTCATTGACATGTTGATCATTTCTTGTGGTTAATCCAATTTTTCTTTTTGCCATCTTTAAATTTGTAATTTCTGCTGGCCTCTGACAATCACCTTCGCCTTCACTGTTACTTTTTCAGGCTTCTAATTCTCATACCCAAAGTCAATGTTTTCCAGCTATGAGCAATTTTTACTAACACACCAGGATTTTCAAGCATGTGGACTACCGGTTACTTGTTTTTGTTTTCCTTTTATATTTTTTATTTTTTGGTTTTTATTATTTATTATTCTTAATGTGGAAGGTAGGGTTTGATTTGCCTTTCTCCTGAAACACCAACCAGTCCCCCTCCTTGAGTTCAAATGTCTACCTCCCAATGTACAGACATCTGCTGCTCTCCACCCAGCTGATAAATTTTAGTTCCAGGAATATTCAGTTCAACTTAGAAGCTTAGGAAAATATTATCCACAGGTGAGTGTCACAGTTTCTGCAATTTTCTTTCATACATAACTTGCTTCCCTAGGAGTCAATGATCATTGCTTTTCTTAAGTTTACACATTAAAAAAAGTTCATATTTATTGGATACAAAGTAATTATTTGATATGTATATAATTATGGAATAATTAAGTCAGGGTAATACTATAACTCATTTTGTACATTGAATGCTTCTTTGTGGTGAGAGCTATTTTGGAATCTATGTTGCTGTTTGTCACGGTTTGCACTGCTGGGTCCTAGAAACCTGTGTGGTACTCAAGAGAGACTGAGAAAGACAGACATAGGAATGTGAAGCTAGGATAGGGTGGACTGTGTGCTTGGATGGAGGTACACCAGCAGCACGGATACTCAGTGTGCTTATTATGCACAGTATGGACAAGGATGCGGGTTAGTTAATCATGGTGGGCATCTCTGTAGGCAAGCAGTATGTGTGGGGTGATTATACAGTCATCCAGGACAAGGAAGCTGTTATTGGTACTTTTTGCATTTTGTACTCACTGTTTTAGCTAAACGCCAACCTTTTATTAACATCCATACTCAGACCAAGAGAAGGCTTGGCCATTCCCCTCAGCCTCACTCAGGGAAGACCTTGCCATTCCCATGGTGTCCTTGACAGGGCCTTGCTCATGTTGACAATACGTAACCACTTAGGACTTCAGCTGCTCTCCACGTTATTAACTTAGTCTCTTTGCTATGTAGTAAAGCAGTGGCCCTGATTCCTCATCTGCTTGGTACTGTACCTGCCAAAAATTTCCTATTTTCAAAGTTTCTTTGTTATTGATCATAGAGCAAGGAAGAGGGAGAGCTCTTGATATAGTCAAGTACTTAGGGAAAACCCCCCAAATTCTAGTCTGGGTTTATCCTTCCATGGGACCTACTGCTCTCTAGACTTACTCCCTCCCTGTGCTTTGGGGCCTGGCCTTCCTGATCATGCTGGGGGCATAGCTTCTCCCATCTCCTGATCCCACATCTCCCTGTTTCATGATTTATACTCTGGGATGGAGAAGTACTTTATCTAGAAAGTTCTAGAACTGGCCTACGGAGGAAGTACTCACCAGGCGACAGATGAAACTGCTGGTTCCTGCATCCCCCACCTCAAACTCATCATGGGTATCCTGTGGGGGACCCTGTGCCCCCATCGCTGCCCCTGCTGAGGTCCTGAAAGCTCTGCCACTGTCTGTACCTCCACATCAGAAGCTCTGCTTGCCACTGTATTTTATGCTTAACCCACCTGGCCCCTTTCTTTAACTATGTTTTCACAAGTCATATTTCTAAATGTTAAGACACACTTATGAAACTCAGCTCCTTTTTTTTTTTTAACACAAATTGGAATAGCTAGAGAGTAATCAGGTGATATGTAACTTTCACTGCATTGGCGGTAAAGTCGATCTATTATGACAAACTTAGTTTATAGTTTAAACATACCTACCACTGGTTCTTCTTCTCCTTCTCCTTCTCCTTCTCCTTCTTCTTCTTCTTCTCCTCCTCCTCCTCCTTCTAACTCCTCCTCCTCCTCCTTCTAACTCGTCCTCCTCCTCCTCCTCCTCCTCTTCCTCCTTCTCCTCTTTCTCCTCTTCCTTCTTTAAAAACAACAGTTTCACCACATAGCCTAGGCTAGCCTTAACCTTATAATTCTCCTTCCTTTACTTTCTGAATGCTGGAGTTGTGGGTATGTCCCACCACACAAGGCCACCGGGTTTTGATTTGGTTTTTTTTCTCAATAGTCACTTCAGCAAATGTCATAACAAGTTCTTTCTTTTTATTAAAATTTAGACATGTTTCTGAGTCCTCTGATGGACTCAGTTTGATCATGGGCCTCTTTCCTGCCCTTGGGGGAATCCATGTTAGCCAAAAGTCCTGTTATTTTAGGGGAAAATTCCTCATACTTGGTATCCGACACCTCCCACACTTAGCCCCATCTTCTTCCATCAACAATCCCATTAAATCAGTTCACCAGCCGTGTATGGGTCCCTTTCAGTAATTTCCCATCCAGGACGCCCTTGCTTCTTGCTTCTACAGCCCCACCGGTTCTCGTTGGAGTTGAGTTTAGTGCTGTCCCCTCCATCACTGCAAGAGCCTGGTGCAGTAGTTTCTATGGCAACTGTCCTGGCTACTTGTCCTTTGATGAAATTCAGCCTCACCACCTTAATAAGTCACAGGTGAGTTTTCTTTAGTAATACTAACCTACATGGTGAATTTGTAAGTCAACATTTTATTAAAATATTTAAAATAAAACCTTAAATATTCTAAGAAAAAAAATTGTCCTTGGGATAAAAACCAAAGCATAAACTCAGCTTTTTTGATGACAAGATACAAAATGGCTATAATTTTAATTTTCTTTCTTTCTCTCTTCTTTTTTTTTTGAGACAGGTTTTCACTATATAGCCCAGGATAGTCTGAATATCAATATGTAGCTCAGACTGGCCCCAAACTCTTATCCTTTTGTCTCAGCCTCTGGAGTGCTGGAATTACAGGTGTGTACAACAATGTCTAGTGCCTAGCTTTAAATGTATTTCTGTCTGTCTGTTTCTCTCCATCTCACCTTCCTTCCTTCCTTCCTTCCTTCCTTCCTTCCTTCCTTCCTTCCTTCCTTCCTTCCATATCAGGAATCAGACACAGGGCCATGTGCATGCTAGGCAAGTACATGGCCACTGAGCTATGGTTAAATGTAAATTGTTTGGTAGAAGGTACATACACAACTGCTAAGCGCTTCCCTGCTTATATAGTGGTAAGGGCTAGCATAAGAAGCAAACAGACTCTAATTTTCCAAATTTATTAAAAATTGATCTGTTTCTACTACTCCAGTAACACTTTCTAGACAGTGTTCAGATAAATGTTATCTTTAACTTGGTGATAAAATACAAAGACAAAATTGGTTTTGCCCTTGGTTTTAAATTTCTATAGTGGAAGTTTGACAGTGGGAGGCAGACCGAGCCCCCATCCATCTGATAGATATCTTTACTTTTCCCTTCTGTTCTGGGTTTTGCTTTCACAGCAAACTCTCCTCTTACTTGAATGAAGATGTGGAGAGCTTTTCTTGTCCAGAGCTGAGATATTCGTGCAAATGTCAGGTAGCCCCGTCCTTTGGGTAATCTAAAGCAACATGAAGAGACGGGATTTGTTTTAAGATGTTGTAATACATAAATAAGAAAGTCGAAAGGCTCGAAGGAGGAATGGCCTGCTGATCGCACTCACGTCAAGCACCATGCCACTTAAAGTCTGCATTAATTAGGGAAGATGCCTGTAAGTCCTGTCAGGTTCCAAATTAGACCAACTCTGAGGTGAATAACATCCATCAGCAGTTATTAAAATGTGTTCTTCGTATCAGGTTTGGGACAGTGACTTGGAAGATGTAAGGAAAAAGGATGGGGTTAGAGAAAAGAATTTGTGGGCATCTACATTTCTCTTAACTAATTCTGTGGTTTGTTGCTCCCAAACTCATGCTGAAGTTTAACGGTCTTTGTGATGGTGTTGGGAGGTGGAGGTGTATCACTCATGGAAGTGCCTGTCTCAGAGATAAACTGGTGTCACTGAAGGAGTAGGTTCACTCTCTCTTGTCTTTTGCTCCTTCTTCTGCCATGTTTTACCTCCTACCACGCATGGCATAAGAAAGAAAAAGAAGCCCTCAAAAGATGCCGGTCTCTTGACTCTTAACTTCCCAGCCTCCATCTGTGAATTAGAATTTTCTACTTCATATAAATTACGTATTGATAGCTGAGATGGCATCTCAAAACTGACTGAGGTACCAAGGTACACAATTATATTTTGATCAGATGACCACGGTGGTGAGGATTACGGGAGAGTGGCAAAGAGGTGACTTCTACAGTCATCATCAAAGCCAGTTACAATACAAATCCCTTTAGTGAGGTCATTTGACTATGAAGTGTGAACAAGTCTAGATGAGACGAGGCAGCAGGGGACTTTGCAGCAGGTTGGCTATGACCTTCCCAGAGAGAACTAGTCAACCCAGAAAAAGTGGGGCAGCGCCATATGACCAAGATAAGCACAGATCCCTGACCCTCACTGGCCAAAGGAGTTCTACTTCATTGGGTGGTATAACTCCAGTGTTCCAATTGTCTCAACCTGTAACTTCACTACTGACAATCTCTATTTTAGGCCTCCATTCTGTGTGGTAGAGGGTTATCAGCTGAGTTCATCCATCATCCTTCCTACGTCCAAGGCATGGAGGCAGGGTCTTGAGTGGCACCAAAGTGTCAGGTAGGGAGAGTGTGGCCCCCGAATATCATCTATCCTGTATGCATTTTCTGTGATGTTGGTGCCATCTGGCTCTTGGCCCCTAACCTTCTGCTGTGGAGTCAGCGGTGACACCGACACTCCCATAAGGTCAGGGTTTTCCTGTGGCTCAAGCTGCCGTATCTTCTCATCATGGCTTTGATGCCCCTCTAGGTGTACCACCCTCCCACTCAGTGAAATTTCCTGAACATCAAGAGTAATTGGAGTCATCTTTTGATCTACTGTGGGGCTGTGGGAGATTGTAGAGCTGTCCCAAGCATTCTCTGCTTAGAGAGACTCCCAAACCAAGGTGGCTAAAGGCAGCAGTTAAGGTATTTCTAGTTGTAGTAGGAAAACCGCTTCTAATCTCCTTAAAGCGAGTTACTAGCTTGTATAAGAAGGTGATAGGGGAGGTGGGCTCCAAGCCATGTTGATCCAGTGGAATTCAGTATTGTAGCTACAGACTGAAGCTCTCTGGCCTCTCTGCCCTGATTCTGTACTGTCACCTCTACAGTGACAGCTGCCAGTAGAAACCATAGATTTCTTTATCCAATGTGTTGCTCATAGTTTTTATTTCATTATGAATTATTCACAGGAGTGTCTAGAGAAGATTTCTTCTTTAATTGGTGTTGCTGGACCACATTTCAATTTCTAAATCACCTTTTACTAAAGGAAATGAGATTTTCCCTACCCTTAGACCAAGGCTGAAGGGCAGAGCTAAGGGTGAACTAATGGCTTCCTAAGGTTTTTGGCTCTATGGGGAGAGATGAGTATCTGAACAAATGAAAGATGACTTAGGCAGAGAATGAGCAAGAGGATAGATGCTCTCTAGGCAACAAGAAGCAGAATCGACTTGAGAAAACAAGGCAACCCAGGGAATGAGAATGAGATTTAACGAAGGAATCAAGACAAAACACTGCCGGAGAGGATGGGTGAATACATGCTCGGTCAGTTGCTGTGGCAGCAGTGTGCCCCTGAAGGAACTGCACTGTGCCAGGGCAGATAGGCTTGGGGTAGTTCAAATTGGATGGAAGAGATAGTCAGGCAGTGGCAGCAGCTTGCTAACATTCATGACAGTGGACTAACATCACATGGCCTGTCCTTTTTATTTGTTGGTGTATTCACAGCTTGTCATTCGTTCCCACAATTAGTTCTAGAACGTCTTCATTACAACCGAAAGAAACCCTCTCTGCTTAGATAGCATCCACAATTCCTATCCCCCACCCCCTAGGCTAACCTTCTGCCCCCACTAACCTACCTTTTATCTCCATTAATTTGTCTCTTCTATCTACTTCATTTAAATAGACTCTTGAGACTCTGAGGGAGGTAAGTCGTGGCAGTGGACCCGAGGTCCTCACCCATGGTCAGACAGTGTCTTTGAACTCTATCCCCATTCCTTTTTTTCACTTTTTACTTTGAGATAGGGTCTCACCAAATTACCCTTGCTAACCTGGAACTCACTTGTACCCAGGCAAGTCCCTGGATTTTTAATTCTGTCTCAGCTTCCGAAGTATCTTGGACTACGTGCTTGGGCCCCCAGGGTTGGCTTAGATTCATTCACATAACGCTTTCAACACTGCAGTTCCTTCATGTTGTAGTATGTGTCAACACTTCCTTTATTTTGATTGTCCAATAATATTCCCTCACATTGCTATGCCACATTTATTACCCATTCATCAGTTAATAGACGTTTTGGCTGTTTCTACTTCTCTGTTACTGTTAAGAAGTCTTTGTCAGCTTAACATAACTAGAATCACCTAGGAGGAGGGAACCTCAAATAAGGAGTTGCCACTATCAGGTTGGCCTATGGGTATGTCTGCAGTCAAGTATTTTCTTGACTAATGATGGATGTGGGCTGGTCCAGTCCACTGTGGGTGGTGCCATTCCTAGGCAGGTGAGCCTGAGCTGTGGAAAAAAGGTAGCTGAGCAAGTCAGAGGGATCAAGCCAGTAAGCAGCTCTCCTCCATGGCCTCTATTCAGTTCCTGCCTTGAGTTCCTGCCCTGAATTTCCTCAATGATGGGCTATAGTGTGGAACCATAAGCTGAAAAAACTCTTTCCTCTCTACATTTCTTTTGGTCATAGTGTTTACTATAATAACAGAAAACAAACTAGAACAGACTATTAACACATTGGTTCTCCCGTGAATGTCTGTGTTGGATATATGAATATAGGCTTCATAATGCATCTGCTGAGTTATATGGGAACTCTGAATTTAACCCTTTGAAGAACTGCTGAATTGAATTCCACAGCAGTCCACATTGCCAAAGTACTGTCTGAGAGTACTATGGAATATTCCTTTACACTGTGTGACTATATGTCACTGTACTTGGTTTAATAAAGAAGCTGACTGGCCAATAGATGGACAGGTAGATGTTAGGTGGGACTTGCAGACAAAAAGAGAGGATGAAGAAGAAGGGGAGTAGTCTCAGGGTTTTGAGATGCAGAGAGAAGCAAAATGCACATGTCATGTTGAAAAAAGGTACCACCGTGTGGCAGAGCATAGATAAGAAATAAAGGGTTAATTTAAAGTGTAAGAAGTAGCTAGTAACAAGCCTGAGCTATTGGCTGAGTATTTATAATTAATAATAAGTCTCTGTGTGGTTATTTGGGAACTGGTTAGTGGGACAGAAAAGTCACTTACATGGTATCAGTGTCATTTCATTTTCATTAATATTTGTTGATGGTCTATTAAAAATTGTGTTATTGTAGCTTCCTTTGTGGGTATGAAGTAGTATTCCAATGTGACTTTGATTTGCTTTTGCCTGATGGCTAATGGAGTTGAGAGTTTTTTTTCTTGTATTTATTGGCTCTTTGTATATCTTTGCAAAATATTTCTGCAGATATTTTGCTAACCTCTTAATTGTACAGCTTACTTTTAAAAACATCACTTATTGTAAGAGTTCTCTGTATAATCTAAATACATGTGTTTTATCAGATATATGGTGTAAAAAATGAATGGTCTTTCTCTGTTATGTGAGCTTTTACTTTCCTTTCTTTTTCTCTAAAGACAGATTTTTACTATTGTGCCCAGGCTAGCTTTGAACTTATGACTCTTCTGCCTCAGCTGTGAGTGCTGGGATTACAGGAGTGTCATACCTAGCTAACTTTGACTTCTTAAGATGTACATTGGTGATGCATAGCAGTTTTTAATTTATTTTTTAAAAGTTTATGGTCATCAGTATTTTGTCTGATGTATGTCTGTGTGAGGGTGTCAGAAGCGCTGGAACTGGAGTTACAGACAGGTGTGAGCTGCCATGTGGATGCCAGGATTTGAACTCTTCTGGAAGAGAAGCCAGTGATCTTAACCACTGAACCATCTCTCCAGCCCCAACAGTTTTTAATTTTGAGGAAGTATGCTTTTTCTCAATTTTGTTTTTCTTCTTAAGGTTTTGGAGTCCTATCTATGAATCTAGGGACAAATCCAAGATTATGAAGAGTGACTTGTATGTTTTTTTTCAGTTCCATTTGTATGTGGTGTGAGGTGGGGGTCCAACGTTCACTCTTTTGCAGATAGCTATGGAGTTATCCCCATGTTCCTCTTTAATCTTGAGAAAGTTTTAAACTGAAATGCATCAAATAAAGGAGACTGGGAAGTGGAGGTCCAATATTTCAGCCCCTGTGATACAAGGGAGAGAGCTTCAAAGAGTAGAAGCCAGCACACAGCATCAGTGTACAACTGAGGCAGACATAGGACTACCGTGGGGATTTGCCTTTGGCCGGTGTCTAGACAGAAAGTTGTCCAGAAAGAATTCTGCTTATTCAAAGATCTGAAACCCGTCAAAGATCATTTTCTCCTCCCGACATTTGGAGGAGTAAAGAGAGCCCAACTTCCTTTATTCCATTTCTCTCACCTCTGCCCCTCCCACCCCAGTCCAGAGGCCTCTGAAATTGACTCTGAGGGAAGGCGCTGAACCTTTCTAAATGCTCCTGATTGACACTACTCTGTTTTCTAGCACTCCTAAAATCAGCTCTTTAAGTAAAACTGCCTGAAGTGAAGCAGAGAGCCTTGGTAGAGATGAGGGGAAATTTGCATCAATTAATGCTTTGAAGTTTTATCCTGCTGTAGATGAATGAAGATGAGAGATGAGGTGGGTATAGAGCTATATACACTTTTGCAGTATTTGCTGAAAGTAAAAATAAGCACTATGCTAAGACACAATGACAACAACAACAACAACAACAACAACAAATTCCTACTGGTGAGCTGAGTGTGTGGCCCTGTGCTATAGTGTGTGCTTAGTACGTTCAAGGCCCTGGGTTCAAACTCCAGCACCCCCACCCCCAAGTCCCATGCTTGCTGATTTAAGAGATAAGAAAGTAGTTGCCCATGTTTCAAGACACACTGCATTGCTTTTTATTAATTTTGGATCAATTTGAAACGTCATGGTTAGCTTTTAGAAGAATGGAAGAAGCTCTTAGAGGCCCAGGAGATCACTGCAGACAGGTCAGCAGACGGGGAAAAGCAGCCCCTTGCCTGACATTGGAAAGGTGCTTTCTTGAATGTGGAGCAGTGCACCAGAGACAGGGTGAAACTTGGGAAAGGAAAATGAATAATTATAGATAAGGAGCTGAAATTAATAGGTGGGCAGGATATTCATCCTTTGCTGGAAATTTCTAGTACGGCTGAGCAGGTATTAGGGGTAATTTGGCAATGATTTTACAACTGTATTTTATAATGAACCGTGCCGTACTAATATAGACTGAACTGTTTAAACATCTCAGAGACTTTAATTTATTCAGCTTAAAAGCTTAGTTGAAGCAAAAAAAATGAGGGAAAGTAAGCTGTGAGATTGCTTTCCCTGAATTCTAAATGTAGCTTAAACATATTTCTAATCCTTCCTACCAAGGATACTTTTTTGGAAATGTATTTTGAGTTGTATAACCCTGACTACCTTTATTAATACAGGGATTTAGATGGGCAGAAACACGGCTACTTTATTTCACCCTGTCTGTTTTTAGCCCGAGTAATCCTGTAAATGATTAGCTAATTATATGCAGTCTTCCTATTAAGCTACTTAGCTTAAATCCAGTGTGATCCTAAAACGTGAGTGACTCTTCCGTACCAGTAAAGGAGAGTGTACGCCCTTTCTACCCTTGCAAAGTCCAAATGAATGACACCATGTGACCAAAGGCTACCCATTATGATCTCCATGAACTGAAAACAGAAATGGAAAAAAAAAAAGAAGAGCAGACTGTGAGAAGAGCATCAGGAATTCACAGCACCATCTGGGGCCTCCATGAGCCAAAGTCAAATGCTATTGCTCTCCAGACTGGTTCTCTTACAAGGTGGCGAGCGTCCTGTTAGCATGAAACAGTCTCTTCTATTTTAAAAGTACGCTCCAGTGATCTCACATTACATATGAGTATAAATAAAACTTGATAATGAGCAACAGAAAGGGAAAATAGTGTGAACACTCAAGGGTGTGGATTCAATATGGCTCCCAAGGGAAATTCAAAACAGGGCCTAGCACGTGGAGAGCTTCCCCAACGTGGAGAACACACGGTCTCACTCAGTCCTCACGACAAGCACTGGTAGACAGGGAAGTTAGATCTAGAGTACGTTAGGACCCAGGGTGTCCCCCCTCCACAAACCCCCAAACCAATAACTGGAAAGCATAGACATGATCGTGATAGTTAGCATTAGTGGTTCTCTTGCGACGCCAGGTGGGAAGCAAGGCATGGCGGGGTCCAGAGGATGAATCAGAACTCTTTCTGTGCTTAGGTGTCTTCTTCCCTCTGCTGTGTCACGCTGTGGTCACCATCAGGCCAAGGCTTAGGACTGCAGAGGCTCTTGTTGTAATCTTCCCAGACTCAGTTCTGCTGGAAATGAGACCGCTCCTTCTGCACTAGACTGAAAACTCTAGTCTTGAATCTCACTGTATTAGATTGATCCAAGATAACTGAACAACAACTCTGAGGCAGTTTAAAGAAGAAGTTAACATGCAGATATGTATGTTGCAGAAAAAGTAAATTCTAACCCCTAAGACTTAGGTATATATGTAAAAAATATAGCCTGCAGAATCACAGCCACCACCATTTATGAGATACTTCTCGTGGCATCATGAATCCGGATATTTACGGTGCTTGGTGTTCACCACGGGGACTCCTAAGCAGACAGAGAACTTCTCTGCAGCCGGATAGGTCTTAATCAAGCAACAAGGTCAAACATACAGCTTAATTTGCATTTATATGGTAATATATTTTTCTAGCACATTTTCTTAAAAGCATATTTGGATTGGAAAAGAGCTAACATTTATCAAGCGTTTATTCACATGCAGAAGAGCGGGATGCAGGTACTTTATATTCTATTAACATTTTATTAGTTTTCTTTAAGTTAGTGTTCAAAGACATGGTTTCATTTGGGCATTTTCATACATTTTTTGTTTTTTATTTGTCTCCTTCCCCGCCTCTCTCCCCATCCCATGATCCTCTCTTGCTGCCCACTCCAATAGTTCCCTTTCTGCTTTCATGTCACGTGTATTTCATTGCCTTCTCCTTTTCAGCCTCTTTGCTTATGATCTATTCTGCCCCTTTCTCAGCACCCACTCTAGGTTCACAACCTACTGTCCCCATATAACACACACACACACACACACACACACACACACAATTTTTGCACATGAAATAAAACCCATAATATTTCTGTTTCTGAATCAACATGTCTGTTTTTGTGATAGTACTACACACGGCACCTGAAGTACCACCATGGCTCTGCAGTAGAATTTAAGGTCAGGCATTGTGATGCCTCCAGCATCGTTTTTTCCTTACAATTGCTTTGGGTATCTGGTGTCTTCCATGTTTCCGGAAGAATTTTAGGAATTTCTTTTCTAGTTCTGTGAAGAATGTCGTTGGAGTTTTGCTGGAGATTACATTGGATCTGCAGATTACTTTCCATACCATAGCCATTCTCGCACTATTCTTCCAATCTGTGAGCAGGGAAGATCTTTCCATTGTCTAATTTTCTTCAGTTACTTTTCTCCGTGTCTTAAAGTTCGAATTGCAGAGGTCTTTCTATGTCTTGGTTAGGTTTATTAGTCATTTTGTCACTTTCTGTGAAGCTTTTACGATTGGGATGTTTTCCCAATTTCTTGGCAAGTTTGCTATCATATACAGAAAAGCTACATGTTAATTTTACATGTTAAGTTATGTAGCCCGATACTTTGCTGAAAATGTTTATCAAATATGAGAGTTTTCTGATGACATCTTTAGGGACTTTTAAGTATAGGACGGTGCTCTCTCCAAATAGGAATAATCTGACTACTTCTTTTACTATTTTATACTCCCTTTTACATCATATAAGTGATTCAATTAACACTAGCTGCAAGTGACTACTTAAGATTGAAAATTAAAATAACTAAAATTAAATTCAGTTCAGTTCCTCAGGTGCGCGAGCTGCCCTTCAAGTCCTGAATGGCCATGATCCAATGGCTGATGTGCTAGGGAAGATGTAAAACACTTCTGTCCTCATAGAACACCCCACTGGATCTCCCTAGATGCCTGCCTCAAGTCTTTACTTTGTAAAAGAATTATCTAGAAATCTTAGATCATCTAAAATAACAGAATGAAGGAACAACCAGTCCAGAATGTAGCATTTTCTGAAACAGTGGTTCTCCACCTTCCTAGTGTTGCGACCCTTTTATACAGTCTCTCATGCTGTGGTGACCCCTAACCATAAAATTATTTCATTGCTACTTCATAACTGTAATTTTGCTACTGTTATGAATCATAATGTAAATATTTGCTATGCGACCCCAAAGAGGTCATGACTCACAGGTCAAGAACCACTGGCTGTTTTGCACTTAGAAACATCAATGTCATAGAGGAAAAAGGTGGCAGTATAGGGGTGTGTTCTAGATATTTAGAAGTCTAAGTGTGATGGTTAGTTTTATGTCAACTTGATAAAAGCTAGAATTATCTGAAAGGAGGGAACCTCAACTGAGAAAATGCCTCCATAAGATCCAGCTATTGGGCATTTTCTTAATTAGCGGTTGATGAGGGAGGACCCAGCCCATTGTGGGTGGTGTCATCCCTGGGCTGGTGGTCCTGGGTTCTATAAGAAAGCAGGCTGAAGTCGGTCGGTGGTGGTGCACGCCTTTAATCCCAGCACTCGGGAGGCAGAGGCAGGAGGATCTCTGTGAGTTCGAGGCCAGCCTGGTCTACAAAGTGAGTTCCAGGAAAGGCGCAAAACTACAGAGAAACCCTGTCTCGAAAAACAAAAACAAAAACAAACAAACAAACAAAAAAGCAGGCTGAGCAAGCCAGGGGGAGCAAGCCAGTAAGCAGCACCCCTCCATGGCCTCTGCATCAGCTCCTGTTTCCAGGTTCTTGACCTGCTTGGGTTCCTGCCCTCACTGCTTTTGATGAGAACTTTTATACAGACTACTAGTGAAATAAACCCTTTCCTCCCCAAGTCGCTTTTGGTGATGGTGTTTCATCACAGCAGTAGTCGCCCTGACAAGGACAGTAAGAGAACTAACACCTAAATATAATGCTCGACCCCAGTCTAAGTAAATACACTGCGCTTGCGGGCTACTGTTTGCTCGATAACTCGTCACGATCTAGGCTCACCTGAGATGAGAGTCTCAGGTAAGGAATTGTCTGGATCAGGCTGGCCTGTGGATATGTCTGTGGCGGGGTGGGGGGTTGTCTTGCTTGGGAACTGGGTAGGAAGACTCACTCTAAATGAGGGTGGCACCATTCCACGGGCTGGGTCCTGAACTAAACAAGAGTGCAGAGAGCTAGCTGAGGGCCACAGCAGGCAGCATGGATGTGCTGTGTTCCTCTCTCTGTGTTCTAGACTATGAATGTAGCATGGCCAACTCTCTCAAGAGCCTGCCTTTGTGACTTCCCTGCGGTGACGGACCACAACCAGGAACTATACACTAAAACACACCTTCCCTGCTGTATTGCTTTTGGTCAGGACACTTTATCACAGCAACAGAAATGAAATTAGAATAGGTCCTTAAATTTGTCTCCATGAGGAAATTTGAAAATGCACCAAAATACGATGCTGTGGAGTCATCAGTTTGGGTAGGTGCGATAAAGATAGAATGGTGGTATTGTAAGAGAACAGTCCAGTTTCTGGAGATCTATACTGAAGCATTTAGGTGTGAAATATTTTGAGGTTTCAAGTTTAATTTGGAAGAGTAGACTAGGAAATATATAGAGAAGCGGGGTGATGATAGTCCAGTGTAAATAATGTTAGGTCTAAGTGTTTCTAATTTTAGTATTAAAACTTCTCAATTGAAAAGATATTTTCAAGAATTCATGTTTTTAAAAAAAACGAGTTTTGACTTCAGTATCACACTTAGAAAACACTTTCTCAAGCATGGATCTAAAATATAGTCACTGAGATTATCTTTAAGTATTTTTTAAAAGATACATCTTATTTTTTAATTATGTGTCTGTGTGTCTGTGTAGAAATATGTGCACAAGAATCTAGATGTCCTCAGAGGCCAGACAAGGGCACCAGACCTCCTGGAGCTGGAGTCATAGGTAGTTGTGAGTAGCACAGTGTGAAAGTTGGGAACCGAACTCTGGTCCTCTGCAAGAAAAGCAGGTGTTCTTAACCTCTGGGCTACCGCGCCCTCTTCCAGTATTTTTAATGGGTTATTTCTTTTACTACTTAAATCTTTTATCTTTTTGAAATTTGTTTTTGTGTTAACGCATGAAGTCATGATCACTTATATTTCTTACTAATTAACTAATTGTATTTTGAGGCAGGGCATCCTGATGTCCTGGGCTGGCCTGGAACTCATGACCCTCCTGGCACAGCCTCTAGTGCTGAGATGGCAGGTGTGTACCCTACACCAACTTACTTTTCTCTTAAGTAGGTAGATAGTAGTGGACATTTTCAATTAGCTCCTTTGAATTCGCTCACTGTTTTTTTTTCTAGAACAAGTTCCTGGTTTTCATTTGGAGACTCAGACCATCCCCTTTCTGGTTATCTGTGGGGTTTTTATTTATGTTGTTTCTTTGGAATACAGAGGCAGTTAACTCTAAGCTTGCTATTCTTTCCCTTGTCCTTGGCCAAGATACAGCTGGACCGGAAGCTACAGCCCTGCAGTCTTGTTTGAGTGGTAAGAGTTGAGGTTGAGGTTACAGAGACTGGAGCAGCCATGCTGACATGGATCACCAGATCCTGCTGAAAGGGTGAACAAGGGTTGGGAGTATTCAGCTCTGCTCGACATACCTGTTACCATGAAACGGGAGCTGAAGCTACATGTCTATTATCATTCTGCAACAAAAAGTGATGCTTCTGTGTTAGAACATGTCTCAGTCACAGTTCAGATAAGAAGACCCAAAACATCCCATGTGTTTCAAGCAAAGAATGCAATAAAAAGAAAAAAAATCCAGAAGCTTCCATAATAAAGGGCTGAATGGAGGCATGTTAGTTCTACCACTGACTTTGTTTTGTTTTGTTTTTGGCTTTGTTTTTGTTTTTGTTTTTCTCTGAGTAGTTTTGGTGCCTGTCCTGGATCTCGCTCTGTAGACCAGGCTGGCCTCAAACTCACAGAGATCCACCTGGCTTTGCCTCCCGAGTGCTGGGATTAAAGGTATACGTTACCGCCGCCCCGCTACCACTGTCTTTTTAGTGTGCCATTTCCAAAACTTTGAAAGTCTTTGTGTTCCAGAGCTGAGAACTTGTAGACACCTGACTCCTTCCCAGGATGTTTGGAAGGGCAAGAGACAGAAGGCCTTGCAGAGACCTAGGAGGCCAAGGCTGTGCCTTCTATTGCTCTCAGAGAAAGAATCCAGCCCTATGACCACTTTCAAAAGCTCTGTGAGTTTATCCATCTGTTGCAGCCTAACCATGCAACCAGAACTTTGCTGGCTAGGGCACCAGAGGGGGAAAATGCTTCACAGGCTTTTAGCCTCTGCAATATGGAAAACAGGAAGAATTTATGATGTCAGATAGATGTCAACAGAAAAATCCGACAGAAAAATAGTATTCAAATGTTTATTTATTTGAAACTTTTTTTTATTTCCAGTGCTGAGTATTAAACCCAGGACATTGTACATACTGGTCAAGTGTCTCATTGCTGAGCCACATCCCTGCCTTCCCCTTTTATTTTAAGGATATAACTGTTTTTTTTATCTTGAAGTCTTGAGTGTGGACTATATATTCTATAGGAAAAGGTAATTGTACAGTTTGTGGTGATGAAAGCCATTTGAAGCTCTGAGCTGTGTTTGTCACACAGGATTGGTTCCAGCCACTAGTTGGTAGGAATTAATGGCCTCTCACATCCTCTGACCCAGCAGAGCTTCTCCACTGAAGGGCAGCTAGCCTGAGGGCTGCCCAGGGCTGCAGAGCAGGCCTGGCCAACCAGAGTAGCCTTGCCAAGGCTCCAGTCCCCTTGTTGACCCCAGCATACATATAACAAAATTCATCCTTACCTTAGTGTATTACGAAGAAGGCTGAAAAACACTGCATTTTTGGCAAAGTAGTCTTTTGTCATTTTAATGTGAATAGCATTCCAGAGCATGCAGACTCCAAAGTGAATTAATGCATGGTAAGTGCCAAGAAAGACTTTCCCTGGGCCATCAGTCTTCACCTGTGTGGACACATGGTGTCCATAGAAAGCATTAACATCTGTGTGGACCCAAGGTGTCCACAGAAGGCAGGAAGTAACTCACTGGATATCATGTAAATTAATGTCCCAGAGGATAATGTTAGGTAAATAACAAGAAGAGTTGATATAAATTTCCTTGGACTTCTGGAAAAGTTAGAGCCTTGATTAATTCTTTATCTATAGCTTCTCTTCCCTTTCTTTGTTTTTATAGCAGGAGTGAGATAATGATTATAGTTGGAAAGATAATCCTGCTTCTGCTGAGAGCTGTATTTGGACAACTTTGTGGTTTGTGCATTAAGTGAATTAAATAAATTCATGCTCTAAAGACTCTGATCTTAAAAGTAGTTTCTTTCTTAGAAAGATAATTTCCAAATGGAAAATAAGAATCCTCTGATGACTTAACTTTTGCTCATAATATATTCATTGTATTTGAGAATTGTCATGCATTCAGGTATCACATGGTGCCTGAGATGTATCAGTAAACAAGGCAGACACAGATCCTCACAGGTCCTTCGTGGGGAGATTATGTTCTAGTCAGGGCAAGACAGGGACCAAACAATACACGTGATGAATAGGTAAATCATGTAGGATGTCAGAAGGTAAAAATGGATATAGAAAAAGAAGAAGAAAGAATATAAAAAGTAGATTATGGAAGACAGAATGAAATTGTGCTGGGAAATATGGGATTGGCTGTAAATAGAGAGGAGCATTGAGAAAATGGGTGGCATAGGATGGATCTTAAATGACTCTCCACAGCTAGGTGATGAGGATTTGGTCGCTACCTCTTCAGAGACAGGGCCTTTGGGAGGTGATTCTGTAGGGAGGGCTCTGCCTTTGTGTCGGATCAACCCATGGATTCAGAACTTGATTAGCCTGTGAGAAGGGCTTTGTCAAAGAAGCAGGCTGTCTCTCTCACTTCCCTTCTGCCACAAAGCCAGCAACTCTGCTCTGCATGCATCCCCTGTCATGATGCTCTGTATTACCACAGGGCTTGACACAGTACAGCCAGGTGACCATGGACCAAACCCTCAGAAAGCACAGGCCAGAACCAATCTTTCTTCCTTTGTGTTGATGTATTTCAGGTTCCTTTCCACAGTAGCAGAACTCCAGCACAATAAATAAGGCATGGAAGAAGTCAGGCATCAGGCTTCGTGTTCCAGGCAGAGAACAGCAAGAGCTCAAGGGAGGGAGTGAGCCTGGTGTATCTGAACAAGAGCCCAGAAACTAGTGTTTGAAGCAGACAGTAAGAGGAAGAGAGCAGGAGGAGGAACCGGAGAAGTAGTGAGAGTGAGTGAACTGATGATGAAGCTCTTCAGGACCAAACCAACACACCCATTTCTCCTCTACAGAGGATACTGACCCATAGCTGGCTTCTCACCTGGAATGCCTACATTCACCTGGCTACATCTTTTCCCTGGGAGCACCCCACATCCCATGAATGCCCCATGAGGATGTCTAAAACTGGGAACCCTTGCTTTCATTTCGGGCCTACTCAGATGAGTCTAATACCCGTGTTAACACAGTCAACTCTTCCTTCTGCCCAGTTCGGCTTCATTGTCCCTAACATAGACCATTTTCCCATTATGTTTTGAGTTCTCCCCTGATAAACTTACAACCCTTAATTCATCTATAGAAACTCCAGATATCACATCTGTAATGTCAAGCAGCCTAGACATAATAACACTGTAATCATGTACAGTAGAAGTGGTCACATTCAATGGTGTTTGGATACATCGCTTAACTGAGTCAAATCTATTTTCCACCAATTAGCCAATACTAAATGATCTGATCAATCCATTTGTCTTTTTTATAGTTGCCATTTTTAGAATGAAAATAATAATAACTTACTAGTGTTTACTCTTAAATCAATAATGCACATATGGATGAAAGTTTCTATATTGATTATTATACAGCATTAAAAGTAAATTCCACCCTTTCTTTCTCAAACACTTAGCTAAATTGTTTTATTTGGGAACAAATGATATTAATTTTAACAAGAAAATATATGAAGCTTCTCATACATCTTCCTTATCAAACATAGGGCAATTATTTTCTGAACCAGGAAGGGAGTTGCAGGTCTTAACACAGACCCTGGTCCCAAGTGACCAGTGAGTCAATGTGCCCATACTCTTTCAGCCCCACAGATGCAGTAATTCCTGGGAAGCCAAACTCCACATATGATTCATGGATGAAGGGTCAGTTACACCTTAACTATGTGAAATGTGGAAGTTCAATTTTTGTCTCTGCATTTCCTCTGTTAGATAGCCCAAACTGGCCTATGAGCTTCCTCCCTCACCTTCTAAGTGCTGGGATTACAGGAACATAGCACCACACCAGGCTCCTTGTTCTGGCTTCATCGTAACACTTCTCCGCTGGTCTGTATCAAGCTACCTGCTCATCATGTGTCCACTGTATTTTCTTCTAAGCCTGACATGTCACTCTATGGTCTGTTTGTTATCTCAGATGCATCATTTGTTTGTACTAAAGAGAAAGAATGTTTACCGGATAAGCGGGGCCACTGAGCACAGCTTACTCTGAGCACAGGCTCCCAGCAGAGAGGGACAGGAGGCCACCATCCAGGTGTGCATTGTCCTTTGAATCTAGGCAGTGACCTGTAACCACTGGCAAAAAGGGAAGATACCTACTTGTAGAGACCCACAGAGGTTTCCTAGTAAGAACTTACTCAAGGTCCGAGAATCTCAGCTTGCTTTACCCAGCAGGCCTGCATAAGGAGATGCTTTGACCACGGGCGTGGTGACCAGGTATTTGGAAGTGTCTACACTTGGCTGTGCAGTAGCAAGGGAGGTGTCTTTTGCCCTGCCCCTCGGCATTGTTATAAAAAGCCCTTTTGAATAAACAGAAAAAGCCACTGGGTATTGACCCAGGTCCTCCTGAAGCTATCCTGTGTTCCTGTCTTTTGCCTCTTCACCATCTTTCTATCTAATATTTTCTTATCCCTTTCTCCTCCTCATAGGAACCCTTGAACAGGTGGGAGCTGACCTCCCACACCTACTCTCTTTGCCAACAGAGACCTGCATTTTCCTTGTTTGGCACAGAGCACTGAGTAGCTGATTGCGGCCCTCCTCTTGAAATGTGATGGGAAGACCATCCTTCTACAAAAGCAACCACAAAAGACAACGTACTTGCTTTGCCCAATGGCCTTGGGGATATGACAGGTTCAGTCAACAGAGGCATATCTCCCACAGACTTTGAATTCAGACCTTGGGCCATGGAGAATTCCTCTTGTCAGCTCAGTGAAGGCTGCAGTTGCCTTAGGGTCAGTCTCCAGGGCTGGAAATATTGATGAAAAGAACTCCAGCATGTGGCTTTTGGTTAGGGGCTTTCACAGAAAAGTTTCAGGGAGGAATTTCATTTCTGCTGAAAAACTTAGATGTGTTCCTCATCGTTTTCCTTACTGGTGTTACTATATATACCCAGGATATATATATATATATAAATGTATTGATTTATTTATTTTGCATCTCGGCTGCAGTTTGCCCACCCTCCTCTTCTCCCAGTCCCTCCCCCTGCTCTGTTCGCACCCCCCAATCCACTCCTCCTCCCTTTCTGTGTAGGAAAGGACAGGTCTCCCTTGGATATCAACAAAACATGGCATATCAAGTTGCAGTAAGACTAAGCACCTCTCCCTGTGTTAAGGCTGGGCAAGGCAACCCAATATGGGGAGTAGGGACCCAAAAGCCAGTAAAAGAGTCTGAGATAACCCCTGTTCCCACTGTTAGGAGTCCCACAAGAGGATCAAGCAACACAACTGTAACATATATGCAGAGTGCCTAAGTCAGTCTCAGACAAATACGGTATGTCTTAGAAGTGGATATTAGCTGTAAAACAAAGGATAACTATGCTACAATCCACAGACCCCAAGAAACTAGGTAACAAGGAAGGTTCATGGGGAGATGTCTAGATCTCCCTGGGAAGGGAGAATAGAGGAGATTTTGTGATCCAGGAGCTTTTTAATAAATACCTTTCGCTTAGACTTCTCAAAGTCACCTGTATTTGTTCGGTAGCCAGTTTCTTGGAGAGTCTGAGTTCAGTGGAATGTTATTATCAAGTCCTTTATGTCTCATCACTGCTTGCAGGCATGCTCTGATGTGGAATTATTAATTTTTTTTGTCCTTTCATACCACGATGGGAAGCTCCTGAAGCATTCTAAACAATTGCAAGGTTGAAAAAGTTCAGACCAGTGAGATGGCTCAGCAGGTAAAGGCGCTGGGACCCACTGAGTGGGCGAAGAGATGTGACTCAGCAGGTAAAGGTGCCGGGACCCACCGAGTGGGCGAAGAGATGTGACTCTGTCAAGCTGTTTTTTACTTCCACGAGTGCAATGTGGCAAGTGTGGCATGAGTGTATGAACACATGCGCATGAGCGCACACACACACACACACACACACACACACACACACACACACACAACTAAAATAAATACATAAATGTGATTGAAAACCTCAACCGCAAGGCTCCTGAGATTCAGTTTTCAGCTCGCGTCCCGTCTCTTGGCCATTTTCATGCCCCACCCCCTTCTCTCCCCTGGCCCGAGTTAGGTGAGTGGCCCTGCCCTACGGAACTCTGTATCTTTTCTCCTCAGCTGCACCCCCATTTTCTCATCTTCCTTCTCTTAAAATTCACCTTTCCAGTTGCTTCCAGAGTCATGTGGTCTTGGAGGAAGGATGAGGGAGGGGGTGGAATCTCCCGATTGGTCCCTGAGTCTGTGGTCCTTGCTGGATGGTGAGTCCCATCTGTGGCGGTTGTCTGAAGTAGGTCTTCCAGGAGGCCCTTCTGACCCACTGCCTTTTCGGGTCTCCCTGCTCCTCTGTTAGCAGGCAGCTCTTGTAGACAGAAGGGTAACAAGATTTTTTTTGACCCAGATACCTCCAATGGTGTTTCCTTCTCTCTAAGGAAACACAAACTCATGTCTCATCAAATAGTGAAATTAGAAACACCACACCGTCTCTTTCCTGCAGCCTCCCTCCTGCTCAAATGCACGGAGGGACATCTGCTTCTCCACCTGAGCAGACATCTACAGCTGGAGATGCCAGTGCCAGTGCCCACCTTCTCTTGTACACCTCATCTCTGCCATAGCGTCTCTTCCTTACTCCATCGTTACCTGCCATAGGGAAGGAAGAAATATTCCCCTTCTTTCTCATATTGGGGAAGGAAAGTCTTAAGGAGGATGACAGCTTCCACACATCGGGAATTCTGATGACTCTTAGGATTCCTTACTTTTTCCCTAGGGGAGTAAAGAGATAAGGCTGTGATGGGATGGTAACAGTGCTAGCTGGCACCAAGAGAACTGTTTTCTCATGTCTTTTCGTAAGTTCAGAAAGGGCTGAGTTTGGAGCTCCTCCCTAGCACAAGGGCCACTCATGGTCCTTGGCTTTGACATGACAGCTGGAGTTCCCGAAAGAACTAGAAAGTCCCCTCTAATGACAGCAAGGCCCCCAGCTGACTCACAGTCATGCAGCCACAGGTCAGTGCTTTCTTTGGTGTAGTTTACAGATGCCTCAGCATTCATTTCCTCTTCCCAAGGGCATTCTGGTTTTCTTTGGGAGCATTTCATCTCCCTACTTGTCTGAGCTCTTAAGGGACTCAAGTATAGGCATCTACCGCATGCTGGACATTTGAAGAACCAAATTGTTTTGTTTTCCCAGGACAGTCAGGATATAATGTGAAACCCAAGTTTAGTCAAAATGATCTCTCTTGTGACTTTGATCTCTAAAGCTTGACATGAGCATTGAGGAGAGAAATAGTTCAAGTTCATTAATGTCAGCAGGCACAGACTGCCCAGCCTGTTTCTGTGCTGAGGTCATGGCTTCGATGCTTCTTTCTAGTCCTCTAGAGGTGTCTTTGTTTGTCTTCAACACTTGTCCCACAGCTGCCTAGTCTTCTGGAATCCTTCAATCATCTCCCTTGGTTTTGTTTTTATTCAGCCAGACAGAGCTGGCCTCTTTTACTGAGAAACAAGAACCCTGTCTGACACAGGAAACATTCATATTGCAGACGAAGGGAGCTGATGCCACAGGAACTGTGTTTTTTTTCTTTCTTTCTATTACACATGTCATTGTCATAGATTCCCTCAACCATCTTCTATGTCCTGTTCACATGAGTGTCCTCGTTATGCAGCATACTTAGGCTTACTTAGTCCAAATCGTAATAGCTCTGTTGTGTCGAACACGGTGGTGATGAAGAATATCAACGTCAAGAAGGTCTCTTTCCCTTTCTCTCTGTATTGTTTTGGTCTTGGAGACAGAATGAGAGATGGAACCCGTTTCTTCTGAACTACTCCCGACTATGTTACCACTCCGCAAGAAGTCCACTTTTATAAGAATATCCCAGATAGGCATGCTGTCTGCCCAGAGATGCCTGACACAGTGTCACACCCAGGCACACACCAGCTGCCAGTCCAGATATGCTCAAAACTCCTCTAAGTAAGCGAGCATTGAAACAGACTGGAACTTGGCTAATTAGGACGCAGGTCTAGGAACAGAGGCATCTATCTAGGACTTTGATAAATGCAGGCCCCTCCCAAGATACAGAATTGGAATCATATATTCAACAAAGTTGCTAGTTGATTAACAAGCATATTAAAATTCAGGAATCATTGGCGGAGAGAAGCATCGTAGAACATTATGATAGAGTAAGTATTGTTTCACGAAAGTGTTTCTAATTACATACACAGGAAATTACAAATTTGGTTATGATGATAAATGTACTTCTTGCCGTGGATCACATTAATTTTGTTTAAAGCACCGAGCTAGAAGAAATGGCTACATCTAGATGGAATCCTATTGTCCTTCTTCATAAGAACACCAGGACTCACTCACTGCTGTGGAGACAGAAAACTCCCCTAATTCATAGGACCAGGCTCCAGTACGACAGACGTGATTTTCTCATGCACTGCCTTATCTTGTCTGTTCTCTTCTAATACCTTTAAAAAGAGAAATCCTTTTAAAGAAGAAAACAACAACAACAAATGACCAACATCATCTTTAAGAAGGGAATGAACAAAAAAACCTAGAGCAAAAAGAAAATTGCTAATATGAAATGGTTAAGGGGACACTCAAGGGCCACGCCCTCCACTTTACCACCTCTTCCCATCTAGTAAAGACACATCCATTCCCCCTACTGCCTGAGTCTGGGCTGCTGGGAGAAGTCCATCTGTGTTTACCTAAGGGCCTCTAAATTCCTGAGTAAAGACTCCAAGAAAACTCAAACCCTACGGCTCAGACTTTAGATGCCCCTGAGGGAACTCTTTAAATGTAACATGTGGGTGTACTTTGAAGAATGGTGGCAGGCACCTGAAGCTGAGGAGGCTTTAAAGTCATGACAGCATGCTCCTGCCAGGCGTCAGCTTTGTGATCATGGCTAAGTCAGTTGATCTCTCTGAGCCTTCCTTTTTCTATCTGTAAAACAGAAATAAGGATGCACACCTCCTCCCACTGTCAGGACTGAATTCGGCAAAAACATGTTGATCTTATGCCATGTTCTAAATATACACTCTCCAATTCTCTTTCCTATTATTTTTCAATTTTTAATTGACTTTCTTGAAATTAAAATATAATTACATTATTTCCTCCTTCTCTTTCCTCCCTCCAACACCTTCCTAACCCTTACTCCTTCTCCAAGTCATATATATATATATATATAATATATATATATATATATATATATATTTCACACATATATATGCACAAATATATAAATACAACTTTCTTAGTATGTTTTGTGCTACTTGTATGTATATTATTTCAGGGCTGACCAGTTTGTATTGGATAACCAATTAGGGGGTTCATTCCTGGGTGGAGATTATTTTTCCTGGTCTTAGCATATCTTAGTTTTCTGTAGCTCTTTGTCTAGGAGTAGGGCCCTGGAGACTTCTCTTTTACACATTAGAATGTCTTCTGGAATTTTACTTGTTTGGGTCTTATTTAGGTAGCCATATTGTTGAGGTATCATGGGCAAAGCTTCCCTGTGATTTCTGAGAGTCAAAATCTCATTGTATCTTTGGCTCTCAACTGTCTGTCGTTCTGCCCCTATTTCTGGGATGTTCCTTGAGTCTTTGATGTAGCAGTTTTGTTATAGATGTATGTACTGGGACTAGGCATTCCATAACCGGTTGTTCTTGCATTTGACCAGTTGTGAATTTTCTGTCATGGATCCTGCCTATTACAAAGAGATGTCTCTTGGATGAGGGGTGAGAGTCACACTTATCTGTGCATCTCAGGATAAGTATTTATAATATAGTTAGTAATTATGCTGGTTTAAGTGGCAGTAGAAAGTTTCTTCTAAAATCCATGACCTCATCAGCCTTTGGAAGCTAGGTAGGCTTCTAGTACCAGGCATGATTTCCTTCCTGTCAGCAGAACTTAAGTCCAAATTGAGAGCTGTTGTTTACCACCAAGACATGAGTGCCATTTTTGCACTTTTAGGGATATCTTACAATGCTGATCACTGCTGTGTCCAAGGTGTCACAGCTGAGTAGTACAATTAGCTGGTCTTTTTGTTTGTTTGTTTGTTTGTTTGTTTGTTAATTGGAAAAAGAGTTCTGTGAACTTTGGCCTATTTTTGTAGCTAAACACAATTTTAAATCATGGTTGCAAAAACATGATTTGAAAGCACTAACAGAAAGGAAGTCATAAGCAGAAGATGCCAATCTTGTTTTCGAAGACTTGGGACTGATGAGCTAACTTGATTTCTTTTAATGGAAATATTTCCAGACAGGTAAATTGAAGGACTGAAACTACATCTGGAATTTTTTTGTTTGTTTGTTTTTCGAGACAGAGTTTCTCTGTGTAACTTTGTGCCTTTCCTAGAACTCGGTTTGGAGACCAGGCTGGCCTCGAACTCACAGAGATCTGCCTGGCTCTGCCTCCCGAGTGCTGGGATTAACATTTGGAATTTTTAAGGTAATGGAAAAATCCTTGTTGATTATATGAAGACAAAGGGCTGGATGTAATAGAGTTGTAGACTTTAAAAGTGGCCAAATGACCAAAGTACAGACTATGTATAAACAGAGAAGAAAGTGTGTAGCAAAACAATGGTTTCAGCTTCTTCTTTCTTCCACATTTAACTATTATATGTTCAAAAGCACTGACTATTGTTGACAAAGTTTCAAATATCATGATCTTTATCTGACCACTGAACATACTTGGATAAAAATTAATTTTACTGAGATCTTAAACAAGTTCTAAAGATGGACTGCACATAGAAAAGTAGAATTTTTATAAAAATAAACAAATATCCTTATACAACTTCTCTGAAAATCTTAACTATAAGTGCATACAGTGTTTTTAAAAGTCAAAATGAGCCAGGTACGGTGGCGCACGCCTTTAATCCCGGCACTCGGGAGGCAGAACCAGGCAGATCTCTGTGAGTTCAAGGCCAGCCTGGTCTACAAATTGAGTTTCAGGACAGCTGGAACTGTTACACAGAGAAACTCTGTCTTGGAAACAAAACAAAACAAAACAAGAACAAACAACAAAGGTCAAAATGAATAGTAAATATGTTGGCAACTGGAATTTTGTCAGATTATAAATTCTGTTAACAGAATAGTTCCCATCAACAAAATTAGCATATCTAATTTAGATTATAAATATATTTAAGAGATTTATTTATTATTTTATGTGTATGTGTGTAGGCCTGAGTGTATGTTGTATGTGTACTCTGTGTGTGTGTGTGTGTGCACGTGTGCACGTGTGTGTGTGTGTGTGTGTGCATGTGTGCACGTGTGTGTGTGTGTGTGTGTGTGTGTGTGTGTGTGTGTGTGTGTGTGCAGGTGCCCATGAAGGCCAGAAGAGGATCAGGGCATCAGATCCCCTGAACTGGAGTTGTAGGCAGATGGTTGTGAGCTACCTAATGTGGGTACTGAGAACTGGACTCAGGTCATCTTCAAGGAGAAATGCTATTAGTCACTGAGCCATCCCCCTAGCCCCCAGATTTGTTTTAATAACATAGTTTTCATAATAAGGATAAGGAAAATCAGTAAGAGAATTGTAGAGACCCACGGAGGTTTCCTGGTAAGAACTTACTCAAGGGCTGAGAATCTGAGTTGCTTTACCCAGCAGGGCTGCGTAGGGGGATGATTTGACCACAGGCGTGGTTACCAGGTGTTTGGAAGTGTCTACACTTGGCTGTGTGGTGTGCTTTGGGCTAGCAAGGGGGAGGTGTTTTGCCCACCCCTTGACACTGTTATAAAAAGCCCCTTTGAAGAGGCAGAAGGGGCCAGTAGGTTTCTGTCTTTCTCCTCTTTGCTATCTTTCTATCTAATAGTTTCTTATCTCTCTCTCCTACTCACAGGAACTCTTCAAAAGGTAGGAGCCGGGCGGTGGTGGCGCACGCCTTTAATCCCAGCACTCGGGAGGCAGAGCCAGGCAGATCTCTGTGAGTTCGAGGCCAGCCTGGTCTACCAAGTGAGTTCCAGGAAAGGCGCAAAGCTGCACAGAGAAACCCTGTCTTGAAAAACCAAAAAAAAAATAAATAAAAAATAAATAAAAAATAAATAAAAAAAAAATAAAAAAAATAAAAGGTAGGAGCTGACCTCCCACGGGGAATAAAATTCTGGAATAACACTGTCAACTAATGAGACACAATTGGCATTTTTAGACCCTTCTACCAAAGATCAGCACTAGTTGCATGTAATTTTCAGAAAAACCACGTGTTCACCATATAGTAAGTCTCAGGACATATAAAAAGATTGCAGTTCCATGAAGTATGCTCTCTGATCACAATAAAATTAAATGAAAAAAAAACAGAGGTAAAAATATATCTGGGTTGGGACTGGAGAGATGCTTAAGTGCTTAAGAGTACCTACTGCTCTTGCAGAGGACATGAACTCAGTTCTCAGCATCTATGTCAAGCGACTAACTAACAGCTCCAACAGACCTGACACCCTCTTTAGTTTATTTCCATGGTTAAGTAATAAAAATAACTTAAAAACACATCTGCAAAAATCCTCAAACATGTAGAAATTAAATAATTCAATAAATGAATACCTAAATAATAATTAGGTAATTCATAGAATTAAAGAAAAATACTTGGAACTATATGAAAAAGTTCTAAAAATAATTGTGGGACATAGCCAAACTTGTTCTTAAACAATAGCTTAAAAAACCAAGATCTGAAAACCAATGACCTCAAGTTTGACTTTAAGGAATTAAAGAGAAGGCCTGAGGATGTAACTCCATGGGTAGAGTGGTTGCCTTAGTATGCTCAAAACCAGGAGTTCACCTCCCAGCACCACATGAGTCAGGTGTGGTGGCCCCCACCTGTGACCCCAGCACTGGGGAGGTAGAAGGAGGAAATTTAGAAGTTCAAGCTCATTCTTGGCTGTATAGCAACTTTGAGGGCAGTAGGGGATACATGTGACCCTGCCTCAAGCAAACAGAAAAAAAGAAAAATAAATTAAGGGAAGAAAAATAAGTAAGTCTACGTGTGTGACTGGAAGAAAGAAAATGGTAAAGATAAGAATTAAAATCAATAAAATAGAAAATGCTCCAGCAAAGCCAGACATGATGGCTTGTTGCTCGAATCCCAGCGCGAGGGAGTCTGAAGCAAGAGAATCACCAAGAGTCTGAGGCCAGCCTGGGGCTATGTAGTGAGCTTCAGGTTAGCCTGAGCTATAGTGTTAGGCGACTAAGGAAGAAAAAGGGAAAAGAAGAAGGAGAGAAAATATGTAAGCAATAGGAAAAAATACCAATAAACTAAGGGCTAGCCCTTCTAATAGAATTGTTTGTTTGTTTTTAAATGAACTTGCAACAACAACATTTACGAAGAATAAAAATACAGACCATTACTCAGCATTATGCCAAGTAGAGGTAGTCATCTTGAACAAAATTGTAGCAAATATATATAAAAAATCAGCAGTATATAAAAAGTACAATTTACAGCCAGTCAGTGGTGGCACGCATCTTTAATCCCAGCACTCAGGAGACAGAGGCAGGTGGATCTTTGTGAGTCTGAGGCCAGACTGGTCTACAGAGCGAGATCCAGGACAGCCAGGGCTCTGCAAACAAACCTTGTCTTGAACCCCCCAGCCGCCTGCCCTCCCCCCTCCCACTCCCTGCCCCAAAGCACAATTTACATCAAGCAGGTAGGCTTCGGTGAAAGTGATAGTGAAACTTAAGGACAATTAAACAGTTAATACTGTCAACTAGCTGAAAAGGAGAATACTTAGATAATAATTTTAATTGATACAGATACAGAAAAGTATTTATCAAAACTCAGAAGTCACTCATGGTAAAACAAAGGAAGAACTGTTAGCGAAATATAAACACAAAGGAACTTCCTCAGCTTACAACAGGTATTCATGAAACTTAGAACTGTATTTAACAATAGAAGACTACTTCTGACCTGTGGCCATTTGAATGAGAATGACCCCCATAGGCTCATATGTTTAAGTGTTTGGTTCCCAGTTGGTGGAACTGTTTGGGAAGGGTTAGGGGGTGTGGCCTTGTTGGAGAAGGTGTGTCACTGGAATGGGCTTTGAGGTTGGAATCTGCCTCCTGTTTGTGGACCAGATGTAAGTTCTCAGCTACTGCTTTAGCATCATGCTTGTCTGATGACATGCTCCCTACCATGATGGTCATGCACTCCCTCTCTGGAACTGTATGCAAGCCCTCAATTAAATGCTTTTTTTTTTTATTTTTATGACTTGCCTTGGTGATGGTGTCTCTTGACAACAATAGAATGGTGACCAGGACATGACCTAAAGCATATAAAGGTCCTGGTCTAGTAACTCTTAAGCTTTTATTCACTGATGCCCTGGGTGTCCTACCCAATAGAATAGGTAAAAAAATAACAGGATAAAAACTGAATTCATTTGAATGTAGAAAATCCGAAAGACTTTTAAAATAAAAACAAAAGCAAAAGCTCCTGGAATTAATAAATAAGTTTAATCAAGTTGTGTAATATGAAGCTACCCCCAACAGTTATTTCTTTACACCAGCAATAAACAATTGGAGATTAAAATTCCAAAATATTTTTGTTTACAATAGCATCATGAATTGCTAAATTACTTCCGAATATATTTTAAAACATATGCAAATTTCCCTGCTGAAAACTATAAAATATTCATGAGAGAAATTAAAGAGTACACAAGTTAATGAAGATATAGATGTTCGTAGGTTGGAGGATTCCCTATTGCCCACATATCAATTCTCCTTAAGGTGACCAGTGAGCAAGCTAACAGAAGAACAAAAAATTGCTCAGTTGGTTCAAGGCACTCTCAGTTCTAAGAGTAAGTTGTTAAAATAGTGACAAGCTCACTCTGAAGTCCACATGGAAAATATAAACTAACAGTCACCCCCCCAAAAAAAGCAGGAGAGCTAAACAAAGTTAGAAACCAAAGGGAATAAAGTTCGAAGAGTTATTTTACTTAAACTAGATGGGCATCAACACAACACTTACTAAGTAGGGAAAGAGTTTGGGGTGTTATCCATACAGCTGAACACAACTCAAGAATCAAAGACATGCTCAGTGAGGGCAGTCAAACACAAGGACTCTGTACCATATAATGCCATATACACGGAATGCTAGAAAAGAGGCACACAATGTGTAACCACAGAGAGCAACTCAGGGGACTGGCAAGACAGTTCAGGAAGTAAAGCTGCTGGCTGCCAGGCTGGATGACCTGAATTTGATTCCCTGGACGCACATGATGTAAGGAGAGAACAGACTTTGACAAGTTGCCGCTGACCTCCCCACCAATGCCCCCAACTCCAACAAGATACATAAAATACAGTAACACTTTAAAAAAAGACCTCACTGGACAAAATAGGGGTCAGTTTGGAGGTTAACTTTTGGGATAGGACGAGGTGGGGTAGAATTATTGGTTCTCTCACTTGTTAATGGCTACCCAGATGTTCCTATTGCTCACAACACACCGAACTGCGCACCAAACATGGCACAGTATACTGAATGCACGTCTAAACTGATGAAAACAGAAGGAAAGTGGAATAGCAGATTTATTTTTTAGAAGGCAAGCTTTGGGGAATACACGGTATGAACTGGAATTGGTCGGAGAGCTGTAGAAAACAGCCATATGCATCAGTCACTTGGAGGCTTATCTGTCCTGTGCATCAGAGCTCAGAGTCCAGGCAAGGAGGGTCTGTGAGCCCTAGCTCAGGTTAGGGCTACTTGTGAGCAGGGCCTGAATGACCTTCCCACCCGGACTGTAGTGCCTGTGGCAAAGGCGGTCTTCCAAAGATAGGTAAAGGCAATAAATACCTAGTAAACTAACTAGACAGGCAGATGACAGACAGACAGACAGACAGACAAGCAACCAGCCAGCTCACAACAAATGGTCCTCTCCAGTGATTCCAGGGAAGAGCAAAGTCGAAGGGGGCAGGTGCAGTTCAAACATTTTCACTTTGCTTAAGGAAATAAGAGTGTTCCTTCGTTTCAGCATGAATTCACTGAACTCAGTTTGGAGTCCGGATTATCTGCGAAGATAAACTCGGCGCGCCTGTAAACTTGGAGGCTTTTCTAGAAAGAGCTTCTGTTCCGCGAGGAAGAGAAGTCTGGAAGGAGAGGGTTGACTTGCTATCTGGCGTTGAGAATGGGATCCTCGGCCGCTTTCCTGTTTGTTCGCAAGTGAGTCGAATTAAGAAACTACTGCCTAACAACTGGAAAGCTTTGCATGGTCCAGGGTTGTTGGGACCCGGAGGAATTCTTCAGTCTGGAGGGGGAAAGTGGGAGGCGGAGCCGGTGTGTTCAGGTCTATCCCCCGGTCTCACGGGCCTCCTGGGCTGTCGGCAGAGGGAGCTATTCCCCAAGAAATCGCCGCTCAGAGACCTGGCAGCGACCCGTCGGGAGTTCGGCGGCGACAGGGGAAGCTGTCCTTCCACCCCCTCCCGGCAAGGCTGGCGGGTCACCCTCCAGTCTCCTCCTTCATTTCTCCCCACCTTCACAGTCCCTTAGCACCGCACCGTGGCCCGGCCTGGTCCCCATCCCTTCTCGGTCCCACTTTTGCGCTCCCTCACATGGGGGACGCGCTGTCCTGTCCACTTGGCGGGCATTGACCCTGCCCCCAAAATCCTTATAGAGGTTCTGGGTCTAGATTGCCTCTTCCTGGGGTACTTTGGCGCGGGGTTAGCACTGGCATCGTGTCGGGTTAGCACCTCACTCGGCTATCCCTTCTCTCAAGTCCCACGGGGACTCTAAGTTTGCCAACTTGGTGATTGGGCCACTGAAGGGGTTCCAGGAGTCCAGGCCAGAAAGAGACGACAGGTTTGGAGGGACCGCGAGCGAGCGACACTCCTCCCACCTCCCCAGAGGCCACTGTCCCGGAGGCAGCAGCTGCAGCAGCGGCAACTGCTCGCATCCCAGCCCGGCTCCGGTTACCGCCTTCCTCCTCCAGCATCTCCAGCCAGACAGGGGAACGCTTGTTCAAGTTTGCAGCAGGACTCGGTCCGTGAGCGAAACTGGGGCTCCAGGACCGGACTCCTTCCCGGAGCCCCCATCTTCCGAGCCTAAACAAGAGCCGCAAACATCGCTCTCTCCTGGGACTCGGCGGCTTGGAGGCCAGCGGCGCTGTTGGGAACAAATTTTTCAATCTCTGGCTGGAGTGGGTGAAGACCAGGGGAAAACAGGTTGAGCTGCCAATCGCAACATCTCGGGACCCGGTAAGAGTTAAGCAAACTCAACTCTGGAGGCCATTGGGCTTGGCGTGAGGCTTCTTTGGGGCTCCAGGGCACGTTTCCCCCTCAGCCAGGATACCTCGGCGCAATGGAAGCGGGACACACGGGTGGTTTGCCTGCTTCCCAGGGATTTATTGACGTTGTTTGTGTTTGCTTTTGTTGTCTGGGACTGCAGGGAATTCCGGGGAAGATCTCTTCATTACGCACTGTATTTTGTGTGTTTTGAGCTTCTGTGTGTTGCTTTGCCTGTGTTTGTCCCACGGTGATTGCGACGTTGGTGGGTGCAGGGAGATTTGGGGGGACACCTGACAGTGAAATGCAGCTTCAGCCTGGCCTTCCTCCGAGGTCTGCCTATTACTACTCTGGGATCTTGACTTGTTTCCTAAACTTTTCTTTCTGTAGTACTTGATAATCAGATTGTGTTCGCGGGCTGGGGCTCTCCTCCTGCATTTAGGGGTGTCAGGGTTTCAGGAAGGGTCCTTGTTAGAATGCTTGGTTCCTCGGGGGTGGGGGGAGACCCTGAAAGAGACAGTTCTTCGAGCCGCACTCATTTATTTGAGGGAATTGTGCCCCCGTCGTTCATTTTCTTTTAAATGACTTTACTCTCACACTTTCACACACCCGGTTTGGGGCTTTTTATCTCTAATTTTCTTTCTGGAAGTATTTTCCTGAATGACCTTACTGAATAAAAGAAACACAGGGAAGCATGTTTGCTGTCTCTTTCACACATAACCTCACAGGAATCCCCCCATTTTTAAAGAGACAGTGAAAGCCTGGAATTTTCTTGGCCTAAATGAGGCATTATTTCTGCTTTTGGGCAATAATAGCCATGCTGTGCCAAGGCAGAGAATGGCATCCTTGGTTCCTTTATTCCAGGTCTTGGTTTGTATATAGTATTCTCAAACAAAACCTTTCATTCCTGTTCCTTATAGATAAAAAGAGCAGGCCACATGACATTATCCAGAAATGCCATCAGCCTGACTGGCATGCTCCAAGGAGTCAGCTTACATGGTACTTTTGTTTTGCTCGCAAGGCCAAGGCATTCCTTTGGTAAACTGCTAGGGTCAGATGATATGGGTTCAAGGCTCCACTCCGATCCTTTGCAGTTGTGTGGTTTGGTGTAGCTTACTAACACACCTGTATGTATGTCTACAAAATCAGGGTGAAATAATAGTGTTTACTCTGGAGCTCTAGTGCGTGGGGAGCCCTAACATTCTCCACACAGCGGAGGGGTTAGCTATTATTATTATCATCTTATTATTGGGCCAACATTAATGGTTGTGTTGCTTTTATTATCCTCTTTGTTAGCTTTCAGCATGTGTTAGTTGGTAATTTTATCGAGAAGGACTTTGAAGGCTGATCTCATCTTCAGGATACGATGCCTAGGATATGATGGTTTGCTCAGCTTAGCTCACGTGTGTTCTTCGCAGTGTTTTCTGTTGGGTACTTTCAATAGAAAGGAAGGTGTACATGGTGGGGCTGGGATCTGAAAAGCTAGTTTATGATTGGATGCCAAAGGGTGTGGGAAGTGACAGCCTCTACACTTCCTTAGAAACCTTTTGCGTGGGCATAGTTTCTTTACCCTACTTCTTAGAGGTCAATCTTTCATTCAGTAAACATTTATGAAGCATCTATCACATTTCAATGGGGGTTTGTACTCATTTCTTTGGTTTTATTTTCAAAATGAGTATGTGTAGTTGCTTTATGACCCTCTCTGCCCTACTTCGTTTTAGGTATGCCAAGGCTGTCTTCATGTGGCAGTAGCCTTCTATAAAGCAAATCCCGACACTTTAGCCACAAAGCTCAACACCTGAGCACATACAAGCACCTAACACTGAGTATTTCAATGAAGTTTCCAGTGTGACCTCAGACGGGTTGCTTCTCTCTTTTGATATCAGCTTTATGCTGTATGAGCATGTGTGTGTGTGTGTGTGTGTGTGTGTGTGTGTGTGTGTGTGTGTGTGTGTCTCGAGGGGAGGGAAAGAGCTTTGATGTGCCTTCTGGTTCTAAAAGCCTTTATATTAGTTGCCTTACTTCATTGCTGGCTATGTTTGGCCCCCTTTCCCATTTTTAGCATTTGTTTGGGGTGCATGAATTATGGGACTTCCATATTTGCAGGCTCACTAGTGATAAGTAGAAAGGGAATACAATAAGCCTACTTGTATTCCATCAGCTGCCTTCAGACTCTGGGGTACATCAGAAGCATGGAAGGAATTTGTTTAAAAATATTAGATATTTTTAACTATGAGGAATTACCAACACTTGATCATTTTTTTAAAATCTAAACAAATAACAATTTCCTATGGTTCATCCATATGTAAACCTTGGCCCCTCCATGATTCAGAAAGTCTTGGGTGAAGTTGAACACATCCCTAAACTCCCAAAGTTGGTTGTGATGCCGAACAGAGTCACTCACTCGCTTCACAGCAGCGGGTTTGCCTACTTGAGGCTGTGGCTTCCGTCTGAGGAGACATTTCTAAAATACAAACGTGATCATGTGATCCCCATGCTTAAGTCCTTGGCAGATCACTAGGTGGTGATCATCAGCATCTTGTAGGGATGTGTTGAAAATACAGTCCCCAAGTCAGGATTGGAGGAATACCGTGTTCTGGCACAAAGCCCCAGTCAGCCTGTTACTGTCGTGCCAAGACCACCTGTGCACCATTTCCTGTGCCTTTCTCTGTATTCTTGCTTCCCAGCCCCCCAGCCCCTGCAGATCTCATTATGTCCCCAAGTACACGGCACCCATTCCTTTCTCCATGGCCTCGCCGCGTAGATGGTTCTTTCTGTTGGAAATGTCTGTGGCCTTCTCTTCTGTGTAAGCAGCTGCCTGCTATCCATTTATTTGTCTTTGAAGATACAGCCCAAATCAGACTTTCCCTCTGATCTTTCCATTTCTCCCATGAGCAGTGTGTATCACGTGAGTTGCCATTCATCTCTGTGGACAGCTTTCATACAGCATCGGTTACGTTGTTATCCGAATGATATTCCCAGCAGGTCGGTGAGCTCATCATTCCTTGATGAAAGACCTTACTCAAGTGGCTGGAATATAGAAGTTATGTAATAAATGCCCCTCAAAATGTGGGAGAAGAATGAATGCATGAACAGTAGCTGGTGGCTTCCTGCCACACAAAGTGTTAGGGGTAATTCCTACATATCTATTAAGAGTGGTGGAGAAGTCAGTACAGAATTTACTGCTTGTCTAGACATGATCTATAAAGTAAATAGACAGTGGCAGGGAAGGAGACACTCCATCACAGTGGTTCTCAACTTTCCTAGTGCTGTGACCCTTTAATACAGTTCCTCGTGTTGTGGTGACCCCCAACCATAGAATTATTTCACTGCTACTTCATAAGTGTAATTTTGCTTCTGTTATGAAATGCAATGTATGTATCTGATATGCAACCCCAAAGGGGTCACGACCCACAGGATGAGAACCACTGCTCTAGACTATCCTAAGCGGGCTTACGAAACACCACACAATCCTAAAGTCATGCTTACATGCTCAACATCACAGTAGGTGCGATGTATGACAGAGAGATACAATTAGACTTTGGGATGGTTTTGCTTGTGATTAGCAGTGTCCTGGTGCTGAAGTGGAGATGCCAGTATCAATAAAAATTAGTCATAATTGCCCCATGCTTTTCAGTGTATAAGGCACTTGGCATGTGTGTAACTGGTTTGGTACTGCCTTTCTTACTTTCCCACAGGGACACATTTCTGAAAACAGGTCGAAATACAGGGCTGGGGCTGTCCAATACGAGGGATGCCGCCTGTAAGAGGCCAGCACTCTCTATTTCTACTTTGTTATCCAGACACAGCATCCAGGGTCTGGATTCTTTAACTTTCCTTCCTTAAACATCATTTGCTTTGATTATTTCCTTCTCGTGTAAGCAAATTTAGCCCATTCAAGGTCAATTAACATCCGATTCTGTTGAAAGCTTTACCTATATTAGCATCTGTAACAATTTCCGCCTCTGTCTCACATTAAATTTATGAGAAGGATTCCTCTTACGATTGCCTGTAGAGTTGTTACTTTTCCTGTTTCCACTCATTTTTCGAAGAATGAATTATGCAAATGGGAGCAAATGCTGCTGCGGCAAAACTGAACTATTGGCTCATGGCAATACCACATAGAGCGGATATGGAGGAAGTCCATTTGGGGGCGGGAGATAGCAACATCCAGCTGCCTGAGGCTGTCGGATTGCAAACACGGCAGTCAAATGCATTGCTGGACTCCCTTGTTCTCAAGAATGTGTACTGAGTATTTACTTTCAAAACTTAGTTTTATGAATTGATGTTCGACTCATTGACTCCTATGGATTCGTCATTCACAATTCTTTCCCCCAAATGACCTTTTTCTGCCTCAAGAGATCCCTGCCTGGTGTCTTGCCTGGACTTCTATCATCTACACTGCCTCACTGACTCATCCATCATTCTCCAAATCCAAAATTTTTTATTGATCTCTTATCCATATTCAACACGGAAGATCAGTTTCACTATGAGCGTTCATACTGCCTTTCAACATAATTTGTGTGAAGGGTTAATTCAGGGAGTTTAAGGGATTGCACAGGCTGTGAAGAGGAAAGCAGAATATCCACACCAGTGGTGTTTTATTTTATTGAACTTTATGTGCACAATTGTCAGCGCCACGGGGCTGTTCTTTGATGATAAATGCCATGCCCCGAGCCAGTCTGGAAGAGTGACTGTGACACTACATCCTGTAGTTAGCACTATTAATGTCTATTGATTTCTCTCCTATTTCATTTTTAATGATTTATTCTCCCAGATAAAGAAACTATGTAAAGCATTCTAACCACCCCAATTTCCTCCTTCAGAGAGCAATAAATCACACCCCCCCCCCATAAGACAAGGGAAATAGAATTTCAGTGTGGAATGCCTTGTCTTGCTAGGTGCATGTCCAGGATATTAGCATCTGTTAAAACCATCAGATCTGTGGGAGACAGGAGGCCTCATGGTGGGGGTGACCAAACACCGTGTTATTAATATCATGTCCAACCCAGATGAGTTGTGCAGATATGATTAGCTCCAAAATACAGCTGCAGGTGGTAGTTCCTATAATGGGTCTCTAACAAATCTTCTGCATACTTTTTTGTCTTGTTTTCTTGAGGCAAGATCTCAGTCTTGTGTAGGTCAGCCTGATACCAGGCGTGTACCACCATATTTGGATTTAAAAAAAAAAACACTTTATTTTGGATGAGGAATTGATAGCAAGACATGACTTTGGTTTTTACAATTGATTGGTTTGAGTTATATTTTTTTCCTTCATCATGGATTTATTGGTGTATAGTATGAAACACTAAACATTACAGTTGCCAAGAAAGAGTTAATACCATATATATACATACATACATACATACATACATACATACATACATATATATATATCCAGGTAAAGCTGGGTGTAGTCGGGGTCAAACAGGAAGGTTTGAGAGTGACTCCAGGTTCATGCTAAGAAGAGGGCTGTGTGTACTCCTGGGGAATGTCCTGCTAAGAGAGGATTTCTATAGATAGCACACAGCAGGCAGGACCATGGGTTCAGCAACCACACGGCAGTGGGAGAAGTGATGAACCATTTCAAAGGATCTGAGAATCAATTTTTCAGCAGCTATTTATGGAGTCACAGGACTGGTTTCTGTCTGTCCCTCACAGCACTATCTGAGTTTTAAAGGAATCCTTCACATTTTACAGCTATTATTTTGTTATAGGGACCAGATGTGGGCACCCTTGTGAGATTCAAATAAAAATTGGCTTAGAGGTCCCTCCCTGTTCACGAGAAGGCATTCCTGGAAAGCTTGTACGTTTCCACCTCAGAGGGAGTTCACAGGAAGGGGATGGCCAGGACTCACGGTTCTCTAGTGTCATCGGGGGTGGAATTTAGATTGACTCTTGACCGGTTTAAAGATTATTTTGTGACATGATGGTTCCGTCAAAGCCTGAAGCTACTTGCCTGAGCATGAATTTCGCTTTGTGTAGTACAATACAAGACTTTGAGTAGTTGACTTTTAAGGTCTGGGATTGTGAAAAAGAAGTTTGTATTTTAATATTTAAAACAAAATATTAAAGATAATCTTTGTAATATTTTCTTGAGGGGTTGGCGAAATGTATTCTCACCAAGCAGATATACAAACCCACACACATACTAAAAAAATTCAATAGAAGTTTAGACATTTTTTGTGTGTGTATAGCAGGAGAGCAAACTCGATGTGTGTATTATGCTAGACAGTCACTCTGCCCCTGAGCTGCACGCCAGCCCAACACGCTTGTGTTGTTGTTATTGGTGGTGTTGTTGGAGGTGATAGTGGTTGTAGTGGTTTTCTTTGGTTCATTCTGACATTGGAAGCTGTCCTGGTCTATCGCTTTCTGATGACCTCAGCCTCTGTGGTCTGCTCTAGCACACTCCATTCACTCTTCCTCTAAAATTCCCGTTATCTTCTGGACAGCCATTGGTGTTTGGACCGTCCCTGTCTCCTTTCCCGCGTTCTTCGGTGCCCTCACCTTGACATCTTTTGCATCTATACTAAGATGTATAACCTCGGCACAGCATTCAGTGTAAAGCCCTCTTTACATTGCCAGCATCCTCTTGCCTCTAGCTCATCCCTTAAACAGAGGCACAAATGCCATTGGTGAGGTTGGGAACACTCGACACATGTACTCGGTCTGTGTTCTTTAACTTCAGAGGTTTGTGAACAACCTGAAGATACCAATGGCCCTCTGGGTTTCAGTTTGGTAGGTGTGCTGGACCTGGGAATGTGCATTCTTGGCAAGGCAGGATGCTGCAGATGGTCCGGGGGTGCAGCAGAATTCTTGTTTGGGGTTACAGTGCCCCATTCAAACTGCGTGTCTATTTTTTTTTCCTTTCGAGTTTTAATTTTGGTGATGGCCGGCGTGGGTCATGGGGAATAGCTGGCCTGTGAGAAGCTGTTCTGTCCCTCCCCGCTTGGAGGGACAATGGCTGTAATACAACGCTGCTCATGTGACAAACAGAGAAAGACACCCATTGTTTGGGGGTTGGCTGATGTTCCACTCAGCTCTGGCTTGCTGTCCAATGAAGCTTGGTAGCCCTGAGGAAGCAGACACACTTGAATCAGAGAGACAAAGAAAAGAGGTCAAGGCTTTCCACAGTTAAACTGCTTGCAGCAATGTGTCAGGGGTAGGGTTTGGGAAGGGGAAATGGAATTCTGTGGAAGACCCGTTCGTCTGCTGCCTGAAGCTGCGGATGTGGCACAAGGAAGGCATAAAGCTGTTGGAATGCCAGCGTGTCTTTGACGGAGAAAGAATTACTTTCTACAACTGTCTCACTGGCTTATCTGATTCTAGAATTATTATTGTTTATTTTAGAAGCCCCAAAGATCTCCCTCCATGATAGGCAAAGACATATGTTTTTAGCTTCTTTCTCCAGTTACATCAAGGACAGATACCTGGGTTAGGGGTTGATAGAATGCTTGCCTAGAATGAACAAAGACTTGGGCTCAATCCTCATCATCACACACACTGGGCATGGTGACACAGGCCTGTAATACCAGCACTCAGGAGGATCAGGAGTTCCAGGTCATCTTCAGGCCCACAGTGAGTTTCAGGCCAGCCTGGAGTTATTTATCAACCATCACCACCACTACCCCACAACCACCACCACTACCACCACCACCCACCCACCACCACCACCCACCCACCACCACCACCCACCCACCACCACCACCACCACCACCACCACCACCACCACCACCACCACCACCACCCACCACTACTACCACCACCCACTACCACCGACCACTACCCACCACCACCACTACTACCACTACCCACCACTACCACTCACCACCCACCATCACCAGCACCACCACTACCACCACCACCTCAAGTGTCAGATCTCAAAAACCTCCCTGGATTATGGCTTAATGTTTTAGAGAAAAATTTCTTGGGTAATGATCATTATTGTATCTGAAGTGTTAATAATTCCCATCCAAATTTGTCTTTGAATAGAGGTCTTGCATTTGAGAGTTACTTTTTGAGTTCAAAATGTAATTAATTAATTAAATTAATATCAGACAGTTACTGATATGTTTGGGAAGCTATGATGCTATTTAGATACCATCCCTCACTCCCAGCTCCCAGTATAGGATTCCCATGCTGGATAGAATGGGTTACAAACTTCCTGTAAAGATCTAATTGTGAGAGCAACAACCGGATACATTCTTTGGGTCAGAAGAGGATTCAAATTCAAGGTCACATCTTTTCAAAGGTCGCAGGCTTTCCAATAGTGTTGTTCTTTTAGCCCAATTACCCCCTTTACGAAAAGTATGTCATTCATCCAGACTTTGCCTCTGGGTTTCTTTCAAAAGGACACTCTGTCCCTAGTTCCTCTGCATATTTGTGGGTAGCTATTCTTCTTGAGTCTTTCTTAATTTTTTTTCTTTTCAATTAGGCAAAGAATATAGACCTGAGGGAAGAGGAAGGAGGAAAGCCTGTAATGGGTTCTAGAGAGCGCATTTGTATGGAGTGTTCAGGCAGCTGGTGCCTTGGGCCAGTAGGAATCCTTTCTCTTCTGAGATGAGAGGTTTCCTGGCTGGCAGCATTTGCCTTAAGTAGAGTGGTCCCCGGGAGAGGGCAATACACGACTTACTTCAAGTCACTTAGGGCTCCTAATTAAGTCTGTATTTGGACCTAAGTATAGATTATCGTTGCAAATCCATTAAAGAAGAAGAGACAAGTGAGCGGTGGAGAGGCAAGTATCTCTGTTTTCATTAGCTTTCCACTCTCCTCTCTCCTGTAGTTTGTTTATCCTTTACTAAACGGGACTTTGGTTTTTGCCAATGGATATGTATGCCTTCAAAGCAGAGACAGTGAGGGGGAAACCTCACAGAGCAGAATGACCATGTTCAACACTAGCCTGATAAGTTAATTAATTTTCAACTCATTGTCATTAGGCTGGCTCTTTGGCTCTGTTTGTGTGAGGTAGAGAGAGGCTCCCTCCTCAATGCTCAGAGGGAAGACTACTGTACTGCATTTGAAGTTACATAAAGGTGGAGTGTTTGTTGAAAGCAATAGGGAAGTTGCATGCTGTCTCTTTGTTGTTTGTTACATGTGGTCTTTTGTTTTAGTTGTTGGTTATGTTAGCAATTTCTTTTGTTGTTGCCGTGTCCCATGTGGCACATTTAATCCTTACGCTGTTTCAGGGACAGGATGCTTGTTGAGACTTAGTTTTCTATCAGAATCAATGGGCTGCCCACTGAGGGCTTGGGTTCAGTCAGCTCCTGCTTGTATGGATGTGCTCAGCTTGCCAGAAATCCTCGAGCAGTTACATTTTGATGTGTTTGCCCCTTTTTGGTGCATTTTTCTATACTTGATGAAAAGTTAAAAAATTAAAGTCCCATGTTTACTGTGGAATTAAAGTCTAGAAGTGATAGGAAATGGTAAACTCTGGGAACTCCAATTGCCTCATGCTATGGATCCCGCAGTACTGGGTGGGCAGAATTTTAATATCGTGGAGTTGACCCTCTCATAACAAGAAGAGCTGAGGTGTAAAACAATGGGTCTGTCCAGACATTAAGTTCATCTAAGCAGCAAATCCAGTACCTGAGAGGTCAACATGTTAGCAGAACTCCATTCTTTAGAATCTAAACTCAAGATGGCCACCCAGTTCTGTTGTCTATTCCTAACATCTACTGTCTTCCTATTCACAGTAATCTGCCACGAAAAAGCAGGGAGGGATGGTGTGAATCATGGCTGTTTTTCTGACTTATTGGATGACCGTTGTCCTAAATTCTGCTATTGGAACGCTTCCAGGACACACACACACACACACACACACACACACACACACACACACACACACACACACCCGTTTTCCAGAGGAGCATACGGTGATAGGCATGTTTCCACTTCTTCCTTCTCACCTGTCTTAACTGTCTCAGCTAAAGTCCACCGTGTTAGTGGATGAGGAGAGTAGCAGGGCAGCTATCACTTCCTGACCCTCAGCAGTCTGTCCTTCTGTTTTCTGTTGTCTATCAGTGTTGGCCTCTCGAGATCGTACCAGAATGAGTCACTGCATTTGTGGGACACCCAACTCTGTATTTCTAATATGGGATGATAGATTCAGCTGGAAAAAAAAATAGAGGTGATTTATTTTCCAAAGGAGAGTTTGGCCCCTTGACTTGGACTTAAGTATCCCCTCTGTGAGAGAGCTGAGATTCTATTTTGTATTCTTCATTTTGGACATTGATGTTAAAGGTTAAATATTGATTTATACAAACATATGATTACATTTGTGGGACAAAAAGACAAGATTCTGATGGTCTTGGTCTGCTCCTGCCCTTGTCACTTACTGTAGGAAATGTGGCAATCTAGCCTGAAATTCAGTCTCTATTCCTAAAGCTATGTGACTTTGAGCAAACTGCCAACTCTCTGAGCACCTGTTCATGACCTGTGACGTGATAATAGCATGTCACTCAGTTGCATGTTGCACAGTGGTGAGCACACAGTAAGCATCCAATACCTACCCTCATCATGATTCAACACTAGGTCATATGAGATCAGGGAAGAAGAATGCACACATCCAGGAATTAGGATCTGCTTATGCTTCAAATGGGTGACTCATTCAAGGGCTTTAATCAGATTTTGCTCATTAGCACAGAATTTTAAAATGTGTAGTCTCTGATAGAAATGCAAACTATAAGGAATCTTAAAAGATTCTAGAGTACATAAATAGTCAAACTTACTAATGAGCATGTATATTTAATTATAGTATTTTGTTATAAGAAACATTATCTTGACTGTAGGATTAAACGTTGTTAATAACTGACAATGTTCTTCCAAGGTAACTGAATTTAAAACAGGCACTCCAAGAAAGACTTGTGTATACACATTCATGGAAGCATTATTTAAAAATAGTTCAAATTATTTTGATGGATAGAAACAACCCACATGCCCATCAGTGGAGGTTCAGAGACAATATAGATGCACTGGAATATTCTTCAGCCATAAAAAAAGAATGAAACACAGCACATGTCCCAACATGGACGACTGTACTATATGAAGGAAGGTAGATATAAAACTTTGCACGGTGTATCATTCCTTTTATAGGTGGCATCTAGACTAGAAAAATCAATTCTCTCAGAATGTAGATTGGTGGTTTGTAGGACTTGGAAAGGGAAAAAGGGAAGAGACATAAATATCAGGTGTTTTGTTGGAGTGATGGGAACACTCTGGAAATAGATAGTCATACTAATGGTGGTTGTACAACATGATCAAAATGATGAATTTTAGGTTATGTGAACTTCATCTCAACTTTTTTTAAGCTTTTAAAATATTCAAATGTTTTATGTCTGGGTAAGATGTATCTCTCTGCATGGATTGGGCAATCTGTGCTCATTTTGTGTCTGCTATGAGGTAAGACTTTCCTGCTTAAAAGACATTGCAGTGTATTTATGAATTTGGGAGAGGGAACAGGTAATAGGCTGCAAATAAACACACCTCAGTTCCTTGAATTTGGTGACCACACAAGAGTTTTTAGAAGAGACAGAACTTTGAAAGATAAGTGAACTTTATGCCGGAAAGTGAAGGAAAAGAGAATTCTAACTGGTAGAAGCATACATGACTGTGTGTTTGGGGTGGGGGTTGGGCGCAGGGACAGGCAAGGAGAGGTAAGGGCAGGCAGGCAGAGGGCAGCAGAGTGGAGTGTTTATATGGTCAAGTATTGAGAAATAAGCGTGGACATGTACAACGGAGACAAGGATGGAAGTCTGAGAAGTTGTCTGCTAATGTTTAAGCTCACCAAGCAGTAGATTGCGAAGGTTTATTGTTGATGCTAGGAGTATAAAATAAAATTGCAGGTGACAATAAGAAGACTACCACGGTGTCTTCACCAAATCTACATAAATAAGTTTCTAAGTAATTTAATAAAATGGTTTTTTAATGAAGGATATGGTGTGTGTGTGTGTGTGTGTGTGTGTGTGTGTGTGTGTGTGTGTGTGTGAATGTGTTGGTGCATGTGTGTGGAGGCCATCGGATAACATCCAGTGTTGTTCCTCAGGTGCCATCCACTTTTTATTGAGACAGTGTCTGTCCCTGGTCTGGAACTTGCCAAGTAGGCTCATCTGCCTGTCTCCATCTTCCCAGTGCTGGAATTCCAAGCTGCTCGAGCACAAAGGTCCTCATGCTCACAGATAAGCTCAAGGGAAACCAGGGATGTTAAACATACAGGGTTGTGAGATGTATAATCTGTTACAGAAGGCTGGGAATGGAGTGGCTAATAGCCTAGGTGACCCCTGCAGTATCCATATGGCCAGTGGCTCTCCAAGACTCCCACGAACAGGACTGGAGGTGGTTGATAGCGCAGATGACCTCTGTGCTATCTGTATGATTAAGAGCACACAAGATCTTCCCCTAGGCCCTTAAGATAACACATGTAGCCTATGTATAGAACTCTTCTTCACAGAAGACGTGACATGGACTTTGAGAAGAGTTCAATGTCACTATGCCCTCTTGTGCACGTGGGATTGTGTTACACCAAGAAAGTTCTTTTCAAATTGTATTGCACTTAAATATGCCTAAAATAAACTGTCCAGTGTCAGACTCTTGACATTTGAACCAACCTTGGCTACTGGGTCTTGTTGAACCGGAGTTCCTTCTTGGCTCACGCAGATTCGACACTCTGCTGGCCATGGTGTTTGCAGAGGCCTCCCACACCAAGCGTGTGTCACCATGCCTAGACTTTTCTTTTCATGGGTTTTGGGGATCAAACTCAGGTCCTCCTACTTACCACATGAGCAATTACTGACTAAACTGTCTGCCCAGCCAAGTACATTTTATTAAGCCCCTGTTGCCCTGCATGCAATTGTCTGTGCTAGGGATAGGGCAATGGCTAAGACAAAGAAGTTCCTACGTGGGAGGATTTGAGTTCTAGCATACACTGTGAGCTCTGATTGTTACTAGTGGACAAGTGTAGTTGAAAGCTTGAGGCTTGGATTGCTATAACATGGTCTAGCACATGGACTCAGAGCCAAGCTTCCTGGATTTGGATCCTGGCCCTTTCCACCATTTATTAGATGTTTATGCTTAAGGCAGCTACCCAATGTTTAAGTTCTTTTATCACATAGGTGGGGATAACACTGTTATTTCCTCACAGAGCTGTTATGGGGATTGAGGTAATAAGTGGAGAGAATTGGGCACTGCTGTCCAGCAAATGCTTAGTAACTTTGGCTTATTTGTTTGTCTGTATCTGTTTGGTTTCTACCCAGGGATTTGTCTAGGTCACTTCTGTTTTTCATTCAGCCTATTCCACAATCCTTATGTAAGGATCTCAGGCCTGTTCTCTCTTTCATATGCCATACTGTGTTGGGTATGAATTTACCAAGTTAATCGGCATGCAAACTCAGCTTTTTACAGTTCGGGTAAACAGCAGAGTGTTTTTTATTAACAAGTTACGGTCTTGATCTTGGCTTGGAAAGAAACATTCAGATAATGCCTGCCTTCACTCTACATGAAGAATCGTTTGACACATCCTGACTGAGGGGTGCAGTCTTCAGTGCTCAGAGCCTGGTAGCAATAAGCACAGTCTGTGTCGCAGGCCTTAGCATGCAGTCTCCCTCCCAAGACAGTCACAGCTTGAATTTAATGTCGTTGTGTCCCCCTCATCACAGTTATCACAGGTCACTGCGGCTCTTGGTGACTCTTTCCCTTCCCATGAGTAGGGGTGAGTAAACAAACATCCCTGAATCTAGAAGGAAGATTGGACCTCATGGGAAGAGTCTGTAAACCCTGAGGGTCTTTCTTTATAGCATAAATTGGTTTTAGAATGCATGTTCCTTGGACACACACAATCCATTGTACCTTCCTTTCTATCCGAAATGGCTAAGTATAGTGCTATGAGCTGAGCCATACCCTTGCCTACCCCTCCGCCCACCACCACCAAATTTATGTTAAATCTCTAACTTTCCTGCAACTATGCTTGGAGATAAGGCCTGTCATAAGTTAATAAAAGTTAAATAGAGACTGTGGGTTGGTCCCTAATTTAATAGGGCAGGTGCTCCGATGATAAGAAGATGAAGAGAGGGGCTGAGGAGATGGTTCACAGTCTGTAAAGTGCTTGTCACACAAACATGAGGACCTCCTGAGGTCAATCCATACAACCCCTGTGAAGAGTCAGACACTGAGGTACAGAACTTGCAACAACAGTATCAAGGGAGGTCGAGGCAAGTGCATTCCAGAGGCTCATTGGCCAGACAGCCTAGCCTATTTGTGACTTCCAGGAGGAGGAGGAATGCTGTCTCAAAAGACAGGTGGACAGTGTCTGGGTTGACCTTTGGCTTCCACACATATACATCTATGTATACACCCCCGCACACACGTACACATGTGCACAGGAACTGTTTGGGAGGGTGTTCAGGAGTGAAAGGACAAGAATGTAACCCCGACAGGAGCTATGGAGGAGATTAATCACACTCCAGTCCCAAGGGAGATAACTTGGAAAGGCGTGTGTGTGTGTGTGTGTGTGTGTGTGTGTGTGCGCGCGCGCGCGTGTGTATGTGTGTCCGGAGTGTGATCCTTAAGCTGCCTGACCCTGGTAATACATTTTTTTTTAACAGGGTAGATAAAAAGAATGAAGGAATGATCTTAGGTGAGTTGATGGAGCTTATAAGCACAGGAAGGACCCTCTTGACCTCCATGATGATGACTGGTCCTTGGAATGTCGGCCCCCTGTCGTTGCAGACCTTAGATGAGGTTCCTCAACCTACCCCGTTTATCCGAGTAATGAAAAGATGAGTGTATTCTCTGTCAGAGATCTAGGACCAGATGAAGAAGAGGTTCCTATTTTTCAGATGATGAAGATATGGCAGATTTCAGATATGGACTAAAGTAGGAGGGGCTTGGTGTATGATAGTGGTATCCCCAAGATCAATAATGCTTTAATTATAGTCACAGAATGCTGGCAAACTCATGAGACAGTATTTAATGTTATTGATGATCATAGCTACTTATCAGGAGATTGACTCAGCGTTGTCTGTTCATGTTCCAAATCTGGACCATCTGTTACAGAAACTGAAACAGAATAGAACAATTGACTCAGGATACTACAGACCATATCTTTGCTTGGGCAGTCCAAAAGGAAGTTTAAAGACAGTGTGGACAGACAGAAGATGGCTTGCTGCACTTACTGAAACGGACAAAGGATGTTGTCTTAGTTAGGGTTTCTGTTATGAAACACCATGGCCAAAAAGCAAGTTGGGGAGGAAAGGGTTTATTTGGCTAATACTTCCACATTGCTGTTCATCACTGAAGGAAGTCAGGACAGGAACTCAAGCAGAGCAGGAACCTGGAGGCAGGAGCTGATGCAGAGGACGTGGAAGGGTGCTGCTTACTGACTTGCTTCTCATGGCTTGCTCTGCCTGCTTCCTTCTAAAAGCCAGGACCACCAGCCCAGGGATGGCACCACCCACCATGAGTTGGGCCCTCCACTACTGATCACTTATTGTGAAAATACCTTAGAGATGGATCTCATGGAGGCATTTCCTTAACTGAGGCTCCTTCCTCTCTGATGACTCTAGCTTGTGTCAGGTTGATACATAAAAGCTGCCAGTGTGGATATGCAGGAAGAGGCCCTTCTCCAGGGAGGCTTAGGAGATCAGCAAGGATGTCTGGTCATGAGCAGAGCAGACTGGTAGAACGCACACGCTAGTGATCAGCATCAAGTCAGTACATTTTTCTGGATAATCCCTTTGTCATGTTTGTGCCTATTGGATGTTTTCCAAATGTGTCCCCAAGCAGGAGGTATGTCATTCTGCACTGATAATTATTTAAATCCATCCCTGTGAGAATTTTTTGAAACTATGTAGCCCTGGCTGGCTTGGAATTTGCTATGTAGACTAGGATAGCCTCAAATTCACAGACATCTACATGTCTGTGCCTCCCAAGCATTGGGATTAAAGGCATGCACTATCATACTTGTGCCCTGCCCCCAGATTTATTGTCACTGTTGTTGTTTTAAATGTACAAGCTTGTAGAAAAACTTTGTTACTGCATGTGCACAGGCCTTCAAGATGACAGGCTGGATTTAGATGCACGAGAGACTCATAACTCACAGAGACATCTGCTGGTTTGGTTTAGGCGCAGGTGTAACAGTCACATGAGAACATATTGTTATTAATACTTTTCAGGTGTGCATTGTCTGCATTTATGCTGAAGACCCTGAGCTATGGCTAAGATATTTATTTATATGGAAATGGACTAGTGATTCTGTGTAATCCAAACAAAAGACAGAATTGAATGCTGGGGTTGATAAGTGTGTAACAGCCATCTTTACATTTTTGATGTATCTGGTTCTGAGTATCACTTTCATAGTGGATCTATAATTATAAGTGTATTAAGTATGAACATATAAAATAAATACATGCAAATGAGGGAAAAGCAAAGGAAGAGATGTTCAAACCCTCTCATTTTCCATAAGAGGATGTATTGATAATGTACCCATCTACAACCAGGATGAGGACTCTTGCTTGAGACCAAGCAGACTGTCATTTTGACTTTCAGTTCTAGCTCCTTCAACCCTGAGAGACAGATGTCTGCTGTTTAAGCTCCCTGGTGTGTGGTATTTTCTTATAGCAGCACCAGCAAAGCAGCAAAAACAGAAAATACTAAAAATAATCTTTGTGGGTCTTACTAATTTTAAGATTATTTGGAATAATGGGAACACATGAATAAGATGAAAATCTAAACTAAGCCATAGTCTTAATACTCATTTAAGTGGTTAGCTTTGACTCGTCTCCCACCACACACTGGTGAGGGAAAAGGTCGTGTCACCAATTTTTAGACAGCTCCCCCCCCATCTTGCCTCTGTAAGAACCATCGTCCAGAGGTTAGCAGATGAGTAAAGAGCCTGGAAAGTTGGATAATTGGCTTTATAGTCATTCTTTCACGAGATGGAGCCTTTGGTGAGATGGTGAGCCAGGACAAGCAGCCCAGGAGGCAGCATTTCATGTGGCGTGGCGGGAGGCAAAGGGAGCTTCGCATGGTGGGGAGAAGGCACCAACCTCCTGGAAGATTGACACCTGTGTTTTTGCTTAGCCAAGAATGCAGGCACAGGGAGTTCCTCGGCTTAGATGAGCCAGATGGCCGCCTTTTATTTCAGGGAAGACCAACCTGGAGCAAAGGCTCTTTTCCCCTGCCATTAAAAAAAAAACAACAAAACCAAAACAAAAAGTTTGTGCTGTGGAGCTCTGCCAGGCTTGGGCTGGGGATAAAGCCTTTGCCTTTCTTTCCAGGCTGTACATAAATGATGCTTTGTAGTGTTGTTTGTGCTGTCCCCCAGGGTTGTTCAAAGAGCCTCACTGCAGCTCGATACTGCTGTGTAGTTTAGTTTTTATGATAGTGCCATCCCATAGGCTAACCCTCTAAATCCCATTGTCCCCTCCCAGCACAGTTGTCTTTGGTTGAGGCTATGGTACTGAAGTTCAAGGACCTGAAAGTGATCATCCACCATAGCCTTTAGAATTTCAAACAAGTGTGTCTCTAAAGGACAGGGCTGTGACTTGTCTGGATTTTTCAGCGATGACAGGCAGAGGTGATGACTCTCTCCAGCCAAGGAGGATTTCTAGTGGCTTATCCTAAGGACTGGCCTGCCAAACTGGAGAATTTGGAAGACTGTATTTTGTTTCTTGACTAGGTTGTACTGTTTGTGAAAACGAGGCCGCACAATTAAGGCAATCATGGCGTGTGTGTTCTTTCATTGGCACTAAAGGAGACTTTGGTGTTTCTATGGGCTAGTGGCTAACCATGCCTCTCTGTTTCTTCTGAGGGTAAATTATGCCACTTCTGAGAAGGATGGCAGCCAAGTCTTGCCAGTAGTTTTTCAGAACAAAATGTTAGCAAGTGAAGAAAGGGCCAAGGGAACCTGGTGAGTTTTGTGATGAGTTCTAAGGACCAGCTCTTTAAACACAAGGAGCTTCCCAAAGTCTGTAGATGGGACCCATCACAAGTATACTCTCAACTAAAGGGGAACTCTAGGGATGTGCTGGGAAACTCTGTGTTCATCCATGATGTTCTCCCAGATGTGATAAGGTGACTGGGCTTCACTGTCTAGCACCCACCATTGTGCCCAAGGTAAAATGGCAAGGCACAGTGGCTATAACACACATTCATTTGGACCCAGCAGTTGTTGGCAGCTAAGTTGCTATAGATAGTGAAAATGCTCACTGCCAGGTAGTGTGATTATTTTTATATTCATGACTGAAGATCAACAGAGGACTGAGGAGAAGAAGACCAGGTTAAGCAAGGCATGTAGGAGGGACTTCCCTTTAGCACATTTTCACTTCATTGACTCAATGTAAATTTTATCTTTAATAGACTCTAGGCCAAGTTGTGAGTAACAGAATCAACTCAGGTTTCGAATGCCAGTGCGACTCAGGAGTGTGGCCTCCACTTTAGAAGTGCCTCAGCTGGAGGTCATGGTTTGGTATGCTAATCTTTATACAGTGGAAGCACTGACCTCCTGCTGCGGGCCTCAAAGCTGAGGTCACCGATCCTCTTCAATGCTTGTCTGGCTTCACCTTGGCATGGCCTTGAATGAAACTAGAAAATGCTTCTCGAGTAAGGGAAACCCATGTTTTATCTACTGCTCAATGGGTTAACCAGAATGGTAGAATTCTTTATGTACTATAGTAGGAGCCCAAAGAGTTGGTGCTGAGGTCTACCTCTGCCCCGCATTTGGTATAAGCACCTAGCATTCCTTTGCAGTGCGTCTATGATGAGACCAAGAAGATGCTCTCTGACCTCGTGAACTTGCCTGGGAGACTGCGGTGCTATCTGGACCATGGGATGCAGCTAATGGGCTGTGGGGATGGGATAGTGAGGGGTCCTGTTGAGCCGAGCCTAACCTTACCCAAATAGGACATTGGATTGGTGATGGAACTCAACACTAAACGGAAGAGCAGCAAGCGCGTGCCTTGGCGAGCAGCTCTCCCGGCCCCTTCTGTGCCTGGGAGAAGCTGAAATGAATTACAGATGACTGTTTTCCTGGGGACTCTTTTTTTTTTTTAGTGTTGCTTCTTGGTTAGCCTGCAGCCTAAGCATGCCTACAGATGCCTTCCCTATTAAAGTATATGTTCCATTGAGCCTCAAATCCAAAACCTCCTGCTCACCGTACACATCATTTCTTTCACCCCACCATGATGGATCTTGAGGAAAATGTGCAAAAATGAATCTTGTTCTCTCTTCGTTGAACTTGCATACTATTTCTTTAATAAAAATAAATGGCTGGCATTAAAATATTTGAAAGCTTGATCTCTGCCTCCATTCCTCAAGAGACCCTGAGTTGCAAACACCAGGTGAGGGCACAGAGCCCCGGTTCCAGGATGCCATCTGCAAACCTCAGGCTGGTCTCACTGGGCATTAGGGCTCCGGACTCCCTAATCCATGCCACATGCCGTGACCTGAGCAGACCCTGTGGAAAGACAGAGTCTTGCTGTCTTTTCATGAAGCAGTTGCTCCGAGTCCCCGCTACAGCTGTGCCCTGCTTTGTTGGAAAGTGCTGGGTGACTTATCTTTTAAGCTCTTTTTTTCTCTATATAACAACTGGTCTGTGGGAGCCCTGGCCAGAAACACTTGCGATCAGCCTTCTAGACTCAAAAAGCAGTGTTTTGTGTAATCCTGACACCATTGGCAGTTATGGGTGAGGAAGATGTGAAACCCCAAAGCTTTTTTTTTTTTTTTTTTGATTCAGAAAATCCAAACTGAGGAGTTAAGAACTGAAGGGAGGCAAGGTCTTTTAAAAACCTCAAATTCCATAGAACTGAGGAAGTAAAGAGCATCATAGGCCATTGCTAAGACGGCCTAAGCTCAGCAGTGACGTCAGAGGGGGAATTCAGGTAGGCAGCAGCCAGGGTCTGGAATTCCAGCGTGGCACTCTAGCTCCAAACCTTTGGTGCACAGTTGATTTCCATACACCTAAGTTAAGAAAAGGCTAAAATGCTTTCTTTGAAATTCTCTGCTTGAGTTCAGCAGAGACTCCTGGCGTTTAGAACTCTCTAACAGAGGCAGCGTGAAGACATCTTTTGGATGGAGAGAGTGGTGGTCCCTGTTCACCATGAGAGGCTGTTTTGCTTTCTTGCTTTGCATTCTCAGGTTGTAGCATCTCCATTACCAGTCTCTGTGTGAATCCACGGAGGGAAGCAGAGTGTCTGTCTTTACACAGCTGCACAGCAAGAGGAAGCCAACAAGGAGCTACTCCAGAGAGGCAGCGTTGATCCCAAGCCTGGGCTTGATTATAGCCTGTTTTTCTTTTTCTTTTTTTCCTTTTAGTGAGATATACACGTCATAAAATTCACCAGTTTTATTTATGTTTTGTAAAATTTTAACATTCTATTTATGTATTCTTTCTCTCCCTTTTAATTAGTTTTTAAGAATTTTGAGCATGTTTTGATCATACTCACCCCTCCCCCAGTCACTAGCTTCAAATGTTTGGTTCTGTAGCATTTTAAGAACACTTACGTTGGTGTGGAATCGTCAATCCTGCCTCTTTTCAGAAGGTCTCCCTGTTTCCCAATTGAAGCTCTGGACCCCTTAAACATCAGCTCCCCATTTCCATCCCACAGGCCCTTGAAAACCACTTCTCTACTTTCTGCCTTGATGAATTTGATTTTATTTTTATTTTTGTTTTTTTCGAGACAGGGTTTCTCAGTGCAGTTTCGGAGCCTGTCCTGGATCCTGCTCTGTAGACCAGACTGGCCTTGAACTCAAAGAGATCTGCCTGACTCTGCCTCCCAAGTGCTGGGAGTAAAGGTGTATGCCTTGCGGGTTTGACTTTTGCAGGCCCTCATGCAGACTGGATCTTTTGGTGGCTGGTACTTCATATGGGCATTTTAGGGTTCCTCCACAATTCAGCACGTATGAACCTTTTCAAGGCCAACTGCCTCTGTTGACTGCACGTGCTGCATTCTGCTTTCCATTAGTAGATATTTGTGCTGTTTTCTCCTTCTGAGTGCCAGGAATGAATCAGTGGGGTGGGAAATTTGTTCAAGTCTGATTTTGATCCTTTTGAAGTACATACAGGAAGGTGAAATTATTCTAGGGTAATTCCAAGGTGTTTTGTTATTGTTGCTGTTTGCTTTCTTCTTGAGGCCCGCCCATCAGTTTCTCATGTTGCCTGCTCCACGTGACACCTCCGCCAGCAGTGTGTCAGGGCTCATCTTTGCCAGTGCGTATTAGTTTCTGCTCTTTCTTTTTTTTCTTTGCAGGGCTTCTGGAGAATAATAACTATCCTGATGGGATTGAATTGATGGGGCTCTCATCTGATTTGTGTCTGTCAATGATTTCATGTACATAGTACATGAACATGAAATCAAAGTGATGATTCCACTTCTCTTTCTCTCTCTCTCTCTCTCTCTCTCTCTCTCTCTCTCTCTCTCTCTCTCTCTCTCTCTCTCACACACACACACACACACACACACACACACACGGACACACACACAAGTTCATTAGCGTATCCATCACTTCACCCAGTTGCTTTTTCTTTCTTTTGAAAATGCTTAGGGATGTTCTTTGGCAAGTTTCAAGTTTATCATACAGTGTCCTAACTGTACATTCAGTCTTGTGCCTCACGTCTTCAGAACTTGCCTGTAAGTGAAAGTCCACACTCTGACCATCAGCTCTCCAGCCCCTGACCCTGAGCCCTGGCAGCCACCCTATGAACCATAGCAACAACATTGACTTGAATTCCGCCTTGCGGAGAAGGGAGAGCTATAAAGAGTGGGGCTATGAGCTTTTAATGTTGTTGCATTAAAAATATCCCATATATAATAAGGAAATGAAATACAATGTATAGGCAAAATTTATGCAATTTGCCTTTCTATGAAATGTCTCAATAAGGCAATGATGAGGTCTGCCTCTAAAATGCCCATGGAGTTAAACAATTTTTGAAAAGAGAAAATATCCATACAAGTAATGTTTTCAGTTTTAAGTTAGGTTTGATGAGGTTTGGAAGTTCATTTTATAATCTATATACTGACTCTTTTTCATATTGTGTCTTCCATGATTTGGTGTCTTTTCCCGTTAGTGATAGCATTTTTAATGTACAATTAAAAAATGATGAACGCATATTTATCTATTTTTCTTTTATTGCCTGTACTAAGAAGCATCATGTCTGAAGAACCACTGCCAATTTGCTTCTAGATTTCTGTAGAGTATAGCCCTTTGCTCTATATACCACAACTTTTGTCTTGAAATCCACCTCCCTCCTATTTCACTTGTTTGAAGAGAGGTCTTTATATTACTTAAGAATTAATAGCTTTCATTTCACCATGCTCTCCCACCCTTTTCCCTCAGGGAGATAAGGAAGGTATAAAGAGGAAAGAGAGAGTGAGGGACATACTTATTTAGAAAACAACCTCAATCATGTAGACTGCGAAGAGAGAAAGGGCAGGATTTCAGAAGTCTGAGGCATATGTGGGTCCTTCAGCCGTCAGGACAAGCAGGAAGCATAACACCATGACTCTCAGTTTCCAGCTCCCAGACAGAGAGAGTTCTTCCATGTCAGAATCTTCTCGAAGTGAGTGTATAAGCAATAACTTAGAAGTGTGAATTTCTTTGCAGATAACACTACATATTGCAAAGTGCAAATTTCTTTCTAGATAATGCCACATATTGCTTTAAGTGATGAGAAGATCCTCAAGAAAAGCCTCCCCCTCTTGCCAATTTCTCACACTTTCTTAACCTTCCCCGCCCCTGTCCCCACTGAATTATCACCATCAATAGAAGCTACGTGTCCAAAACACCATAGATAGTGTGCTGTGGTTATGTTAAACAATTGGGGGTTGATAAATGCATAGAGTCTCCTCTGGAAGAGGAAATCATACTGGATGGTTCTAGAAGAATGCATTTAAATAACATGCATGCTTTTGTTTTTCCAGGTAACTCATCTAGTACCAAGATCTCTGAACTGCTACTGTTGACTTTAGACATGCAGGGCTGAGTTAAGTGAGGATTTGTGTCTTTCTAGCCACACTGGAGGTTGTTTGCTGTAGCTTTTAGGCTGTGGTCTTGTCTGAAAAGTTAATCTCCAGGCCAATAACTATCCCTGTGCTGACACCTGAGTATAAACTTCATCTAGGGCTACAGAGAGACGTGATGTCAAGATTTCCACATTATTAACAAAGTGAGTAATAGCCTGTTGTAACCAGTGACCCTGTGTGAAGAACTGCAGGCTACTGAAGACATCTCCCACTTGCCTGCACAACAGGCTTGGAGGACTTGTTGACTAGAGCTGCTGAGCACAACAAAAGATGGCATTCAGTTTGTCTAGTACGCAGGAAACACTAATTTCCCAGAATCTTATTTGATTGCTGGTCTTCAGAAACAATCATCTTTGTTTATAGGTCCTAAGGCATAGAGGTAACCCAGATTCCTTGACATTTTATGAACATTGGGAAGTCATCATTTCCTAGGGAGCTAGAAAATGCTTTAATGTTTAACAAATTACAGTTTTTCTTTCTCTCTCTCTCTCTCCCTCTCTTTCTTTCTTTCTTTCTTTCTTTCTTTCTTTCTTTCTTTCTTTCTTTCTTTCTTGTGTGTGTGTGGGGGGAGTGCATGTGTGTTATGACATATGTGTGGAGGTGAGAGCTGGGCTTGCTGGAGCAGGGTCTCTATTTCGACCACATGAGTCCCTGGAATGGAAGTCATGTTACTAGGCTTGGTGGCAAGCATCTTTAGCTTCTGAGCTACTTAGTTGGCCCTAGGAAATGTCTTTAAATTGAAGCATCCCCCCCTGCCAGCATGTAATTTAATACCTCCGAGGATGCATCTCACAAATGTACAGCCCAGCCACTCCTGGTCTCTCTCTGCCTCACCTCTTACCCTGTATCTCTTTATTGTCAGCTCCATGAACCTGTGAGTGAGAATGAGAGAGGGAGAGACACCAGAACAAGCCCCCATGCCCGGCTTCCATCTTAGCTGGCACCGGGGGAAAAAATGCCTTCAGTGTGCACAGGGGCTGGCAGGCACCAGGCCACGCTTGTTTGCCATGTAAATCCTGGCCGTAACGGAGACTGATGGGATTCAGACAGGGAGCAGGAAACTGCTTTCATGGGGGAAGTTTTTGGCATCGTGTCTGACATACACGCCAGTCAATCACAGTAAAGTGCCTAATAACAGATGTGGTAATTAAGCCTGAAGAACACAGTCTCTATTTTTTCCATTTTATTTCAGAGGATAACCAAGTGCCTTATTAAACCTCTAGTTGTACTCATTTTGGAACTGGTTGTACCAGTGTCATCAAAAATGATTCCTGGGCAGGAATTTTCTTTTGAAGCCCTCAAGAGTAAAGGATGCTTTCAGGGAGGTCGGAGTCCTTGGACTGGGATGGTTTTGCTCTTTCTGGGTTTGCCTTGCACTCCAGTGCCAAGCCCTGTGCAGATCCCTAGGCATGTTGGATTCCTTTAAGAACCTTGGATATAAATGGACAATTTCAGTTTTTATATGCCTTACTCTATTAGGTTCAAATTACACTGCTCATAGCAAGACATTAACATTAGCGTTCAATCTTAGAAAGGTTTCAGATAACCTGAAACCACAGCAAATTACCATATTTTAATATGATGAATTAGCCTTGAAAAATTAATTACATTTGAAAGGTCTGACTTTGATTGTGGCAGTATCGAAAGGCAAGTATCTTCATTAAGGTTGTTTTGCTGTCTTTTAAAATGATAAACATGAGTCGAGTCTGTCTTGTCATTAAAGGAAATTAATATAAGAATGTAATTACTTGAGACAGGTAGAAAGAGTGTGTGTCCTTAATAGGAAGAATGTTTGGCTGGAAACATTTTCTTGAACTCTTCCAGAGCCACCGAGAGATGGTTCTGTGACCTTGGGACTCTTAGGGAAGGCAGTGTTCTTTCTGACCATTTCTGAATTGTTTCTACTCTGTGGGATAGAGTAGATTTGGAAGCAATATGTAAGCCATGAAGATGATTTTATATTTACATGTAGCCCAGTGTGGCCATACATCCATTCTGTAAAATTATTAACTCATTATCCTGTTTCTAAATGCAAATTTTGCATTTTAAAGATATCTCCAAGATAATTTCTGGCTGGCTAGATTCTCTATTTTACTTCTTAACCTGGCCTGTGGAATAGATGACCCAGTAGGATTAAGATTTAATTTTAATTTTTATGTGAATAAAGCATACATTTACCCCTCTGATCCAATCAATATAAAGGAATCATTTGTATAATTTTATATTTTCACATATGTATGTGCTCACACTTATATTCATAACCTTTTAATGGCACTTCATATTTGCTCATTCATCTGAAACCTAATTTTTGTAATTCCCATTTTACTAACTTTATTTGTTCAGACACCATTGTTTTCATTGATGTCAAACATTTCTGTTAAACATAAAATCAGTCAAATCAATAGGATCTTGCCATATTGAATTCAGTTTTAAGAAATAATTCTTATACATGTAGAGATTGAATCTAACAGTAGTATCTCTTAGGAACCATAAGGGAAATGCAAAGGCCAGGCGAAAATACTGTCCTCAGTGAGTGGTTAAGAAAATAAAACTTTCCTTTAAATCAGTTTCAGAATGGCGTCCTCATAGTCTTCTTGTGAAAAGCAAGGTCTGCATTGATAAGGTCATATTTTAGTTGGAAGATGAGCACTTCAGGATTTCAACTTTTCACCTGCTTAGTACAGTGGGTACCATGTACATGAGCCTGTGTTTGGAAATCATAAGTCACATTTTCAAGGGGAGAATCCCAGAAAACTGACTATGTTCTAGAGATTTGCCAATACTGCTTTTTTTCTTTAATAAAATCTGAGAAAGTAAACAAAAACAAAAACAAACCTATGTCCTCTGGGGGGAGCATTACCCCAGCAACCCATGTAGTAGGGTACTCCTATTGAAAGTCTTTCTTTTCTGTATTTTTTAGTGAGCTTAGAAAATACCAGGTTTCTATAATCTTATTGCTAGTTATCCCTCCCCTAGTCTCTCCTCTACCAGAGATTTCCATGTAGTTTCTAGTAAAAAGACCAAGGAATATTTGGACTCCTGCACCGAACACATTATTAACTAGACGTGGAATGTGAAAATAAACTACTGCAGTGAGGACACAAAGTTGACAGAAGCTTATGTGATGGTTTGAGTTTCAAACAATTAGGGAGATGTACATGCCAACCTGAGAGACTCTCAGACATGGATCACAGACTTTGCCCAGTTAGTGGGTAGGAAGAATGGGTTCCAAGGAAGCTCTTCAGCCTCCAGAGGTTTGCTGTTGAGATAGTCTTTATGTATAGTTTTAATTCATGGTTTTATCTCCACCTTTTGAGTTAAGTGATTATGGAATTTAAAGTCTTGAACAAATGCCGGTCATATAGTTTACTGGGATGCTTCTTTATAACATGGGAAGGAGCACACTCAGTGTTCGGTGTCATTTTTGGCTACTTGTGGTTTTTAATGTGTGTGACAAAGTGAGGCTCTGCTTTGAGAGATTTTACAATTAAATAAACATGTGAGAGAGAGTTTATGGTGAAGGCAAACAGAGAAACGGTAGTTGAAGGGGGCAGGGGCAGAGGAGATTAAGGAAAATGTCAATGGATGCAAAGCCAGCAGCCTGTAGAACTCAGAGCTTTAGTTCAAATACCTTTAGCTTACTTAGCTCGGATGTCCTTTGTTATCAATCAGAATCTATCTGACAGTGAAAGTGGGTTTTTCCCCCATGAAAACTGTGATCACTTGGTCATTAACCTAACAGATTTTTCATCACTAATACTATTTTGTACATTTATGTCTTGTGCATAAAGTAAACCTTTGTCTTATTTGAATAACATACATGTGTTTATATGTTCTTGGGGCCCATCAACATATTGTTTTATTTTAGCCACAATGTGACTTTCTTCAAAGATCAAAGCTTAATTACTTCTCAAAATTAAGGCTTAATATGTTAGTGAATAAAACTGCTCGCTGCCAAGCTTGACAACCTGAGTTCAATTCCCAGAACCTACATGATGGAAGGAGAGAACCAACTCTCACAAGTTGTTCTCTGGTCTACATATCCATGCCATGGCACAACTAAAATCAGTTCCTTTTGATTAACTCATATTCATCTGGTTTTTGTAAACAGAGTGTTTTTTTGTTCCACCTGTTCCTGCAGCTGCTTTGAAAATAATCACTCAGAAACTTAATATTAATTATAAACTGTTTGGCCTATTGCTTAGGCTTATTACTAACTAGCTTTTACAACTTAAATTAACCCATTTCTATTAATTTATGTTTTGCCATATGTCTCGTGGCTTTACCTGTGTTCTATCTAATACATCTTGCTCCTCCAGGAGCTGGCTGTCATCCTCAGACTCTGCCCTTCTTCTCCTATATCTCTGCTTGGGTTTCCTGCCTGGCTCTATCCTGACTTGCCATAGGTTGAAGCAGCTTTATTTATCAACCAATGAGAGCAACACATAATCACAGCATACAGAAGGACATCCCACATCAGGGTTTTTTGTTATTGTTGCATGCATACATATAATAAATAAATAAATGTAATTTAAAAATTAAGACTTAAAATATATGAATTCCATAAGGCTATGTATTTGATTCTTAGTAACATAAAAATTATATATTTATTATTACATACATATATAATGTATATATAGCACCATGAAACATACATATAAAATTTTCCTTTTCTGTCTATATTTTGTTACTCCATAATAAAATCTTTTCTTTTTGTAAAACAATTCAGAACCTCCTGATTGTACTCCATAATAAAATCTTTTCTTTTTGTAAAACAATTCAGAACCTCCTGATTGACAAAGGAGAACAGCAGCTTCCTCCAGCTGCTATGGACTAACAATCTCTTAATTTTTGAGGGTCCCAGGAGGGTGTTTCCAGAACCAGGAGGGTGTTTTGCTTTTTTGGGTAAAGTTTACTGAAGTGGACTTCTAAACCAGCTCAATCAAGCAGGCACCATGAATTATGCCTCTCAGTAATGAAGGCAAAATTCTTTTTTTGAAAAGGTCTTTATAATAAGGTTTTTTTTCCTTTCTTAAGTTAAATTATTGGTTCTCAACATGTGAGTCACGATCCCTCTGAGGGTGTTGAACTAAGACAGACCATCAGAAAACACAGATATTTACTTTACAATTCATAACAGTAGTAAAATTACAGTTATGAAGCAGCAATGAAAATAACTTTATGGTTGGGGGTCACCACAACACAAGCACAGCATTAGGAAGATTGAGAACCACTGAGTTAAATGAATCGGAGGTTTGAAACATTGAACAAATGACAGTAATGTCATTTATGGGGACTTCTTTCTAAGAAGGAAGTGAACACATTCAGTGTGGTGAGGTCATACTTTTGGCTCCCAGTAGTTTTCAATATGTGCCATTTCATGGGCATTCCACACAGAGAGGCTGCCATCTGGTCCCATTGCTCACCTCTTACATTTTGTTTCTTTTTGGGTGTCTCTGTTTCCCCACTACCAGCTCATAGATATTTCCTTCTGTGATCCTAAATGTATGCCTTTGATGACTTCATTTCACCCACAAGATTCACGACCATTGTCATGACCACAAATGCAGCCACATTTGAGCAGGTCCATCTACTGAGAATAAAGGGGTGCACAAAAGAAGAGGAGTTTGGGCTCTTAACTGATTTTACGGAGTGATTAGATATGAATTAGGCCCTTCTAAGTGCCTACAGATCCTCTTCAAGGACTAATTTTACTCTAATTTAAATATGTATTTCTCAGGAAAAACTTCATTGTTAAAATATATGTATAGTCACCAGTATTATAATCATTTTGTTTCAACTATAGGATTTCCACTGAGGTTGTTAGTTTAACTATCAAATAGGGGTAATGTTGACCTTGCATTTCTTCTTTCTTCGTATTGAGGGTGTTTTGGGTCTAGAATCGCTTACTTGCATATTTTAAGTGGTATTTTTTGCAGTGTTCATTCATTCAGCTGATATGTTTGGTATGTGCCAAGAAAATGCAGAGATTGGTGGTGATCTGTTCTGACCCTAAGAGTTTGACAGCTAGTGGAGTGGTGAGCACCTAAGTGGTGAATAAGGGATGCGGGAGCAGAGCAGCTAGGGACTCTGATAAGCCTGTATTTGATCCTTGAAGAATGACTGAAAATTAAACAGAGGCAATAGTTAGGGGCATTCCATGCAGAAGGAATGGATTGCATGAAGACAGAGGAGTAAGGACCTCTACTATGTGAGGGAAACTCAAGTGCCCGCAAACTGCTCAAGTGATAGGTATGACATCTTGAATACCAAATGCCAGTGTGGAGTTAACCTTAAAGGCATCCCTCCACAGCATTTATGCAGGGGGAGGTGGTGCTCTGTGTGTCTCTGAAGCTTTGGGGCCAGTATGGAGGTTGGTGCAGATCAAGCTGAACAACTAGTCCAAGTCAGTGTTTCTAGACACTGTTGTGAAAACTTTGTTGTTAGTGAAGGCTCAGTAAGAGCAATTAGGACCCCAGAGAGCTGCATGTCTCCTCCGCCATGTAAGGACGCAGTCAGAAGGAACCTTGTGTGGGTCAGGAAGCAGGCCCTCACCAGACATTAAATCTGTTGACACTTTGATCCTTGATTTTCTAGCTCCAAGAACTCATAAATAACCAACAAGCCTTTTTTCCTTCCTTCCTTCCTTCCTTCCTCCCTTCCTTCCCTCCCTCCCTCCCTCCTTCCCTTCCTTCATGTCCTCCCTTCTTCCCTCTCTTCATGTCCTCCCTCCTTACCTCCCTTCCTTTCTTTCCTTTCTTCCTCCCTCCACTTATCAAAGGTACTGCTGGGAACTGAAATGGCCTCATCACTCTGGGGAGACTGGGAGGCATCAGTTCCCCTTCCATAAGTTCCTTCTGGTGATAGAAATAACTCTTCTGCCAGGCCTGTGTCTTCTCTGCTACTTTGATCATGAATGGCATAGACCTAATTCTTTTTGAGCTTATCAACTCAGAAATAAAAAGGAACATTCATAAGTTGCCTCATTAAAGATGATTTTAGTGTTAAATTTTTATAAAAACTCTAGGGTCTATTATTTCTATATTTATTCTCTTTTAAGGGTAACATCAGCCACACATAACACAATAATCATATCTTTATGATCTTTGTGCGTAGCAATTTGTATTGTTAGTTAAAACAAACTGACAGGATCTTGAATTTTGGCCCAGATTCAGCACAAGGAGGAAATATTTAGAAAACAGCTTTGTGGCCTCTGTTTACACTAAACTTCTCTGGACCACAGCATCACTGCATGAGAATCAGATTACTGGACCAGCTCTCTTGCTAATGTCTATACTCACACAAATGTCTATGAATTTGGGCTGGAGAGATGGCTCAGTGGTTAAGAGCACTTGCTGTTCCTTCAAAGGACCCTGGTTTTGTTCCCAGCACCTCTATGGTGGTTCACAGTCCTCTATAACTCTAGTTCTATGGGTACCACACACACACAGTACTCATACATACATATATACCCATATATATATATATTATAATATATAGATATAATATTTAAAAGAATGGCAAAGGAAAAATGTAACTTTCATAAATTTGATTGCTGTTCAAGCTGTGTGCCAGGCTGGTGTTTCTGAAAAGGAAGTAGAGGAGGGAGCTAGTGACTTGCCAGAGATGAGCTCGATATTGAGCCAGGCTAGAATGTGGCCCATTACTCTATGTTCCCACCTCCGCCAAACCAGATTCCGTATTCCATAAGCACCACAAATACACAGTGGGACAAGCTGGGAGTCGTAGGGCAATCAGAAGTGAGAATTATAGATAATGTGAATGAAGGAAGTGCCAAGGAAAATGGTTCTTCATTTTCCTGTCAATACGATATTGTTCTCTGACTATTATGCAGGGCCAGACAGGGTCACTTCTTGAATAAAAGGTCTGTCTGGACACCACAGGAAGTGGTGTTGATGATTCAGCTTGTGGCGCTTTATCTCTCAAGACAAAGCCTTATTTTAAGAGCCATCAAGTTGGGGGTTTGGGCTGTGGCTTCTTATATTTTCATGTATATGTATTTTATGAGGAAGCCATGGAAAGCAGGCTGCCCAGCTTTTTGTTCCGGAGTCCTGACCAGACATGGCTTTGGCTAATGACCTTCTTCCACCCACTACCCTTCTTCAACTGTTTCCATATTTTGTCTGAAATCTTCAAAGCTTTTGAACATGTGGGTTTAAAACCACCCCGGGGAAAATTACTGAGATTTTCTTTCGGTAATGCCTGAAGCAAGAGATACCTGTGGTCACTCTGCATCCTGGTCTGGGTTAGTGGTTCAGTACTGTGTCCTTGGTACAGAATGGCAGTTGAGTCACCAATTTCACTGGTTACTTGAGACATCTGGGTAGCAAAAATATGGGAATACTTTGCGTACTTTCTAATTCTCATTCTTTGTTTAGGCTGGTGAGTGGCTTAGTCACGTGGAGAGTCTGACATTTGATGGATTTGTATTGTAGGGAGCATTTGTCACTCTAGTGCACAAGTGGAATGTTATTTTAGAATGACTGTTTCTCCTCATGGGCAGATGACAAAACTCGAAGTTGATAGACCCAAGTTCTGGGTTCCGGTGTATTCTACCCACAAACTAGTGTTGTGATTTTGGTGGATCATGTTCACCTGGGGCCTCAGTTATTTCATCCAGATTTTGATGGGGTCCCATTAAGGCTTTCTACTCAAACCTTCTGTTCTACTATTTCTTAGCATAAGGCTTTGCAGAACGCAATGTGTATGGCATGCTTTAAAACTGTTGGGGAGCCAAATGGATATGAAAAATGTAAATGCTATGTATCAGAGGTATATTTTGTGTGTGTGTATGTGTGTGTATGTGTGTGTGTGTATGTGTGTGTGTGTTATGTGTGTGTGAGCATTCTTATGTGTTCACATATTCCTGTGTGCTTGTACTGAGGGCTTTATTTGGAGTACTCCACTGAGCCTCAGTAATGAGAATCTCAGTACTTAGAGGTTAACTGGTGACGAGAAGGGATCTGACCGTAACATGTCACCCCATGGATCTCTAGAATTGATTCTGCTGATCTGGCAGGCTAAGTGGGTGTCCTTTTCTTCCCTTGTGGCTCCATATGTGTCCCTCTTGAAACTGTATGCTCATTTGAAGAGGGTAAACCTTTTTCCAGTTGGACTCTCCCACTAGAAACACCAAACAAACTCTCAATATAGTTTATTGATCCAGATGTAGGAGAGCAGGTAACACAGTGCCCATGGTCATGCCTATGACGGAGGCAGAATGCTTGATAACACCCTAGAAGGATATTCATCATGTCAGGTGTACGGTGCAAGCTCACTCCCCTAATTGGGAAGCTTCTCTCTTCACATCGGACTGCATATGGGGTGTGAGCAGCAGGGTCAGAAGGCATACACTTAGCCTTCTCATCACTATCCTGTGCTCTCTTACCATGTACAAATACGTAAGATTTAGGTGACACTCAAGTCTCCCGCTGAACACCAAAGATTCTTATGTCTCTTCTTTTCCTTAGCACAGTTTGACTTTTCCTTCGTAAAGGGAGACGTTGCCTTCTTCCATTGTTCCTTTTTATCTTTTGTGACAGTTTCATGGAGTCCTGTCTGGCTTCATGCTGTGTACATAGGATGAATTTTAACTTCTGGCCCTACTGGCTCCACCTCCCAATGCTGGAAGTACGGGCCTGGACCACCACACTCAGTCTATGCAGCGCTGGGGATAAAATCCAGGGTGTCCTTCGTGATGTTGGCACTGATACCATAAAGAAAGCCACGTTCTCCAATGCCCGTGTCATTCTGCTGCTGTGATTAAATGTTTCATGTTAAGTTGTTTTAGAGAATCCATCAAACCTGAAATGTTTTAGCTTCTCCAATCTACATATTTTTTTAGCTGATTGGGAAAAAAATAGCCTTTTTGTAGTAGGTTAAGTTCCATGTTTGTGTTGGTATTTTTCAGGTCCTTTCACCCTTGGCTCACCTGAGGTGAGGTTTCCTGTTTGGGTATTTTCCTCCAGCAAAACTTAAGCAACATCTTTAGTGCCTCTTCCATAATTAGACATCACATTCCCTCTCCCACTCACTTCCTTCTCCACTCAGTGTCCCAAACAACCTTGCCACTTGCTTCCCTCTAAGAGGCTGTTTTGCCCTGTGTTTGTTCTTTCTGGTTCCTCTGACCATGATCTATTCTGCTCGATCTGGCCAGCCAGGGGCTCTCCAAAGCCCTTTCTTTTCCTTCTTTCTGTTCTTTCTGTTCGTCCTTCCCTCCTTCCTTCCTTCCTTCCTTCCTTCCTTCCTTCCTTCCTTCCTTCCTTCCTTCCTTCCTTCCTTGCTTTCTTTCCTCTCTCTTTCCTTCCCTCCCTCCTTCCCTCTTTCTTTCTCCCTCTCTTTCTTCCTTCCTTTCTTTTTTTTTTGTAGGATCTTCAACAGTGCTAGCTCTTATCCTACTGAGGACTTAGAAGTACAGTTTAAACCCACATATGTATTCTGTAACCCTTTTTGACCCTAATCATGTTACATCACCTTATCATTAGTGTCTACAGGATAGTATGCTCATATTAGCTTGTAAAGTCCTAGAGGACTGAAGATGGCCTTCACCAAGATGAGCTAATTAAAATGATGAATATTCATTCATTACTAAAGGCTTTGAAATTTTTTTCACTGTTTTTGGTATGTGTGAGGTGGCGTTGGGGATTGAACCTAGAGCCTCCTGTATGCTGGGCCAGTGCTCTACCACTGGGCTGTGTCTCTAACCATCAAAACTTGTTAACAATCGAAATGTGGACTAAGTTTATATCTTCTCTGGTGTAATGGTGCAACGATTTAATTCATTCATTTAGATGATTGTTCTCACTGGGCTATAGCTATATACATGAAATCACAATTCTTAGAAAATATGCACAGAAATATTTGGAGGTTAGTGGTCATGACTTATGTAAGTCTCTTTCTCAGGAGATTAGAAATAGCCATGAAGTACTACGTGTTTATAGCTAGATATTCTTCATTCCATTTTTATAGCTTTTGAGTTGCCTTGAAATTATTTCAAAATAAAAAGTTAAAAATAATTTTAAAATACTAAACAGGGTACACAAAATTGTTCATATTCTGACTATTTGGTTCTCTTTGCTGCTGAGGTTTCGGAGTTCCCTATGAGTTCTGGATGGCAAACACTTCTCAGGTGGACAGTTTGCTGACATTGTCACTGTTCCGAGGGTTACCTCCATATTCTGTTGATTATTCACTACCTTTTAGTTTTCTGAGACTTCATTGGTCTACTTTAACTTTTGTTTCCCGTAACTTTAAGAGGCTTGACCAAAAACCAAACCAAAACACAGCAAAAAGCCCTTGCTGATTCCCACGTCCTGAGTGAAACATTTCCCTGATGTTTTCTTCTAGTAGTTTCATAGTTTCGGTCTCGTACCTTCTTCCCAGGCCTTCACTCTAACTTACTTTTGTTGTTTTCTGTTAACTGGTGAGATATGGGGGTCTGGTTCCCTCTTCTGCACACGAGTATACTATTTTTTCCAACACCTTTATTAACACCCTTTTCTCTAGTTCGGGGCTTAGCACTTGTATTGAAATCAGTTAGTTGTAGGTATTTCTAGGCTCTCTGTTATGTTTGATTGGCCTACCCATTTCAGCATGTTAGTAAAAATGAGCTTGCTACACGTGGCCTTTGTTATTGTGAAGTGTACATGTATTAAGTTATATACCTAGTTTGTTCAGAAATTTTATTATAAAGAGATGCCAAGTTTAATGAAATGTCACTTCTATATCTTCTAAGATGACCACACGTTTTTAATCCACTCGGCTGATGTATATTTCCGTGATGAAGTACATCTTGTTTGAACTGCATAATGAGACAGCCCTGCATCTCTGGCACAGTTCAGTCTTGGCCAGATGCATCTCTCTAGGAACTCCTTATTTCTCCTAGGTCAGGAAATTTGTTGGCAACATGATTATCGACAGTCATCTATACTGACCCTCTGATTTCCGTGGTGTCAGCTGCAATTACTCTTTTTTTTTTTTTTTCCAGAGCTGAGGACCAAACCCAGGGCCTTGCGCTTGCTAGGCAAGAGCTCTACCACTGAGCTAAATCCCCAACCCCCAATTACTCTTAAAAATGACAAAAACCTCTTTCCTTTCTAAATTTCTTTTTCTTGGTCTAGATAAAAGCCTCTGAATTCTGGATCTTTTAAAAGACCCAGACCTTTGCTTTACTTTTTTTTCTGTTGTTTTCAATATCTCATTAGTTTCGGCTCTGTTTTTTTTATCATTTTTTTCCCCACTGTCTCCCTCCTTTTCCTAGTTTCTTTCTTCCTTTCTTAATGATTATTACTATTGTTAGTATTATTATTTTACATCCCAACCACAGTTTCCCCTCTTTCCTCTCCTCCCAGTTCCTCCCTATACCTTATCCACTCCTCCTCCTTTCCCTTCAGAAAAGGGAAGGCCTCCTGTGGATATCAACCAATCATGACATATCAAGATGTAGGAAGACTAGGCACCTCCCCTCATATCAAGGCTGGACCAGGCAACCAAGTAGGAGAAAAGGGGTCCCATAAGTAGCCAAAAAGAGTCAGAGACAGCCCCCCCATACACACTGTTAGGAGTCCCATGAGAACCGTAACATACATGCAGAGGGTCTAGGTCAGTCCCATGCAGACTCCTGATTGTTAGTTCAGTCTCTGTGAGCCCCCTATGAGCCCAGGTTAGTTGATTCTGTGGGTTTTCTTGTGGTGTCCTTGGCTTCTGTAGCTCCTACAATCCTTCCTCCCCCTCTTCTGTAGGATTCCCCGAGTTTTGCCTCATGGGTGAGGGTCTCTGTATCTGTTTCCATCAGTTGCTGGATGAAGCCTCTCTGATGACAATTGGGAGGATAGCGGAATATCATTACGCATCATTATATTGACATTTTGTTATTGTTGTTGGCCAGTTGTATTTGGTTCTATCCTAGGTCTCTAGGATATCTAGCCTCTGGGTCCTGATACTTCAGGCAGTGTCAGGGATAGGCTCCCTCTGGTGGCATGGGCCTCAGTCTGGACCAATCACTGGTTGGCTACTCCCACAGTTTCTGTGCAACTTTTACCCTGGCACATCTTATAGACATTTGCCTAGTTTCTTAAGGTGCAATGATAACTTGTTTATCTGTGATCTTTCTACTTTTTTTTTTTTTAAAAAAAAAAACACATCTCCCTATGTAGTTCTGGCTGTCCTGGACTCACTATGTAGACCAGGCTGGCCTTGAACTCACAGAGATCTGTCTGCCTCTACCTCCTGAGTGCTGGCATTAAAGCTGTGTACCCCTATGACCAGTTGCTTTTTTGATGTGGTTGTGAATTTCCCTCTTAGTTTTGCCATGTCTCATATTTCAGTATGTTGTGTTTCTGTTTATTTATTTCTTAAAATTCTAATTTTCATATTTATTTCTTCCTTGATCCATTGATCCTTCAAGAATGGGCTGAATTCTTTTATTTTTTTTTTTACTTCTAATTATTGTATTGTTGTCAGAGAAGATACTGTATTTCTTTCTTTCTTTTTAAGTGCTGGAATCAAGATTAAGGCTTCATGTGTGTCTGGCAAGCACTTTACCATTGAGCTATGTTTCTAGTCAATGATTTCAGCTTTTAGAAAGTTTTGAAACTTGTTTTGTGGTCTAGCCTTTGGTCTATCTAGAGAATGTTCTATATGCTGCTGAGAAGAATGCGTATTCTGCAGTGCTGATGAATGTGTATAGATATGGATAAAGTCTGCAGGGGACTCACCCTCACTTTTTCTCCCAGGGTAATCTTGAGTAGGGAGAAGTAAGAAATATTTAGAATGAAATATAGAGGAGAAAGACAAATAGAAACACAGGATAGCCTCGTGAGGGCCTTCTGTCTCTGCTAAAGGGCTATTTATAGAAATGCCAAGGGGTGGAACAAAAGACCTCCCCCAGCACAGCCAAGTGCAGACCCTTCAGAATACCTGGTAACCATGCACATGGTCAATCCATCCCCCTATGCAGCCCTGCTGGGTAAAGCAAGCTCAGACCTCACTAGGAAAACTCTGTAGACCCCAACAATTCCCTCTTCTTAATTTTTTAAAGAGCCCCCCAGGCCCTTCAATAAACTGAGTCTGTCTTAGGTCATTCCCTTCAGCCAGACAACTCTTACCTGCCTTGGAGGTACACTTTCCATCAAGTCCCCTCTGGCTTAGGTTGGGAAGCTGGCAAGAAGAACATTGCCCGTCTTTGACTCTCAACCTCTGGCAAGAGGGGTTACTGAGCTTACCTCAGCTCTGGCCTAGGTTTCTATTGAGCTTACAACCATCTACAGCAATCTCCATAGCGGCCACACCTCCCAGTAAAGGAGTAGAGGATGATAAAGATGAAATTCCTTTTTTTTGGAATTGGTTTAAGGTGATCACAGCCTTAGCTGTGCCAAGCCCTTTTTTAAATCAATAAACTCTTGATGCAAACTGCATCAAATAAACTACATTAAACTTAAAGATTACCTTAGCTTCACCAAACTCTGGTTCATTAATATCAATATAATTCTAGTATGAACAGTACTATACACATTTACAACTAGCATGACTATTTACTATATGTATTTACACTTCTTACAAACCTACATCACTATACATATTTAAACTTACATTCTATAGGATTACTTTATAAACCTTAGCAAACATCAAGAAGAGATTTCTTAACTAACAGCTAGAAGAGATTCCTTAACATCTGGATGATATATTTTTTGTTTGTTTGTTTGTTTTCAAGACAAGGTTTCTCTGTGTAGTTTTGGTGCCTGTCCTAGAACTCACTCTGTAGCCCAAGCTGGCCTTGAACTCAAAGAGATCCATCTGGCTCTGCCTCCTGAGTGCTGGGATTAAAGGCATGCACCACCACCACCCAGCTAAAAGATATTTCTTAACTAAATTATTATCACTATACATATTTACTCTTTTTGCAAGCTTAATTCAAAAGGCAACTCTATAGTACCACTTTACAAACTTTATCACACATCTAGACTTTTTTTAAAAGAACTTTTTACATTATGTTCCAACAAGACAGAGTACATAAATTGAGAACCACCACAGTTAAAATTGCAGGTGAACTCAAAACTGTTGATTTCTGAAGTTCACAGTCAGTCTTGATAACCACCTTAGAGTTCTCCTGACAGTTGAAACCAGAGCCTAATTTGACAATGGCTCCCTTGACCCTGTGACTTGGTGAGTGCTGTTGCTGTGGAGTTGTAACACTTGCAGCTAGGGGGATGTAACACTCAGGACAATGCCCCTCCCCCAAAGTCACCTTTCTCACCAGACTTTCTCAGCCGTTCTGCAGACAGCAGAAATGCACTCAGTGGCAGACAGTTTCTAACTAGTGGTTGTCCTGTTACCCAAACTCCTCAGCAGTCTGGAGGTCTCCTTATTCTCTTACTATCTCCAGACTCCAAGATGGAACCTCAATATCAGGAACATCGGTTCCACTGCTCTTTCACTCCAGTTCTTCTGGAGGAGTGTCATTGGAACCAATATTCCTTTTTTCTAAACTCAGGCCACCAGCAAGTTTCTGAGGTACAAATTTCTCTCTTCTTAATTTTTTAAAGCTTCTTTTTAAGATTACCATGAGTTCTTTTAATGATGCCAGTGTTTCCCTCTTGTATCTTAAGCATAACTCAATCCAATAAGTTTTTTTCCATACCCAAAGCCATCTTCCAGTGTAAGGACAATTTTCCCTTGTTTTCTAAAGGGTTTTAAAGTAATTTCTTGATAAACAGTATTAGTGTTTTAACTATCTCCTGAGAGGCAAGCTGGTTGTTTGTTCTTAGTTTTGGGGAAATAAAGCTAAGGTTTCTAGCAGCACTTGGGAAAAAAAAAAAAAACAATGTTTTAAGCTGAATTTTTTGGGGCAGCATTTGAAAGTTTTTGTCCCTTTTTATTTGCCTTTTCTCTGTGCCAGCTTGCCTATCCTATCTTGCTTCTATGCACTGCATTTCCCAGGATGCCTTTTGGGTGCTTTGGTTTCCCTTACGCGGTTTGTTTTCATACTTTTGCTTTTAACATGGGAGGTTTTTGAGTCAAGATTTTGCTTTTTTACCATGGGAGATTTTCTGTTCTCCTTGAACTGACATTGATAGATGTATTTCCTTCACCTGACATTGTCCACAGAGTGGGGTCACGCCCACCCACCTGCATGCATTTGGACAGGCATTTTGGTGCCAGAAGCAAAAACCCTCTGGGGTTGCTTTCCACCTCTACCAGGTCAGTGAAAGAAAATTAAAGTACTTGAAACAAAGCTTTTTCAGAAAGGTCTTTTCCCTGATAGAAAAGAGAGCTTTTTCAGAGAGAATTTTGGGAATTCAAGCCTTGACTCCCTCATTGTAGGGAAAATTTTTAAAGCCTCCACTGCTTTCTCCATGCCGATAGCCCCTCCCCATCGCTCCACCTTTCAGGGAAGCTGTCCTTGCTTCAGCTTTCTGCCTACACTTTCCTGAACATCTAGAGCTAAGCTCTAGCCTCAGGGGACTTCTGGCTAGGGTCCAAAGTATCTGCCATTTTTCTAATACTAGCTTGAAGGAGAGACAGGACTAGTAGAGAGGATTTGTCATATTCAAGAGGTTTGTTTTTTCTAAGAGCCATTACAGGCGATTTTCCCATAGTGATAGATGTTGTTTCCAGGTGAGTTAAATTTTTGCTCTTACAGAAAGAGAAAAAAAAATCTGAGAAGCAAAGACCTGAAGAGCTTTTTAGTGTTTTAGAGAGAGATATTGCTAAGATTTTTTTCCAAAAAAGGTTTCAATTTTTGAGAGAGAAAGACCACCAAGTTTTCCCAAGACTTCTGTTCTCTAAACTTTTGGCTTCATGGCCAAGAGGAAATTAATTCTGATGGTACAGTGTTGTACAAGTGTTCTCAGGCACTGCTGGCAGAATGGAGAGTTTTGTTTCATTCACATCTACCTCAGGGAAATTTTCTTTTGTCTGCCACTTGGGACTTAGAATTTAAGCTGTCCACAGGTCAGAGCTTCCAGAGGAATCTTTTTCTGCCTGTTTCTTCCATCTTTGGTAGATTTTTTTTTTTTCTGATTTTTGCTCCAGGATTTTGTACTCACATTTCCATAGTTGGAAATCAAGGACATATTTTCTCTGTCTTGTTGCATATCTTATCCTAAGTTTTTTCTTATACTATATTTCTACATTCTACTTTATATTTTTCCTTTTTACCCTAAATTTTTCTGATTTTTATAGATAAGATAGACAGAGGTACTTGCTGCAGCCTTACTACCATCTTTGGCATTCCCCTGCCTCACTTTCACTTCCAAGAATAAAAGCCCCTGCCTTCACTTTTACTACAAAAACCGGACATATCCAACTGCTTCCTGAAGGGCTAACTCCCCAGCTTTTGCCAAGTCCCTGTTTCTGGTGCCATCTGTGGGGGGACCTGCCCCCACTTTTTCCCCCAGGGTACTCTTGAGTAGGGAAAAGTGAGAAATATTTAGATAGAATTATAGAGGAGAGAGACAGAAATGCAGGATAGCCTCGGGAGGGCCTGGGTCAAAACCTACTCCACCAGCCCCTTCTGTCTCTGCTAAAGGGCTATTTATAGAAATGCCAAGGGGTAGAGCAAAAGACCTCCCCCTAGCACAGTCAAGTGCATCCCCTTCCAAACACCTGGTAACCATGCATGTGGTCAATCCATTCCTTTATGCAGCCCTGCTGGTCAAAGCAAGCTCAGATCTCACTAGGAATCCTCTGTAGACTCCAACAAAAGTCCATTTGGTCTAGGATACAATGTAACTCTACAATTTTTTTTGTGTGGATGATCTATTCATTGCTAAAAGTGGGGTGTTAAAATCCCCCACTATTCAAAGTTTTATATATTGCTCAATCAAGGAATATTAATATGACTACTAATAATAGTAGACAACTATTTCAAACTCAGGAAAATAAAAGAAGTTTTATTTTGTAGATAAAAAGTAAATAAGACCTTGGAATCCATTATTCAGTATTCTATAAATAATCTATAGTACAGAAAACATGATGAACACTCCAAATTCTTATAAGTTGGGTTAACTTTTTTTGTATCAACACATATTAAATGGTTAGTGTTAAATGGTTGGGTAATCTGGGACAGTGCTTTGTGTGAAAAAAACAGCAGATGTGCCTCAAAACACAGTCATTGGTGAGGTCATCCCTGTGGGCACAAAATAACAGACCATAATTAGAAGATGATGGATCTTTGCCAGGAGTTAGAATGTAGGAAAAAATTTTCAGAACCATCATGGGTAGTTTCTTCTGTTCGCTACTGCTACTAAAGTCGTTGGCAACATGGTAGACATTATTGGGAAGTATTTCAGACAGAAGACAAAGCAATTTTAGTATGGAAATACTCAAAAAATAGTCTTATTGGTTAACTCTTATAGCATAACATTACCTCAAACTCAGTTGCTTAAAATAACAAACATCTATGACCTCCTAGCTGCTAAGGGCCAGGAATTTGGGGTAGCTGAGCTGGCAGTTCTGGTTCAAGGTCTCATGATGTTGTAGTCAGTATGTCGGCAGGGGCTACAGTCATGTGAGGGCCCAATGGGGGTTCCACATCCTGGGTGAATATGCAAGCTGCTGTTTCCAGGTGGCCTCCATTCTGTTGTGGGGTATCCACCAGGGAAGACTGCTTGGACATGGATTTAAGCCAACAGAAAGTCTTTATTAGCTGGCCAGTGACTACACTAGGTGTTTCGGATCCCAGTGTAGCCCTCAGCCTTTCTCACAGTGAGTTTTTAAGCACAAAATCATGTTTTGGGTTGACACACTTCAATAAAAAGAACAGCTAGCCAGAAGTAGAACTGCTGAAGCCATAAAGCAAAGTTAGTACATTTAGAAACTTTTTCAGAACTGTGGACTCTGATGGAGTAGATATTTGTTTTCATTTTGGCAGGTGGTACTGTGTACATGCTGAGTTTTATGGATTGAATGGTACTTCCATCATGGAGTCAATAGTACTAAGGTCTAGGGGTTGGTCCTAAAGGGTAAGGGCTTGTTACACAATCTGTACCATGTCAGTGTTCCTCTAGGCTGCTTGCGTATCCTAAAGATGAGACCATTCGTTTCTCAAGAAACAGATCCAAAAAACAAGATGAAAGGTCAGTGTCTTTATGGCACACATTTTAAAGTTTTACTGTCCTCTTTCAATCACCTATTGATTATACAAATCTACATGAGTGTGTGTGTGTGTGTGTGTGTGTGTGTGTGTGTGTGTGTGTGTGTGTGTGTGTTGGGGGGTTATTCAATACAGGGACCATAGAGGGGCACCATGGAGGCAAAATACATATTTATTACAGTTAGTAGAGCACAGTTGAAAGAAAAAGAGAGTCACTTTTATAAAGAGATAGGAGAGATTTTTCTTTTTTTAGTGTATAAAAATAATGACTCTAGTTGAGGAGAATGGGTAGGAATGTCATTGAGGTGTATTCGATTATGAGAAGTTTAAGAAAGTACGTTTGATTTTACTTACTAAATTCTGGAATGAGAACTAATATCGAATTTTTCCTATTCTAATTAAGAAGAGATGCATTTTGTTAGCATGAGAAGCCCTGAATCCTAGAAAGTATAACCAGGATTCAGAATGGCTAAAACCTCGAAACAGCCCTCTGTAACAGTGACTATAATTCATCATTTCTCCTGGTTATGCTTTCTTTCTTTCACTGTTTTCTCACTTTCTGTTCTGGAGGCTTACCCCAGGAAGGTCATTTGACCTCACACTGACTTGCAGTATCCTCCATCCATTCCTCACCTCCAGAGGATTTGCTCCCTTAGTGAGGCTTACCAGTGCTCTCTGTTCATTTCCCTAACACCTCATTCTTCAACTATGTTCCTGCTCAAAGACTTCAAGTGAGTTAGACCAAAATAGAGTGACAGGAACACCATGGTTAACCTGGTAAACAGCTCAAGACTACACCATCCAGCACTGCCCCCTTTCTCACTCTCTACAAATCCCTTCCAAAACCTTCTCTTTTCTACCCCAAGAGTTGGCTCACACCTTTCTCTCTGTGACCTGTGACCCTTCCTGGGATTTTCATTTATCCAAAGGCTTCTTTTATCAGGTGTGATGCTGAGGACCTGTCAGGTCATAGGTGTCGCAGTCAACTCTGCTCTGTCTTAATTGTCTGGCTTCCATGGGAGACATTCAATCTCAGTGCTCCCCTTATGGATGAAACAGATCCACCCCAGAGCCACTGAGACTGTGTGTGAGGTACCACCCAAGAATCCCTGGTTTCTTTTCTTTCTAAAGCCAATACTCAGTTTAACCTCTCTCATGAGCCTTCCTTCACAGCTTACATTGATTTCCCTTCCTTTTTCAGTCCTGGGAAGCCACTTCTAACTTGATTTGTTTGGCAAATAGCCATATATTTCTTATCACTTTCCTCTTTAATGAATTTGAGGTTCTAAGGGCAGAGGCCATGACTTCCTTACAGGTCACAAAAGTTCCCATACTTTTCTGAATATGAGCCTGAAACAATTATTGTTTATGAATTTCCCCCGTGTATTGTGAGTGAGGGGTTCCTAGGAACACTGTAGACGGCTTCCTAAAGTTGATGATTGGTAGGCCGCCAGGATCTTCTCCAAACTTCCTTAATTGTGGGGTTGGCTGGTTAAGTAGATGGAGCTGTAGCCCACAGTTCCCATAACAGCCTATTCCTGTCCTAACCACAGCCTGCACCAGGCTGTGGTGTTCAGTTTGTGGCCTTTTCTGTGTGGGTTGTGAGCTGCATCACAACATGGGTCATCAACGCCTTGTCCTGTTTTGCTCAAAGTCCCTAAGAAATATTGAAACCATGATTAAATACTTCCTTTGTACTAATATGTAGGGGCTTGAGGGTACTTGTTACTGAATTATGTTTCTGAAGTAAGGTTTGATAATGATGGCTTCCTTTTACTAATGTTGGTGGCTATAAACATTTAGCTGCCCTTCTCACAACCATTCTGTGTGACTACCATAGCGCTCGCTAATCTTATTTAGAATATCTGTGTTAAGTCACAGGATTTGATTTTAGCAAGCTAATACAAGTAATAACCCCTTCTCCACCAAAAAAAAAAAAAAGAAACAGAAAATTAGACATAGCAAATATAGAACTTAAAAGAGCAGTTATGCTTGGGCAACAGAATATACTGTTAGCATAACTAGCTTTGTGCTATCATTTAGACCTTAAATGTTCCCTAAAGGCCCATGTCATAAAGGCTTATTCTTAAATGTGACACCATGAAGAAGCAGTGGAACTTTTGAGGAATGAGGCCTTGTTATTGGGGGTGTATCCTTGAGAGGGATGTGGTAACCTGATGTCTCTCCCTTTCAAGCCATGCTATGAGCTGAGGACCCTCTGCTATGTGCTCCAGGCATGAGGTAATATGCTGCTGAAGGCCTAAGAGGCTAATTATTAGTTATTAACTGAAGCCTCCAAATCTGTGAGCCAAAACAATCCTTTCCTTTGCCATGTTGATCAAACTTGAATGGTGAAAATAAGAGTCATGACGGTGACTTCCATATTCCTTTTTGCCTGCTGCCTGGTTGTATTTTGGTGGAGGTCCTCATCTGCGCTTGTTCTTAGGACAGCCAGCAAACATTACCAGCTTAGTATCAACACATTGATGATGGTCTGTGGATGCTCTGTCCATGGGCTTACAGGCCATGAGACACATTGCGCATGTCCATCTGCATCATATGAGAATTAACCGCAGACAGTTAGTAAAGAAAATGATTGAAAGGCCAAGTGAAATGAGCGGATCTTACTATGGGGGGTGACGAGGAGGGGGCAACTGGTGGTGGGAAAATAAGCATATTAATCAAGAAATTAGTTCAGGATAAGAAGCTTGGTTCAAGAGCACCCAGGTTATTTCTACATGCAAATTTAATAATTCTAGGGCAGTGATAGATTTTAGAGCCAGGAAGAGTTATCTAGAATCATTTATTCCTCTGTTGTTACAAACATAAATTAGTAAGTCAACACCCCATTATTTATTTCTCCATGACACACTGATAAAGAAGCGCCACCTATTATTAGAACCCATACTCACTCGGTGCGTGGGTTTTATTCACCCTGATTATTTATGATGACTTCTGTGTTTGAGCAAGCAAAGCTTCAAGGCAGCAAGAGTTAACTCGGCAGGCTGTTTCCTCGCCCTAATAGTAGTGTTTTAGCAATGCTAATCAGCTGTACTGATTTTCTGTTTTGATTTTTCCAGAATAATTAAGTGAATGATCTGAGATGCAATCAAGTTTGGCACTAGGGGGTTCATGCAAATGACTTATTTTTTTTTCTACATTTAAAATTTTGTTAAATGGAATCGTAAAGAAAGTTATTCAAAAACGAAGACCGAGTGGGTGAGGATGACTTAACACCCAATTTAGAGTTTTAAATGTACTCAAAATGTCTGTTTTAATGAAACACTCACCATTTGGTTACCCTTTCAGTGTAAATAGTGCTGTTTATAAAATGTAATTTTTTTCAATTTTGAAAGAGAAAATATTGGAAATTTTTAGTATAAGATGATGACACAAAATAGGAAAAATAAGGAGAAGATGTATTAAACTTTTCCTCCTTCGAAATAGGCAGAAAGGAGAAAGGTGCTCACAGCCATTTCCAAATCTATAGAAAAATAAATAAAATACAGAAAGCATATGCAACGTTCTATTAACATCTCCTTAAGATTGTAGACCAGCGCTTTCAGTAAATAAGTTAGAATAAAGGGCAACCCAGGTTTCTGGCTGCAGTGAAATCTCATGTTTCTATAGTAATCTCTAGTTTATTAGCATATTTATGAGATCTCGTCTCTTTCCACTGCACCTAAAACATTTGAACGATTTCTCAAAGAGTTTTAACCAGCTAGGTGCATTTGTGTTACTTCCTGTGCCTTGATCCAGCAATTGTCCTGGCTTTAGACATTTTACTCTAGGACACAGATTATCCTGGAAATCAGCTGGTATTCTGATTTTAATTAGGAAAATGCTTTGGGATGAAGCAGCCATATTTTTACATACACGAACACACAGTCACAAACAAATCTTTTTGAAAATAATATTTTAATTTTATATGGTTTTGTTTCAATGAACTCATATATAATGCTTTTGTCATACCATTTTAAGTATTTATTTTGTTTTTAATCATTTTTAGATCATTTTTTAAATTTAATCGTGTGTATGAGTGTGTGCCTGCATCCTCATACAGACCTTTTAATGTACTGATATTTTCCCTTACATAAATGTCACCTGAAACATGTCTTTGATAGTTCTGGGTGCTGAATTTTCAAAGCAAAGAGCAACCGAGGCAGTAGCTTGACTGGTGATCGGTTACTGTTGAGACGTGAAGATGTGAGCTAACAATCCTAGTATCCAGATCCAGCAGCTGCTGAGGACCATGTCTGGGTCTGTGGTCCTACTGTGGCTGGGGTCTGTGTTGAAGTCCAAAGCTGGTGTTGCCAACAAAGGTCACACTGAAGCCAGGGGTTGAGGTCACAACCTGAGGCCTTGGTGGTGTCTGGGAGCCATGCTGCTGCCAGAGCCATACTGATCTGAGTGCTTTCAGGCAGAGCCAGGATGTTGTCTGGGCCCGAGCTTTTGCCGAGGGCCATGTCTGGGTCCGTGGTCCAGCTGCAGCCGGGGTCTGTGTTGATGTCTGTGGCCTGTCACCTCAGGGGGCCATAGGAACCACGCCTGATGAAGCCAACACTGAGGTTGACCTATAGACAGATAGACACACACATACACACACACACCTACCCACAAGCAAGTAAACAACAACAGCAACAAAATAACTCAAGCAAAGAGAGCAAAGTAAGGAAAGGAAAAGATGACAGCAGTCTGCCTCGTCGGCCAGCCCCTCCCAGAGATTATTTGCCTCGGGTGCAAAAGAAAGAAACTGGACGATTCATGACACAAGTTATACATTAAAAGAGAACACACAGAGTCTTTCTTTTTCTTGGCAGTTCGGTTAGCATGCAGCAGTTTCTAAGTTTACAGACTAAACAGTTCTAATTAGTAAATGGACGGTTTGATTTGAAATGGTGGCTCAGGAGATAAACTTCGCAATTTGGGGTAATTGTTTATGAGTCGTTGGCAGATTACCGTTAACCAGCCTTCATTTTGTGTTTGAGGGAAAAAATGAAATCGAGTGTGCATATTTCACACTTCATTGAAGGGAAATACTTATCCTGACAAAGAGAAGCTATGGAACAGAAAATAAAAACCTCTCTCTGCTTATTTGTTACAACCAACTAGACTCAAGGTTTTCTTTTTCTGGTGGGCGAGGGAAACACTAACCACATCTTCAGCTGTAAAATGGGGACAGTCGGAGCCCCTGCTTCCTGGGAAAGTTAATGTGAAGATGACGTCATTGGCATACAGGCCTGTGCTGTGTGTAGTCTACAGTAGCAGAGAGGAAATGGTGGTTGTCTTGCTCAGCACGCGTTATCATCCCATTCTCCATAGAAGAGCTTCTTAGATGATAAGACAGTCAGCTGCAAAGCCCACTGCTGCATAATGTGAGACAGTGAGGAGTATCATTAGTTTGCACCGATTCACAAGTCATAGTTGAGCTACCTAATTAGGCTTCAAATATTGGAATTATTTAGTGACTACCCTTTTAAAAGATTTCACAGCCTCGCTTGATGGCTTACACTGTGTTTAATTATCCTGCAAATTTGTGATGTTTTCCTTCATCCTTAAATATTTCCACTCGATTTCTCTCTTGTGGAGTCAGAGATGGGTAACTTGCTAGAAGGTGCTTAAAGCATGAGTCCTTGCGGCCAGTCTTGACCTTGAAGAATTTAATATCCTTCATCCCATCTGTCCTCCTGAATCTGAAGGTTCTATCATATCTCAGTTTTTAGTTTTTTCTGCTATGCTTATTATTTATTTATTAAGTAACATTATCAACCCTGATGACTACTCAAGTCTGCAATTTCAGCTACTTGGGAGGCTAAGGCAGGAAGGTTGCAAGTTCAAAGCCTGCATGGTCTTCAGAATTGGGTCAAGACCAGTCTTGGCAATTTATCAAGAGCCTTTCACAAAATTTTTTTGAAGTTAAAACCATGCTGGGAGTGTAGCTTAGGGGCAGAGCTCTTACCTAGTATGCATGAGACCCCAGCTACAACCCCCAGAATCATCAAACAAACTAATAATGACAAATGACAGCAACAAAATGATGTAATCTTTTCAAGCCACCAAGTTATTATTTAGCACACTTGATTCCCTACATGAAAACTTCTTGTGGTGTGAAAAGTTCGTATAACTTCTCAAGATGACAGCTGTCACCCAGTAAACAACTGCTTTGATCGGACAATCTGGCCTCTTGTTGCTAGTTTTCTGTAGGTAAGACAATGCTTATCTTCCTCGTAACCTGTAACAGGCCAGTGATTTCTAGTTCCGTGTCCATTTCTATGATGTGTTGATGACACAGGGTACTAAGGAAGCCTTTTGTATTGAGTTGTAGCCAGGGAAGGAGTGCATGTGATTTCCTATTGCATGCCACTACAGCTCCGAAACACTCATGCCTGGTGCAGTGTCTGCAGAGTGCAAGGTTGATAAATGCTCATTGGTGGTTTTGCTTGAATATCCAATCGGAGCCTCAATCTTAGGATATCCAAGCTGAACCCAGTGGTAGGTTGACTGGTTCCCCAAGGGCCAAATCCCAAGTCTTCCTCCTTGATTATTCCTACATACAGTGACCAGGACATGTTGATTCCATCTGCTAAAATGCTTCCAGAGTCACTCATGTCCCTGGTAACCAATGTTGCTTTCTAGTTCACTCCCGGTGGTCTGTCTGCCCGCTCCTTGACATGTGAAAAGAGTCACTCTTTCTGCACACTTTAGTAGTGTATAAAGTGAGGACACGACCTCTCAGAGGTACGGTTGAGGGGAAGGTTTTTATTGTAGATATGAGGGAGAATACAACCAGAGACATCTGGAAGAGTTCAGAGCAGGGAGAGAAAGCAGTAGACTAAACATGGCCAGCAGGCTGGACCACGCCATGGGAGGGATGGGGAGAAGGAGAGAGAAAGAGGAAGATAAGGGAGTGTGTGCAGACAAAGGAGACCAAGAGAGAGGGCCAAGAGAGAAAGTCAAAAGGGAGGACCAAGACAGCACATGGCCAAAATGACAAGGTTACATGGGAATGAGAAGCCGGGGGAAGGGAAGCCCATGGGCTGGAGATATTTAGGGCAGGGGGTGGGATGAGAAGAGCCAGGATGCCCCACGGACTCTGGAACAGGTATTTGTGATGCTGAGAGAGCCTGGAGGTCAGCTTGCATTTTGGTATGCTAGCAGGCACCACCATTAGCCATTGTTCCAGACTTCCCTTTGGGCATGACAAGTAGCTCCTTGTTGTGCTTGAACAAAGCCTCACACTTTACAATAGCTTACAAAACCACTGTGATATGCCCACAGCCTCTCTCTCTCTCTCTCTCTCTCTCTCTCTCTCTCTCTCTCTCTCTCTCTCTCTCTCTCTCTCTCTCTCCAGCTGTTGTCATTCTCATACATGAATTAATTGAGCTCCCTAAATACACCCAGCCCTCCCTCACCTCTTTACCCCTTTCTTGGAACCTTTATCTTTTCCTGCCTCCTACCGGCGTCTCTGTTTTCCAGGCTTCCAAATATGTTGCTATCATAAGCTTGAGCTGTATTCTCCTCAATACTGTGTCTAAATGGATTTACACTTTTCCCAGGTGTCCGCATTTTCAGAAACCACTGTAAGATAGTTGATTTGGTTTTCATTCAAAAGATGGAAAAACTGAAGTGCTGTGTGAAGACACTTGCGTCACCAAGCATCTCACTGGGCAGGAAAGGGTACTAGCTGTGCTATTTTGGATATCTGCATTTTTGTTGTGCCTAGGATTGAGTGGCGCTCCTTGCACGTGGAATGAATTGCTTTACGAATCTCAGCCTGAGGCTGAGGTGCCTTTCTCTAGGCACACTCAAAGGAGCCTCTGTTTCATCATGAGCTCTTGGGACAAACGAGGCCAGATTCCTCTGCAGGCCCTCTTCTTCCAGAAGGAACTATGCCTGGCAAGAGAAGCTGTGTTGCTCTGGTGGGTTTCTTTAACGTCAGCTGGCATAGATCAGAAGAGCTTTTGTCAAATGACGATCTGCACATTTTAGTCACTTACAAAATGGCCGGCACCCTGCACCACATAAGAAACCCCTCTCTCTCCCAGCAGGAAAAATCTGGTGACCCAGCTTTTTCAGTAGGTGGCTTGTGTGTGTTTCAGCCCTAGTGACAACTGGTGCTGAGTCCCCTGGAAACAACTCTGTTTGGTGACTTTAATGCAACGTCATTGTTTTTCTTCCTGCAGATTGTTCTTCAAAGAAAAATGACCATTTTCTCAAACTCCTGCCTGGGCCTCATCTGCTCACTGTTGTGCTGTTGGGTGAGGGCAGCATCCTCTCTGAACCTGGAAGACCCCAATGTGTGCAGCCACTGGGAAAGGTAACTGTTCCGAAAGCAGCCAGAGCAGTCTATTCTGTTATCACCACAGGCCTGATGCATAGAATGGAAATTTGAGAAGACACTTTGAAATAACTTTCCTGTGAAAAATCAATTTAATAAACTGAGTCATGTTACTGCCCTTGGAATGCATAGTGTGTGTGTGTGTGTGTGTGTGTGTGTGTGTGTGTGTGTGTGTGTCTGTGTGTGTGTCTCTGTGTGTGTGTCTGTGTGTATGTGTGTGTGTGAACATCTGGTTCTAACATGGGTACAGTTGTAAGATGGAGGGAAACATTAGTAACTAAACTAGAGTTTGGGTGGAAGTCTGTAAGCACTTATCCAGAGGTGGTGATTTGAGGAGCTGGACCCATGCTTGAGAATGTTGAGCGAACAGTGGGATGCAGCATGGGGTAACATTATACTAACACATTGAATGGTATGGGATTAAAACAGTTGTGCCGTGGGTAGCTTGGTGGTCTGAGCCAGGCCTTGTCCAGGCCTGGTATGGCACAGTAGTACTGCAATCTCAGCTCCTTACAAGGCTGAGGTAGGAGGATCACAAGTTCAGGCAAGGTCTGCCATTACTACAGAATCAGTTTAAAGTCAGAGTTGGCAATTTAACAAGATCTAGTCCCAAAATGGGAGTGAGGTTAATGTGGGGCAGGACTGTAACTCATAGAGCACTTGTCTCGGGTTAAATCCCAAGCATCAAACAAACTGAGGCCTGATTTGCAGATGAACAGGGAAGAACACATGGAGACATGGAGGTAGTATCCCCTGAGGTGCTCTGAAAGATGTGAGTGGATAGCAGTTTGGGGGTGGGGAGTGGGGTGAGGTTTCTTCTACAGATAGAAGATAGCTTAGAATTGGTGTCTTGCAGATCACTCAGAACTGCAATCAGAACAGTCAGTGGGGCATTGGAGAAGGTAGCATCAGTTAGATTATGTGAGGCTGAAGATGGAGGATCCAGGTAGATTATGTGAGACAGAAGATGGAGAAACCAGGAGGATTCACAGTAGGAAATATGCAAAACGCACAAAGCAAGAGGCCACCCTTAGGGATCCTCTAGTTCCTGCTGAAGTAGAAACCTCCAGCCCAAGCCTGCCCTGTGCTGCTGCAGTGTGGCAGGAGCTGCCTGGGGGCCTCAAGAACGATCGCAATGGTTACCCCGAAGTAACCTTTCATCAGAAGGTTTAACCAAGCAGACTGTGTCCAGTATTTAGACCATGATGTGCATCTGCACAGACTGAAACACCTGTTCTCGGTGGTGTTTTTACGTCACCCTCAGCACCACGATTAACACATAGCAGAGTGCTGGGGACATACAGGTGTCTTCCACCTCACGTTACACTTTGGAACCAGAGCTCACTGCCACCTCTGTTGGCAGCATAGAATCTGGGTAACAAAACACGATTACTTTATCAATTAAGTGAAGTTACAGATCATGAAACTTCATGCCATAGAGAAAATAGGTAATATAAGGTTGTATGAACTTATGGTAGTAACAGTGTCATATAGAATGAAAGGAACAGGCATCTACTAATTACCTTTATTATCTTAATAACGCCGTCCCTAAGACATTTCAGTAAGGAAATGTGCAATCAATACTTACTGAAAGAGTAGGAATGAGTCTGGAATGCAGGAGTGTGTGTGTGTGTGTGTGTGTGTGTGTGTGTGTGTGTGTGTGTGTGTGTGTGTGTGTGAATGTGCATTGTATCAAACTTAGAACTGCGAGTTAAACATCTTGGTGGTTGGTGGCTTTAGGTGTGAGGAACAGTTAAGCATGTGAGATGTTGAGAGGTAAATCAATGGATCTTGAAAATCTGTTGACTGTGATGTGAAACTGGTCCAGCAGAACTTAGAGGCTGCAGTGTGTATCGTTGCCCATGTGGAAAACTAGCAGAAGGGAGCTGAGTGAAGAGCACACGGGGTCGTGTGGTTTGACAGCCTTGGGCTTAGGAAATCAGGCAGAAACACGTGCCTGAGCATGGCTGGGAATTTAGCACTGGGATGCTCAGCGTGATGAGATAGGAAGTTGCTGAGGGGATGACCAGAAGGGTTGTGGGATCTTCCACCCAGAACCGTTTGGAAGAGCGGATTTGACTGGATTCCTTACCTACATTTGAGCAAAGCTCTCAGCACTCCACTGTCTTGTCTTGTTCACCAGGGGTAATTCCCACTGTCTGGGACAGTGTGTGGGACATGTACTCACTAGACGGTTATTGAAAAGTGGACCTACGATCTGATTGTGAATGAGATGGCCAAATACGGATATGGGCATGCACAGTGAGAGAGACAGGACACAGCACTCTCGACACCTAGTAGAACCTGGAGTCCATCCTGAAATAATCACTGAGAGGGAAGGAGATGATGGGAGCCCCCAGGGACGTGGGTTTTCTACCTGCTACGAGAAACAAGACAAAAGTCACAATCTCCTTGTTGATATATGGTTTCTTTCAAGATGATGATTCCTAGAAAAGGTATAAAAAACCAAAGTGCTTTGATAAAATAAAAAAGGTTAGATCAATTTAAAGTGACCAAATGAAGGGATCTGAGATGGCTTAGTGGCTAAGGGTACTTGCTGCCAAATCTGAAGACCCAGGGTCAATCCCTAGAATCCACACTGTGAAAGGAGAAAATCAATCCCCATAATCTGTCCTCTGAACTCCATATTCACACACACACACACACACACACACACACACACACACACACACACACACTCTTACACATACATACATACACACTTACATATACACACCCCTTCTCACACACACACACATATACATACAACACACACATACACACACATACATACATTCTACATACATATATACATGTAAAAATTCATGAAGGTGCAGGTAGTACATATATTTTCAAAAAAAAATGCAAAGAGGACACTAATTCCAAGGACATGTTCTTGGTAGCAGAGCTAGAGTGGGGGCACATGGTAGACTGTTTTCCAGTGAAAACCACCTGTACCCTGAGGTTTAGAGCCAGGAAATGGAACCTGCTTCCCCAGAGTGACCTTGTGGAAGATGTGCTCTCAGGCTCCACCAGCCCTACAGTGTCAAAATCTGCATCTTAACAAGACGCATGTGTATGTGTAGACCTTCACTTTGGAGAAGCACAAACACAAACCCTTCGGCAGGCCCTGCTGCTGCATCGCCACTGATCTTGGAACATTTACGTTCAGATCGCGCCATGCCTTGTTTTACTGCAGCAACTGTGGTTTTAGGATGTTGCACATAAAACAAAAGGACAGAAAATTAAATCCTGAAAAATGTGCAGGGGGAGCCTGTGAGCGAAGGAATCCTCCGCTCCAAAAGCATCCTTTTGGAAAGTGAGCAACCCTGAAGCCCTTGGCTCCCTCCCATCCCTGTGCTTCAGGAGTTCCAGCTCTTTCAACTAGATTCTTATCAAGATGGCGTGAAAGAGGAGAAATGGCTTCTTTCCCAAACCCCCAATTAGTAGTACAGAAGTGGTAGTAATTGAATCAGCAGTCCTGAAGCGAGCTGAGAGAAGAAATGATGATTATTACCATATCTGATTAAAGTAACAAGATAATTCAGGCAGATAAAATGTAATTAACCACTTTGGAATGTGCCCAAGTGATGATGGCTTGCCCCCTCCTGTTCTGTGACCTTAAATTAATTCCTGCTGGGGTTTCTCCCTTGTGAGGCTTAATAGGTTAAAATCATGATGATATGTTTCTGTGTGTTTGAGGAGATTAAACAAACAAGCCACAGAAAGCAGAGGGATCGAATCCCTTTAGCAGAGGGGCTTTCTGCTCACTACTTGGGTTTGAAATGTGGAGTGTTCTGGGGTGACATCTGAGAAGGGGCAATGTGAGAGGGGCAGGATTTGTCAAGGCCTGATGTCAGTTGTTAGTGCTGACTCCTGACTGGCTTACCAGCATTGGAAGCTCATGTTACTCGTGATGGGAAGTCGTCTAGATGGAAGCGTGCTTGTGATGGGATGTAGTCTAGATGGAAGTGTACTTGGGATTGGAAGCAGACTAGATGGAAGTGTACTTGTGATAGGAAGTAGTCTAGATGGAAGTGTACTTGTGATGGGAAGTAGACTAGATGGAAGCGTACTTGTGATGGGAAGTAGACTAGATGGAAGCATACTTGTGATGGGAAGTAGACTAGATGGAAGCATACTTGTGATAGGAAGTAGACTAGATGGAAGTGTACTGGTGATGGGAAATAGACTAGATGGAAGTGTACTTGTGATGGGAAGTAGACTAGATGGAAGTGTACTTGTGATAGGAAGTAGACTAGATGGAAGTGTACTGGTGATGGGAAATAGACTAGATGGAAGTGTACTTGTGATGGGAAGTAGACTAGATGGAAGCATACTTGTGATGGGAAGTAGTCTAGATGGAAGTATACTTGTGATGGGAAGTAGACTAGATGGAAGCATACTTGTGATAGGAAGTAGACTAGATGGAAGTGTACTGGTGATGGGAAATAGACTAGATGGAAGTGTACTTGTGATGGGAAGTAGACTAGATGGAAGTGTACTTGTGATTGGAAGTAGACTAGATGGAAGTGTACTTGTGATAGGAAGTAGACTAGATGGAAGTGTACTGGTGATGGGAAATAGACTAGATGGAAGTGTACTTGTGATGGGAAGTAGACTAGATAGAAGCATACTTGTGATGGGAAGTAGTCTAGATGGAAGTATACTTGTGATAGGAAGTAGTCTAGATAGAAGTGTACTTGTGATGGGAAGTAGACTAGATAGAAGCATACTTGTGATGGGAAGTAGACTAGATGGAAGAATACTTGTGATAGGAAGTAGTCTAGATGGAAGCATACTTGTGATGGGAAGTAGACTAGATGGAAGCATACTTGTCATGGGAAGTAGTCTAGATAGAAGCATACTTGTGATGGGAAGTAGACTAGATGGAAGCATACTTGTGATGGGAAGTAGACTAGATGGAAGTGTACTTGTGATAGGAAGTAGACTAGATGGAAGTGTACTGGTGATGGGAAATAGACTAGATGGAAGTGTACTTGTGATGGGAAGTAGACTAGATAGAAGCATACTTGTGATGGGAAGTAGTCTAGATGGAAGTATACTTGTGATAGGAAGTAGTCTAGATAGAAGTGTACTTGTGATGGGAAGTAGACTAGATAGAAGCATACTTGTGATGGGAAGTAGACTAGATGGAAGCATACTTGTGATAGGAAGTAGTCTAGATGGAAGCATACTTGTGATGGGAAGTAGACTAGATGGAAGCATACTTGTCATGGGAAGTAGTCTAGATAGAAGCATACTTGTGATGGGAAGTAGTCTAGATGGAAGCATACTTGTCATGGGAAGTATGTTGCTGTGAATGATTGATTGATAAATAAAACACCGATTGGCCAGTAGTCAGGCAGGAAGTATAGGTGGGAAAAGGAGGGAGGAGAATTCGGGGAAATGGAAAGTTGACGCAGGGAGATGCTGCCAGCCACTGTGATGAGAAACAACATGTAACGATACCGGTAAGCCACGAGCCACGTGGTAACTTATAGATTAATAGAAATGGGTTAATTTAAGATATAAGAACAGCTAACAAGAAGTCTGAGTCATTAGACCATTCAGTTTAAATAATAAAAGCATTTGTGTGTTTATTTGAGTCTGAGTGGCTGCCGGCCTGGGCAGGACTGGAGATAACTACAGCTACAGTAGATTAGATGGAAATGTACCAGACAATGCAGACTTGGCCATTATCACCTTTCAGGCCTTTGAGGAGCAGCTCCTGGTCAGTGTGGTGGCCCGGACTGCTAGCAGAGGAGATAACATGGTTCAGACAGTAGCCGGACATTGACCAAGGCACAGTGATGAGGGGGTGTTGGGAGAGGTGGGCCAGTTTGCAGACATTCTTCTTCCTGGTGTCAACATACAGCTTCCAGCCAGTGGGCCCATCAAGAAGTGGCCGCCTAATTGTCCAATGACAGATACTAAGTGAGTTAGGTGTAGTCACTGACAAAGACTATTTGTGACAATGGGAAAAAGTTCACAATGTGGTCTCAGGTTTCAAAAGTGTATACATTGTATCATTATAATGTAAGAAAACCCCCAAACCCTCAAACTAAACCCCAAAGACCACAAAAAACAGCAGCGTGCTGTCCGTGGGTATAGAGTTGCTGCAGAATTCTCTCATTCTAATTTAAAAAGCTTGTTTGCCAAATTTCATAGTGTGCTTTGCATTTCTTTAAAACTGAAAGAGGAAGGGGTAGAGAGAGAGCCCAGTCAGTGAAGGCTTGCTGCACAGGCCTGAGCTAGCTCCCAGAACCCATGTAAGAAGCACAGCATGGTGATCATGCTTGTGTGGACACACAAACACAGCTTTCACCTCAAAGGGAAAAAGAGCTTATTTTGGAGCCAAATCTGAGTGATCATGGCCCAGGAACAACACAGATTTAGGTTCCCGAATTTCATTGTTCCAAGGTGGAAGCAGTTTCATGAACTTTTTTATTGTAACAGAACAAAATAAAACACAAATCAGGGCATTTAAAAAATACATTGGTAGAAATATCAGAGAGGCGGGTTACAGCCAAGTAGAGGATCTCAACTATAGGCCTCGGATATTATAGAAAACATTCTTAGCTCTTCCACTGGGGGAGAGTAGTGCTTTGTTAAGTTACTAAGTTCCGATGGTTTTTATGTGTTTATCAGGATCTTAGGTTTGACAGAGGTGGGCAATGAATGGTTTTTTATGGGGCTAGTGGTAGCCCAAGAACCTAATTACAGTTTCTACAGTCAGCAAGGTTTTAATCAGTCAGTCAGTCCATGTGGATGGCTTCATTCCAGGATGCTTGTTGACACTTGTAAGCCCAGAACTGAGGAGGCAGAGACAAGAGGATCCCTGGGCTCACTGGCTAGCCAGCCTAGCCTATGAGAGACCTTGTCGTAAAAGACAAGGTGGATGGATCCTGAGAAGCAAGCCTTTACATTAACCTCTGCTTCCACACACATCTGGACACACACATGCACTGGAACACAAATGCACATGTACCCACAAGTGCACAAATAAGCAGCTTTGCTCTCCAGTACCTACAAAACTGAGTTTTGTAGCATGTCCTTTGCAAGTGTCTGGGAACCCTGTGTCATGTCCAATCCTCACAAACTAATTTAGTTCAACAAAATCCATATGGCAGGGCCTGCTAGAGCAAGGATTTGCTTTTTTTTTTTCTCTTTTCTATTCATTTTTATTTCAAAGCGCATGTGGGAAGTGGCTCATTTTTCTTGTAGGTGATGCAGGTCCATAGCTATGGCATGGGTCTGTCCCCACAAGGATGGAACAGGGATTTAATAATGTGGCTTCAAGATTTCGTTATTTACAAGCAGCTGGCTAGGAGAACAGACGGACTGTCAAGGAAGTCTCAACACTTACACCCATGCGGACCTCAAGATGCTGCTGGGCGCTGAAGAAAATACCAGTAGCTTGATGTGACATGTCACTTTGAGAGCACTGATATTTTGGCAGAGGTCTCTTGCTTTGCATAAAATGAATCACTCATGCCAACAGGGGCTTGCTTGCACCTGAACCTGTGCCTTTGGGAAATAGCAGGACCTCCCTGATGATACAGAAAAGAAATAGTCACCTACATGTATGTGAGAGATTCTAGCTCTGATTATCTGTTTAAAATGTGATAATCAAAGCCCAGGGCAGCGAGATATTCTGAGGAAGATCGTCTGCTTTCTCAGAATTACAAACTTGCCTTCTTCTAACCCAGTGATCTTCTCAGAGGGCCTGCTATTTCTGCCTAATATTTCTTGGGGATCTTTAAATGTCCCTAGGTACTACATTGCAGTATGCCAAAAAAATGAAATATATATCAAATATTATATAAATATATATATATATATATATCTCAAACATTATAATTATCCCATTGACATGCAGATATAAAATAATCACCAGTTTCATGTTAGAACTTCTTCCTCTTGTCTGTTCTCCTGTTGATAGTTCTTGTTAATGAACTTAGACTATTGGTTTCCCTGCAAGTAAGTCAGTGATGCTTGTCCCATTTTGTTTTTGTGTAGATTTAAATGGCGACTTAAAGCAAATGTTTGAAAAAAGAAAATTCTCGTGATTTTCTTGTAGGCAGACTTTATATGCTGGAGCATGCAAAAAGCTTCAAATTAACAAATATAGAATTGAGTGTCGGGTGTTCTCTGTATTTCACTTTCCCAGGCCACGGGATCCCACGTTTCCACTCTACCGAGAAGGCATTAGTGGAGTGTAATGGAGAACAGAACGTTTAGAGTGTAGCAAGCTGCTGACATGACTGTTTGAGGCTGATTATCTCTGCCTATGTATATATTTAGAACTGAGTGTAAAGAACTCACGGTAGCCTTCATTTTTGTGTACTGTACACTCTTCCGCTGCCTGGGAAGTTGGGTCAGCATATGAAAGCCAAGTGCTCCAATTGTTCTGATTTTTCAAAATAATCAGTGAAATGGAGTCGGCTCTGAATACTGGGATTGTATCTCTGCTTATTGACCTTGGTCTTTGATGACTGACGGTGAGAACTTTTCATGAAAGGTCTTTGTTGTGCGTGGAATCCTGGGATGAGAGCCGTGACTTAAGTACAGAAAGACACAGTGATAGGTTTTGAAGTTTGGGAACATTATTGTCGCGTGGAGAGGAAAAGGATTTCTGTTGAAATGTGTAATGTGGACCCTTGTGTTCTACTTTTTTCCTAATATTTGCCTTTGGGTTGTGCTAGTTCAATCGAAAACCAACGTAAACAGGAATATTCTGTTAAAAGCCAGTGTGGGAGCTGGGCATGTAGGTTCAAGGCATGACTTCAATTCCTGGTACAGCCAAAGGGGGAAAAATCAGTGTGGGGCTGCAAATGAAGATAGTTTAGCCTCTTTTTGTTTTGTTTTGTTTCTTTTTTTAATTTATTTATTTATTTTTTTGGTTTTTCGAGACAGGGTTTCTCTGTGTAGCTTTGCGCCTTTCCTGGAACTCACTTGGTAGTCCAGGCTGGCCTCGAACTCACAGAGATCCGCCTGGCTCTGCCTCCCGAGTGCTGGGATTAAAGGCGTGCGCCACCACCGCCCGGCTGTTTCTTTTTTTTAAAGTGAGGATCATACCACTAATGTAAAAAGTAATGTAGAGAAATGCTGATTCCTGTTTTTTCTTTTCTTTTCTTTTTAGCTACTCAGTGACCGTACAGGAGTCATACCCACATCCCTTTGATCAGATTTACTACACAAGCTGCACAGACATCCTGAACTGGTTTAAATGTACACGGCACAGGTAACGGAGGCATGGATATGTTTATGAGCTTGACTGTGTGGAAATGGAATCTGATACAGTTAGAGATACTAACTACTTGAGAAAGAGCATCCATGCACCCAGAAAGCAGGTGTTGAGGGCTTTGATCCCAAGCTCAGGGGGCAACCAAGGGGTGACATAGTTCATGACCTTTGGGAACTAACAGTCTAACTACAGGTGACATATCTGTTGTCCTTGCTGTGATTAGAAAAACCTTATCCAGCTCTCATATAGAGGTTGACTGGAGGAGACACTCTTTTGTTTTCCTTTTATTTATTCTTTGAGAATTTTATACAGCACGTTTTTACCATATTTTCCCATCCTCTATTCCCCCTTAGATAGCACCTAACCAACTTAATGCTATTTCTCTCTCTTAAAAAACAAACAAACAAACAAACAAAAAAGGAAAAAAATAAAGATCCACTAAAAAACATGGAGTCCAATGGACACGCACAAGACCTGTGCAGGCTCAAGCCAGACGAAATCCCAGCAAAGAGGAGCGGAAGTCAGCACGAAGTTCCACCCCAAACCAGAAGCTATTTGCAGATCATATCTGTTGAGAGAGGGAACATCAGCTGCCTTAAATGCATTGACCCTGGGTATGCCAACTGTACTCTAGGGCAGGCGCCATGCTCTGGACAAGTTTGCACAAACTGGAGACATTTTCCCTTGTCCATCACCAGCTACCAAGAAACTCATGCCTCAGTGTCTATTTCTAGTTGGACGTTTGACTCAGTTTATGTTGGAATTTAATCTTTAAATAAGATAGGCTGTCTATGGTCCATGAGAACACAGAACCCAAAACATCAGTACTTGTAATGAAGGGAACTCTGATACCCTTATTCTCTTAGTTAAATATTTATAGTATCATAAATTATGAATTGAGTGTGATACCTGTCATTATGATCTGGTTATCTGTTTAATATGTTTCTTTATTAAATAAATTTTTACCAGCTTTATCTTCTCCTACTAGAAGTGTTAGTTCTGGTAAGAGAAATACCAAGAAAGTCTTTATACTGTTTTGCTTGCTGCCATTCATTCCTTGGTCCTAAATAGTGCCTGAAATATGTTAAATGTTTAAGAAATGCATGAATTTTTGGAATCACTGAATGAATGGTGCTTCAGTTAAATCAGATGATAAAATTAGTCTTCTCTTTTATAGTAGGATGACACAATGTTGAATTTAAAAAAGAAGTCTATGAATTCTTCCTTTGAAACATAAGTCAATGATGCCTAGATAGGTATCATACATGAAATTAATTAATACTTGGCACCTTATTTCCAGATAGTTGAAGCAGGGAAATCACAACACTTCTGATGCCTTGAAATAAAGTTCAAATTGGCTGGAGTTGGGAATCCTCTTTAGCATCTTAATAATGAACTGTTATAATCTTGGTCAAACCTATATTCTGTGTTCCTTCTTGTTTTGAGACACTTGGCTTTTCATACCTTATTACAGCTGATAGCTATTTTTATCAAAGTAGAAATCATTCCTTATTAGCTTGTCAATCAGAACTAATGGCACCATCTTTTTCTTTCATACAGAATCAGTTACCGGACAGCCTACCGCCATGGGGAAAAAACCATGTATAGGCGCAAATCACAGTGTTGCCCCGGATTTTATGAAAGCCGGGACATGTGTGTCCGTAAGTAAGGTGTCCATTCTTTGTGCTGTTCTTGCATGTCCAGTGCTAGTCTGCCTCTGGGAGTGGCAGCTGAACTGGGGACTTTGGAGATGGGGCAGTTGGAATGCTCCCCTCTGCTCCTGGCTGTTGGGCTCTTGGCTTGTGTTCTGCAAAAGGCGTTAACATTGTACCCAAGTCCTATCAAAACTCCCCAGATGAGCATTGCTTGAGGAGAAAACAGCTGTGAAGAAGATGATACAAGGCTGGATGTGGCCTTGTCAACTGTCATTTCAGCTGGAAATTGGTTAGGAGTCACTGGGCTGAGGTCACAGAAGAGAACATCACTCTCCTGCTGCAGCTAGCTTCTGAGGGGCCAGTGTGCTTTTTTTATGGTCACAGAAGGATGAAGGGATGGATCCAGGGCACAAGGCACAAGTGCATTTTTACTGGCGTTTTACTTCCCTGCAGCATATCCCCCACCTGATTCTGAGGCATCTCGGGAGAAGCCTAGAGTTTATAACATATTCAGAAGACTCTAGATCTCATGGGATGCTGTTGCAGTGCAGGTTTCATAGTATTATTTTGCATAAGTCACTTAGAAGAGAGAGCATGAAAAACTATTTAACTCAAGTATTGTGGCTCAATGCACAGCTGTATGGCAACCCCCACTTCTGAGCTGAGGCACTGATATTTGGGAGAGCAGAGACAAGGTTCTGCTGTAATCTGGAGGCAATGGACATGCCTGATGGGTCTAAATTGACGGTACTAGCTCAGCTAGTGTGGCCTCAGATCCATCAACTGTACCTCTAGGAGGCTTCTTGCTGGCTCAGAGGGTGGGGGTGGGGAGGTAAATCCGTGCCTGTCAATCTTCATGCAGACATCAGCAACTCCCCAACTTTGGTTCCAAACTACCACTATGTCTACTGACAGATGAGCATAGAAAACAAAAAAATACAACACGGAATTAACAAAAAGGAAACAAAAATACACAGTGAATGGCTCATGCAGCCAGTAAATGTCTTCTGAGACCAGCAGTGCATGGTTGTACTGTAGATGTTTCTAAATTAAACTAGGGTAAATATGTACACAATTCTAAGTTGCCTCTATTATGAATTGCTTCACAAGCTGTCCTTGTTCTTAAATAATTGTTCACTTCCTAAATCAGTTAAATCTAAATTCCTAGAGGTAGAACTGCTAGGCCAGAGGTGTACACACCTGGAGGGTTTCCAGTATATAGGTATAGAGATACGCTCAGGAAGTGAGAATGCCTGTCAGCTTATATCCTGTGACAAGTTTTGTTCTGAATTTGCATATCTTTGACTAATGAGGATGGCGGATAAGAAAAAAAAATCACATGTTTGTAATCAAACAGAATAATCCGGAACTGATTGATCTCAGTGGCCTCAGCTCATGAGAAGCTGTCAGAAGAAAGAAAGACAGGGAACACAGTGGGGTGGTGGGGTGGAGGCTTCACTGGTGGGGCTGGCCATTCTCCAGGGATGTGGGTGACATGATTTTGATGCCCTTAGCGAGGGTTCAGCCTAACAAACACAACTGTCAACCCACACTGACAGAGTGCTTCTGTCCCCAGATCACAGGACTCATGAAGAAAGCCACAATACGATTTATTACTCAGGGCTTGGGGTTGCTTGGGCCTTCTCTGGCCTTACCTCCTCTCCTGGAATGCCCGCATGGAGGAAATGAGATCCAACAGGCCAGTGAGTGTGGACAGTATGGACCCTAGCAGGAGCAGTTTGAGAGTGCAACTCAGTATTCCATGACCGCAGCTGCAAATCTACTCGTTCATCTCGCCCGAATTACACTGGCAAAAATATCAACCTTTTTCTTCCACTTGACTCTTACAATGTGTTCCCCAGGCTATGTGAATGACACCTTCAGCAATTGCTTCTAAAATTCTTTTTCTGGGCCTTCTTAGCTTATCTGCGGTCCCTATAGGCAGAAAAAAAGTTCTCTTTTTCCTTTTAGATATGTTAATGTATTTAATCAGCTTACTGTCTGCTCTCACCAGCCTGGGAGCTATTTGCCTTTTTTAGGGCAGTTTGCATTTATCAGCTGTGATGTCTTATTTCATTGCTCAATGCCCTGAAAAAAAGTTGACTTCTCTCTTGATTGTGATGGAGGATGCTTTTCAGTATTTTGCATTCTATATCTCAGGTACCACTGTGGAGAGGGCAGGGAGTGTTCTTGATGCTGTTCTTGTGATCTTTTCCCAACAGGTTTTTCTGCCAAGCAGGGAGCATGGTCATCATTTTTAACTGTTTCCAGTTATAGAAAGGAGCGGAAATAGGAATCGGTCCTCGGTTGAAATTAATTATTGATTACCAGATTTCCTGAAAAGGCAGCAAAGAATGTTTTCCTCTGTATTTGCAGTCAAATTTCTTTCAAGTAGCTGAAAAATCTCCCCCAGGAGAAATGGTCTCAGGTATCCCAGGCTGGCCTTGAACTTGCCACGAAGCCCTAGGATGACCTTGAACTTCTGGTCCTCCTGACTACTTTCTGAATGCTGGGATCACAGGCCTGTGCTGCCATGCCCAGTGTATGTGGTTTATACAGTGTTAGGTATCAAAACCAGGGCTGCACAGATGCTAGAGCATCACTGTCAACTGAGTTACATCCTCAGTCCTTAAAGGACATTTTGTATTCTAGTTATCCATGTAAAGGAATTCATTGTTTTTATTTTTTGTTGTTGTTGTTTGTTGTTTGTTTTTCCCCCAAATCATTTCCTCCTCTTCTTCATAGGAAAAAAAAAATCAGGTTCAGTAAAGAGGGTTCAGTACAATCAAAGCTAACGTGCACTGATTGTTTGTCTATGGTATAAAACCCAAGGGCTGGGCTCTGTGATTACATGCTTATCTGGGAGAGCTCTGTTCCTTTCCTCCGAGGAGTTTACCCTAAGTAGTTTTTAATGTCTGCAAAACAACAACAGATTGGTAGTTATCATGACCAAGTGTTTATTCTTCGCCAGGCATACACATCATCACACTAATTCCTCCCGACCTCACTGTGAGACAGATACAATCCTATGCATTTTGTAGATGAGGAAACTGATCAGGTGGAGGTGAGTGGTGAGGAATGGTGCCATATATATTCTGAATGTGGGATGAGAGACTTCATCCAAGCACAAGGAAGTGGCAGAACAGCTGGTAGATGGAGAAGCATCACCTAGCTCCTGCCATACTGTATTTCTCACGAATAGCTCAGGGACATCACCGTTACACGACCACAGAGATATCAATGGAGCTGATATCAGACAATTTTGCTTTTGAAAACCAAGTCCCTTCATTCAATTCACAAATTTGATTCTGTTTTCATGTTCATCTCTCTTTAAAGTGACTAAAATGGGCAAACACTTGCTCTCTCAAAGTTGGCCTTTGGAAAGGTTTCTGAAAACAAAGAGCTTTATAGAGTGTGTTTAGACAGATATCAAACGTGGTGATTCCATCTGTACGAGCCGGGCGGCTGCCTGTGGATACAGAGCTGTACCTGGATGTGGGGTGGACCTTTCAGCTAGTGAGGGAGCCTTGGCTGCTGCTCCTCCTGTTTAATACTTTGGGGTTTCTGAAGATAAGAATAGGAGTTCAGAAAGACCCAGAAACTTTTACACTTCATATTCAAAGCAGGGGAGGTCTGGAGCTCAGTCTTTGTGGAGATTCTCACAAAAGGTCTCTCAAGATGTGGCCTTCCTCCCATATTTACCGCCATGGAGGCAGCAGAGGATGCTGAAATATACTTTTTAATTCTGCCAGCTGCAGGGAGAGATGCCTGGAGACCAATACCATGTTTTTCTCGTGTTTGGAGCACAGTGAGGAGACCTTCTCTGCTTGAGACAGGAATGAATGGGCAGACCATCTGAGGGGGTGGTGACGTGCAGACTCCCAGCTCAGTAGGTCTGGACTGGGCACAGATCTATGTATTTCTACTGAAGGTTCAAGACTGCAGAAGCCACAGGTCCATAGAACACACTTGAACAGCTAGGCTTCTGCTAGGAGACAGATGAATGTTATTGGGCCAGAAGAGGAGAGGAGGGTGTAAGTAGAAGCCTTTTCTAAGAATCTGGTTGGGAAAAAGAAGAGATAGGAACAATTTTTCACCAAGAAAGTATTACTAGGGCATGAAGATATTTGTGATACTGAGATTTTACTCTGTTTATAAATCATGATGAATCCTAAGTTCATCCATCCTTGGATTAGGTTTGTCTGATCTGATATCTAGTTATTTTTAATATGGAAAAAATCTTCCTCTTAATGAAGAAATGCCCAGGGGATGAAAATAGTTTTAATGCATGTGTGTGTGTGTGTGTGTGTGTGTGTGTGTGTGTGTATGTAGAAATATGTGTGTGTATGTCTCTGTGTGTGTTTGTGTATGTGTTTATATATGTATATAAATACGTGATTTTTAAAGTCACATAATTGATGTCTTATAAAAATGCTGTTGATTAAAGTGTTAGGCTCTTGTACCTAACTACATACTCATATATATATATATATATATATATATATATATATATATATATATATATATATATATATATATATATATATATATATATAATCACCCAGGAGAACTAACCAGCATCCCACAAGAAATAATCTTCCTTAAGGCACACTCTGATCATTACAAGGACCTCCCATTAAGCCCTATAGCTTAAAGATCTACATCATCACCCAGAACTGGCGTCTTTAGGATCAAACTTCCAATATGTAGCCCCTTTGCGGGGAGGGATACACAATGATCACAATCCAAAGCACAGAAAAATGTGTGCATATTGCATGATTTGGGATTTGATTTGGCTATGAGGTACCCAAAGGTGGCCAAACCAATAGGGGGCAAACTTACTTCCACCTTTTCCATCTACCATCTCTAGGGGGAGTGATCTTTATTTTCTTATACTACAACTGAGCTCCAGATATCAATCCAGTTCCCAAAGCCAGAGGAAGTGGCATGAGAAGAAAATCCCATGGCAATGCAGCTTCCCAAGGTCATGGAAGTGAGCATGTTCCATTTCCTCTTACATACTCATGGTCAGGCCTTAGTAAAATGGGTTCATCCAGCTGCAAGGACATCTGTGGGGAGAGGATAATGGATTTTGAAAGACAAAGACAAGAATGATCTTACCCACACATTAAATACTAATGTGTTTTCATATACACTGCCAAATTGCTGTCTGGATGAGTTATATGGTTTATATGCTTCCTCCACCAGCAATGCATGAGGGTGCCCACCTTCCCACTACATGTCCCACAACACCAACACTAAGTATTACTGGTTTTTTTTTTTTAAAGTTCTGTTAGGTGAAAAAAATAAGGACCTTGTTTTATTTTGCATTTCAAATTTACCAGTGTTGCTGATCTCTTAAAAATCATTTTTTATTATCTATTTGTTTTTTTTTTTTGACTTAATGGACTAGAGCAGAATGGGAGATGAAGAGAGACTTTGTCTTTCAGAGAGTCATAGAAAGAGAAATGAGCACAACTGGGGATGATGCGGAAGGAAAGGGGGCTAGGATGGTTTGGGGGCTGGTGACAGCGACAGCTCGAGACTAAGAATTGACAAACACATGCCCAGAGGTGAAGCCAGCAGAAGCACTGGGTCCTCCAAAGTCCTTTAATCCTTCAACTTAAAGGACACACATTGTCTCTGTACCCCAACCTTGCAGAGAGCCTCCCCTCCCAACACCTGGACTGTTTGCTGTTCCTCTATCAATGAGTACTCAGGGCAGTCTCCTGTCTCTTTCCCATGCTCTCTCCCCTAAGGAGAGGGATGATCTATGATCCCATGGCAGTGAGGAGAGGGGAGCTCTTGGTCCAGCAGAAACACAAATTCGCAACTCATGTGAAAGATTCCAGAGTTGTGGTCCCCAGAGTACTGTAGCTCTTTCAGGATCGTTTTGGAGTAAAGAAACCTTTGAAATTATACTAAGGACCTAATCATCACCTACATTGTAATTCTGGGAAAATATGCTTGTTGCGACACACAACTGATCTCTAAACACTTCTTTAGGATCTGGCCTTTAGTGAGCTGGGGATTGCCTAGGGATCTGGTTATGGGGCAGGAGGGGGCACTTGGAGAAGCTCATGAGTAGGGTGTTGGCAGCTACCCCTCAGTGGAAGGGAACTGGTGAATTCAGACATACATCAATCAGATGTTGTCCTTGGCTTCCTTTTGGCTAATGACAGCAAGCAGATCATTGTAAGCCAGGCAGCCTGCAGCAGACTCACAAAGGAAATGCCCAGGGTCCCTTCCAAGCTCACTTCCCATTCTCTGTACTCCTCCAGATGCCTTGCATCCCTCTGCCGGGTGCTGCTGCAAAGGAAGGGACCCTTCTGAGGATCCTTTCCTCTGGGGGAAACTTAAAGGCAGCTATCCTGTCCTCCTTAGCTGGAAGTTCAATGTTAACTTGAGTTAAAGCTCTAATGGGGGCTCCCGGGCTTGCAGGGGATTCAGAAGGGAAAGGTCTGAGATCTGGCTTCTCCCCCTTTCAGCTTGCAGGCCAGCTCTGGAGGATCAGTTCCCATGGATGTGCCCTCTTGTCTTTGGCACTTGTTGAGAGAACCTGGGAACCGTAAATAAAAAGCCCCAACTCCCACACACTGATCTCTATATGATTTCCTGTTCTTAGCAGAGAGGAGTGTGACAATTGATTACCAGAGCAGTGAATAAATATTCACAGCTGATTTTAACTTGGCCAACTTCATGTAAAACTGAACTGGCTGTAGGCAAACAGGGAGCTAGAACTGTTGTTGATGTTCATATGAGAAAATAACTCTGAAGACGAGAACTCTGCTCTAGTTCAGATGTCCTGCTTAAAAAAAGAAAACAAAAAAAATATATATTTTAAATTGTTTAGTACTTTCTATATGTATGTTTTTATGATGAATCAGTTTCCTTTACAGAATCTAGGTAAAAATGTTTATGTTTAGAAACTGCTATGGTAAAAAATAGTTCATACTTTGGAAAAATAAAACCATATTTTATATGAAGTAAAATAAAATGGGCAATGGACTTTAAGCTGAAATACTGGGGCAAGGGCTACAAACATCTGCAGCTTACTTAGTCAAGATTCATTTCTTTCCAAGAGACAGATATATTGTACTTTAGAGAGCCATGGGAGGCTGTTTGTCATGTGACACATAATTCTCTCCCCCACACCCCCAGCCTCTTCCTTTGTCTTTGGATATTAATTTGGAATTAACAAAAATGCTCCTCTTGGGGAGAATAGGTGCTTCTCTTGGAAGCAGCTGTCTGGAACATGGTATTTAGAAAGAGTCTGAGGCTAAGCCCGGGATGAGAGGAAGCACCGGTCATTAATGGGTAACCCAGGGATGCAGTGGGTGACCTGCATGCTCCATATTTTCTGTCCCTGAAATTATCCAGCATCCTAAAGGAGTTTTGATCTCTTGGAGAGATGTCGTGGAGATATTAGTTGTTCCGGTTAATCATTGTGGTCCCTAAATCACCTGTCACAGGCCCCCATTAGACCCATCTCTGCCACTTAACTGACAGTCATGCCATCCACTATACCAGCTCTTGTCTCCAGGACAAACTGGCTGCTTCTAGGAAAGTCAGAATATTTGCCAAACTAACTCAGGAGAACACTGTCTACAGTTTTGTCAAGTGGATGGAGACATCCACATTCTGTCTCAGTGTCAACCTAAGAAGGATCGCACTGGGAGAGAGACAGCAAGCATGAGTATGTTGACCAACTGGGTAAGGCCTGGGGAAAGAGCTGGCTGAGATGCTGTCTCACCTCCCACCCACTTGGTGACAGTGAATGACACATTTTGCCTTTTTTCCAGGTTTTGTATGACTCATGTCTTTTTTTTTTTTCTAAAGAGTTTTGAACCCAGATTTTTTAGAACATGAGTTGCTGGTGAGACCTCTCATTTTTGGGGGGAGAGGGGGTTGTGGAGACTCAGCATTTGGCAGAGTGCTGTATAAGGGACAGAAGAGCTTCCCTGGTTGGTAGGCAAGACCTGAAGGAGTGGGAAGGCCTCTCTTTGAAGTTCAAGGCAGCCGGAGCTTCCTACTCTGAGTTTGTCTGAGTCTCACAGGCTTGTTTAATTTGCAGTTACGAGCTTGTCAAGCATTTCCAAAAAAAAAATCTGTTGTCTTTAGACTCTTGAGCACACCCTTTTGAGTAGAGATAAAAGTGGGACAATCCCGTTCGGCTGGCCAGAGCCAACAATGAGATGGTATGTCCCTCAGTGTAACTACCCAATAGTGCCCCTCCCACACAGGGGTGGATTTTTTCATGTTTCCATAGGGACCCTGTACTCCGTTGCTATGGAGTCCTACTTGGTTCAGAGGCACCTACCAGAAAATGCAGGGGGAAGTCTTTTGTCTATACACTGCACCAGGAGAAATTCCAATTTTCCCACACGCCCTCTGGAACTTAACTCTTGGGTTTTCTAGTTGGGGATGTTGGGCTCTGCTAGGAGTGAAGATATGGTC
>NW_026294469.1:45808656-45896156 GCF_007827085.1 Peromyscus californicus insignis
CTTGATTCCCTTTAGAATGTTCTCTTCACATTGTGTTTTTTAAAACAGCTCAGTTTACATAAAATGAACTGCACATAGTTAAGTGTAAAAATTGGTAAGAATTGGCATATGTTCAAATCTGTGAAATCCTTACCCCACTCATGATAGTGAGCCTACTCACAACTTCCTCCATCTGCTCTTCTCTTTCCAATGAGCCTACTCATAACTTCCTCCATTCACTCTTCCATTTCCAATGAGCCTACTCATAACTTCCTCCATTCACTCTTCCCCTTCCAATGAGCCTACTCACAACTTCCTCCATTCACTCTTCCCCTTCCAATGAGCCTACTCATAACTTCCTCCATTCACTCTTCCCTTTCCAATGAGCCTACTCACAACTTCCTCCATTCACTCTTCCCCTTCCAATGAGCCTACTCACAACTTCCTCCATTCACTCTTCCCCTTCCAATGAGCCTACTCATAACTTCCTCCATTCACTCTTCCCTTTCCAATGAGCCTACTCACAACTTCCTCCATTCACTCTTCCCCTTCCAATGAGCCTACTCACAACTTCCTCCATTCACTCTTCCCCTTCCAATGAGCCTACTCATAACTTCCTCCATTCACTCTTCCCCTTCCAATGAGCCTACTCACAACTTCCTCCATTCACTCTTCCCCTTCCAATGAGCCTATTCGTAATTTCCATTCACTCTTCCCTTTCCAATGAGCCTACCCATAACTTCCTCCATTCACTCTTCCCTTTCCAATGAGCCTACTCATAACTTCCTTCATTCACTCTTCCCCTTCCAATGAGCCTACTCACAACTTCCTCCATTCACTCTTCCCCTTCCAATGAGCCTATTCGTAATTTCCATTCACTCTTCCCTTTCCAATGAGCCTACCCATAACTTCCTCCATTCACTCTTCCCTTTCCAATGAGCCTACTCATAACTTCCTCCATCTTCTCTTCCCTTTTCGATCTTCCTCAGGTAAGCATCACTCTGATTCTGTGGCTCCGGGTTAGGGTGCATTTTCTAGAGTACTGTGTTCTCTCTGATGTCTCATTTCTTTTATGAAGCATAATGAATTTGAGATTCATCAATGTTTTTGTGTACATCATTAGTTTGTTTCTATTTGTTTCTGAGTGATATATATATATATATATATATATATATATATATATATATATATACACCAAGGGGATGGGGAGGAATATGTACATATATATATACTCTACAATTTGTTTATATTTTCACATATTTATGGATACTTAGATATTTTCCATCTTACCATTATAAAAAAAAGGCTGCCTGCAGAACTGATGTACAAGTGTTTATATGGCTTACACTTCTCTTAGGTAGTATCTGGAATAGAGTGGAAGAATTGTTTGACATTTGGACACAGGTATTCAAATCTACTTTCTTTGTGATAGCTCAAAACTGGAAACAACCCAAATGTCCATAACCATTTTGAGACAGTTCTTTCTTATTTTGATGCACATATTATTATTGTTACATGGCCTTCATTACCTCTGAAAACAGTCTTTCTTCTAAAATCATCATAATAGTATAATGCAAGTTTTTGATCACCATTAGTATCTTGATTGGTTTTTGGTTAACTTGACACAAGCTTCAGTTATCTGAGAAGAAGAATCTGAATCAAGAGAACGTCTTCATTAGATTGCTTATAGGCAAATCTGTAGGGCATTTTCTTGATTAATGATTGATGTGGCAGAGTCAAACCCACAGTGAATGGTGCCACCAGTGGGCAAGTGGTCCTGAGTTGTAGAAGAAAGTAGACTGAGCAAGCCATGGAGAGCAAGCCAATAAGCAGCACTCCTCTGTGTCTTCTGCCTCAATTCCTGCCTCCACGTTCCTGCTCTGACTCAGTGATGGAGTGTGACCTAAGAGTTGTAAGCTGAAATACACCCTCTCCTCCCCACTTTGCTTTTGGTCATGGTGTTTTATCACAGCAATATAAACACACCTAAGAGAGTTAGTGTGTCGTTTTAAACTATTTTATATTTCACGTGTTTTGTTATTACATTTCACATGCAATTTTCATAAACACAATAGTTTCTTGCTTTTTTCAAAGCTTCAGCCTGTTAAGTGAAATGTTTCGGCCATTTCACTTGATGTAATTACTGATGTTATTAGGTTTGCTTTCTGCGTTCCACCCGTCCTCTGTTCTCAGCTTCGTCTTCTTTTTTGTTGGATACTTTCCACTAGTCTACCCTCTTTTTTTGTTGGTTTCTTAACTACAGACCAGTTTTGCTGTTTTGTTTGTTTTAAGGATGACAGCATCCACATTATTTAACTCTTCTTATACTCTAAAGTTATACTTTAGAGAGAGGGCAGGACATGTACTTTGTGGCACTGTTTTTTAATTTTCCTCACAGCATTTGATCAGCCTATATAGGCTCGTGTGATCCATTTGCCTCAAAGTCTAGGAGAAACTCAGAGCCCTTGCATATCTTTCTAACAGAAAGGGGCCTTCAATTCACTCTGCTAATATAGCCACTTTGTAACACTCACCTGGCAGATCTCTCAAAGGGCCAATGCACTAGTTTGGAAGGATGTTGAGAAGAAAACAGATGTATAACAGAAACCCAAGCAACTAGGGTTTGTAAGAGTCTTGCAGGTGGCTGATGGTGTTCATTCATCTGTGGGAAGAATTCAGAGAAAAGAGTCCCATGGTCCACTTGCTTCTTTTCCTAGGATTGTCATCTACATTCTGAAAATCCTGCTATTTGTCACTCAAGGTTTCAGGGAGGAGGGGAGCTGGACAGACCACTGAGTCTGTCTGCCTTGTTTTCCACATGGGCACATCATTCTAGAAAGAAAGCCGAGAAATGTGGTGGTCGCTCTAGTGTGTCTGGCATGACTGGGACTCTGCTAATAAAAGAGAAGGGGGCATTAATTATCAATGTCTGCAGAACACACTGCTAGCAATAACTCTGTATCTGCCATTAAGAGACACGAAGACCCTGTAAGAATGGACAGAGAGGAATTTTGCACGTTTCCTCATTATATTTATTGCATCCAGAGTTCCAGTTGCCCAATGTGCTCTTGCTTTCTCCACGATGGCTCTCCTTCTAGAGCCACTATGCATAAAGTCTTTTGGTGGCTATGGATTAAGTTATGTGGCTGTGGGATGGGGTAGGAAGGTGGGGTACTGCGAGGCAGCTACTTCAGGCCACTTCTGCATGTAGCTATTCTAAAAGTGTCCACTTCATTAGCTCAGATGTCTTCTCTGTCATGAGGTCTTCCTTAATCTAACCCCAATTGGAATTAATACTGTCCCCTAGTTCCCACAGTATTTTTTTATGATAACCTTTGGAGATACAATTCACATTACTGTATAATTTATAGTTAAATTATGACATTCAGTCTAGTTTTAGTATATTCAGAGTTGTTCAAAATCACGAGACCAAATTTTAAATATTTTCTTCATCTCAAAAAACCTGCATTATGTCACTCATTAATGTATTTTTTGGGTTTTTTTTTTTTTTTTTTTTTTTTGGTTTTTTGAGACAGGGTTTCTCCATGTAGTTCTGGTGCCTGTCCTGGATCTCACTCTGTAGACCAGGCTGGCCTCGAACTCACAGAGATCTGCCTGGCTCTACCTCCTGAGTACTGGAATTAAAGGCATGCGCCACCACCGCCCGGCCTGTATTTTTTTTGGTATGGAGTATCCTATTTGGATATTTCATATGAATAAGTGATCCAATATCCCTCACAGTCTCCTACTCATACTTCTGTGGCTCCTTCCCCTCCAGACTGAGTTCCTGGTTTGCAGATCCGTTCTGTTTTCCTGATTCCAAACATTACATGGTATCCTGCTCTTCTGAGTTTGTTTGCAGAAAGGAAAGGGACGCAAAGATGGTAAACGATGGACAGTCATTTTTAAGAGATACGTTTTCTTAATTTAAATGAGTTGATTGCATCATTGCCTTTAGAGCAGTGGATGCCTTGCTTATACAGATGTATTTGGGCTGTGCAGGCGTCTTTAGTCTGCCCACTCTTCCTGTCTGTCACCTTTTCTCCATCCCTAAGAGTCAATCCACAGGGAAATGCATGGGGACAAAGAGAAATTACATTACAGCTAATGTCACTCAGCATTTACAAGGGAAAGGAATGAGGCCCGTGGCATTAGTGATGGGATTTAAATGGATTTAGGAACTGAGGCTGAAATAGGACCCTAATTAGAAGATTCCAGGGTCATCATGTCAGTCTTCACCTGTCCACCAACAGACAGGCTGTCCACAGCTCCCACTTCAAAGACTCGGCCTGTTTGTCTTGTCTGTGTTTCTTGCCCCTCCACTCCTGGGGGAGAAGTGGCCTTGGCTGAGCCTTGCAGCCTACTGTCCCTCCAGCTGGGTCCGGATTGTGGGTAGAGGTTCAGCTTCTCTCCCGCCTCAGAGAAAAGCTGCTAAAAACATAGAACATGTACTTGATTATTTCCTTTTAAAGGGACGAGAAAAAAATCATGTTGCAAAGGAAGCTTGCGCTAGGGTTCTCTCTCTCTCTCTCTCTCTCTCTCTCTCTCTCTCTCTCTCTCTCTCTCTCTGTGTGTGTGTGTGTGTTTGCGCGCGTGTACAATGTGAGTGCAGAGGTCACAGGACAACCTTAGGTGTCATTCCTCAGGAGCCATCCACCTTGTTTTTTGAAGCAGGGTCTTTATTAGCCTGAAGCCCACTGATTCAGCTAGACTGGCTGGTCAGCAAGCCCCAGGGATCTGCCTTTTTCTATCTCCCCATTGCCAGGATTGCAAGTCAGCAAGTGAGTGCCACTGTTTCTTCTTCTTCTTCTTCTTCTTCTTCTTCTTCTTCTTCTTCTTCTTCTTCTTCTTCTTCTTCTTCTTCTTCTTCTTCTTCTTCTTCTTCTTCTTCTTGTTCTTCTTCTTGTTCTTCTTCTTCTTGTTGTTCTTCTTCTTGTTCTTGTTCTTCTTCTTCTCCTCCTCCTCCTCCTCCTTCTTCTTCCTCCTCTTCCCCTCCTCCTCCTCCTCTCCCCTTACTCTTCTCCTTCATCTTTATTGAGTTCTCATCCACCATTGTCTTCATCACGTCATTATCTTTGTCTTCTAACTTGGATTCTGTAGGTTGAACTCAGGTCCTCGTGCTTACAAACACTTTGCTCACTGAGTTGTCCCACTAGCTCCATGTTTTCTTAGTTAACTACTCCTTTAAAGATAAGAAGAAAGGGCATGGATAAGTAATAAAGACTTTCTGTTCTTGTGGGTGAGACCTTATAATGATTCTTTCTGCCTATGCTTGAGACCCAAATCATTGAACACTTGCTAAGCTGAATGCTCTTCCCTTTCTTCCCAGCTAGACCCCTCTGGCAGGATATGCATGGCTAATTCACATCTTGAATCTACTTGGTTTCCCCTGTGGGGTTAGTCCTGTACACTCAGCACCTAGAGTGGGTGACAGCTAAAGCTGTCTGGGGAAACTGAGGACAGGTTCAGCTGATCACCCAGAGTCAGTTGCTGTCACTGCATCACAAGCTGTCATACTTAGTGTCTCTGTAGGCTGTGGCATCCTAGGTCACAGAGCATCTTGTGCATTTTGTAGCAGCCCCACTGCTTCCTTTTGCCCCTGACCATCTGTGAGCACTTGTACGTGGCTATTATTGGATTTGGAGAGTCAGAGATGTTGGGAAAGAGCACATAGAAGAGAAGGAATTTGGATGGCAGAGTCAAATACTGTGTGAGGCTTCTACACATGGAATGGACTCTAGACCATTATTTTCATCACTTGGATCATTATTTCAGGAGGCAATACTCAAAGGTGATTCCATTAGATTGAGTTTTAATTAAGACCCCACCCCTCCACACCCACTCCTAATTAGCTTTCAGATGAATTGGTTTCTATAGCAATAATCCATCCACGTTTTGTTTCAGACTTGGATGTAATGTTAGCTCAAGAGATTTCTTAAAATAATCCAGAGTTTAAAATTGCCACCACAGGATCATTTTTTTCTTCATTTTTAACAAAGAAGCCCTGTTTCACCTTAAAAGTAAATAGCATCTACTTTCTAAAATGTCTCAAGATATAAACACATAATTTTAAATAGCTTTAGTACCCTGAAGGAGGAAAAAATTGCTAAGCAGCCATGTGCTTGGAACCTAAATGCCATCAGTCCCTGTGGCAGGTAAGACAAAGCCCTCTCATGGTGGCATGCTTATGACGGGTACCAGCGCTCTCAGAAAGTGACAGTCCTCTGGACATGCTACCCTATGACACAGTGTGTGCAGAGAGAGCTCGATCTTCACTCTCATCCCACCTCCTGTTGCATTTAACTGAATCTTGTGTGTTTGAGTATAGCAAGTCGTTGGCTTCAAGTATGTCCATACCTCCATTTAAACAGATAACAGGAGAGAGCTATGTGGCCTTACAAATGAATGCCACCTGTGAGGTCATGCACGTGAATAGAAATAGAAGAAGATTGAGGTCAGCACACATTGACTTAATGTGACAGTATAAGTGACATATTGTGGTGCTGGTATATTCATAAGCTATGGGTGGTTTCTGCTTTTTATTACAATTAAAAGTGTAATATTCTAAGTCAATATTTACAGAATTATCAAGTGCTTCCTTGGAATTCTCGTGTCAGGAAACTGTATCATAGGTCAGAATCTCATTCTCAATAGGCCTGGTATCCCAGCTACTCAGTCACTACCATGTTAAAACGTACTCTGGTGGTAGTAAGTCCTGTGGTCCTCTGTTTATAGGTTTGAACTTCATTTGGACTTTTCCTTGCTAATTCTGAGTGAGGTGCTGACACTTCAGCTTGGTTCAAAGTCTCTCTCATCTGTCCTGCTGTCCCCGATCCTGCAACAAACAAGATTCATTCCCATTGGTTTTTGTTTTGATCACTGGTGTTTGCTTTCTCTTCATCCCAAATAACTTCCCCTGTGTCTCTTCATGCCTAAGGTCAAGACGTTCCAAATGACCATCACTGTGAGTCTTATATATTCATAATGGTCATCTATTACAGATTCATAATTATTCATATGTATTTATACATATATACTATAGATACATTATACCAATAATGGTAAATAAAGTACATAAAAGAATATTTAATGACGTGCTTCTCATTACGTTGGGTGGAAAAGCAATTTAAAAATTACTATGGTTCTATTTTTTATGAAGAAAAAACACACAGTACAAAAAATAAAAAAATATTGAAACAACCACAAAAAAACGCTGCTAGTGTGTACAACTGGAGGTGAGGCTTACTTATGTACTAATATTTAATGAGGTTGGGAAGTTAATATGCTTTACTTTAATAATAAGCACAGATTTAAAAAAAAGCACATCTAAGTCAAGGTACTTTACTCCATCCTTAAGTAAAATGTTGTAACTCCAAGCTCTTTCAGTTAGCTCTCACAATATTTTACATATCTGGGTATTTTAGAGAATACATAATGTGCGTGTGAAGCACTGAGGTCCAGCACAATGTATCTTTGACTCTGCTGTGTCAGAACATGAATGCAAGGTCATGAAGAAAGGTGACCATTGTTTCTGGTGAATATATCATACACAGGAAATGACCTCTTGGTCTATGCTGTCACTGCGGAATACTCATATCTTGCTTTGTGGTTTGTTTCTGCACATACACTCTTCCCAGCACAAAGAAGATGCATTTGGGACCCACTGCCACAGCTCTTAAAGTATGGATTAGACAATTCTCCTTGACATCGCTTCCCTAATTTAGTGTGAAGTAGAATTAAACAGGAGAAATGGAGGAATTTACTTGGAGATATCAAAATAAGAGGGGGATTGTTGGGCTCTACAGTCAACTCTGAAAGGGCTGAGGAAAGGACTGAAGACAATTATGAGGCATGCGTGTTGTTTTTAGGTGACATGTGAGCCTGGGGAGCACAACAGCTGTGTTGTTGTTGTTTTTTTTCTTGTGCCAACTTTCTTGGTTTGATTGATTTTTTTTTCTCTCTCTGACAGCTCACTGTGCTGATAAATGTGTCCATGGCCGCTGCATTGCTCCAAACACCTGTCAGTGTGAGCCTGGCTGGGGTGGGACCAACTGCTCCAGTGGTAAGTCCCATCTGCTATTGTCTGTCTCCGGGGCTTGTCGTGGGGCCCCTTGTCTATGGGTTCCTCTGAGCCAAAGTTTCTGTCTTCATCCCAAGCAGAGGGCGGAGTGGATTGCAAATCTAACTCATTCAAACTGTTCCTCCTAAACCCATGGCTGTGTTGCCGAAAGCACTGATGTTAAGTGAGTAGAAAGAAAAGTTCTCGGATAGGAGAGTTGGGCAATCTGCTACCCACACCTCTGTCAGTATCAGAGTAGGAGCCGGAGTTTAGTTTCCCACCGAGGGAAGACCACTGCGGTGACATAGCCGTGATGGTCTAACGTCTATTTCTAACTTAATTAGGCAAGCTACTTTCTTGGTGATTAAAATGTGTCACATGTTGAATTTAATTCAGAAATAGAATGGTGTGATCCTAACATGTCCATTTGCCTCTGAACTCTGAGATGAAAGTGATGAGTGCATGCTGAGATAACTTTGGGGAGATAAATCTGCAATAAAAATTCATGAACATTTTGATGCGTGTTTAACAGTGTTACAACATACCGTATGACTGTCTTCGTTATGAGAGAGTTACAATTCTAAAACGGTGTTTTCTAGATTCTAAGAAGGCGTCACTCAAGGCCCCCATCTTCAGTATCATGAAGTTGGAATGTCGTAGGATACAGTTACTTTCATACATTTTGCAGCTAAAATTTCAGGGTTCTCGCAACTTGTTGCTGCATGCAAAATTGTGCCTTTTTCTTTATGACCTTAAAAAATATGAGAGGAAATGGAAATACAATACTATATTGCAATGAATAAATCATTAAACTCATACAAGAGAAATAATTGTTTTCCAAAATTGAGCCAGTTCCTCTGACAACCCAAAGAGTCTCTGTTGCTACCAACTGCATTTTTGAGACTGGTCTGAAGGAATTTTAAGTTGCCCAGATAAGCTGGCTTCTAAGGCTTTTACTTGCTTTCTTTGGAATTGTGAAGATTCTTTCTTATTTTGCTAAGAACACCTTTACACTAAGGATTTCTGGGCTGCCCCTGAAGCCACATCTCCTGGGGAGGCCTTTGTGCACAGAACACTCAGTAGGAAGAGCCTCCTTATTGTAACTGATAGGGACTGTGTGGTGTGTGTGTGTGTGTGAGAGAGAGAGAGTATGAGAGCATATGTGTGTGTGTGTGTGTGTGTTTGTGAGAGTGTGAGAGCATGTGTGAGTGTGTGTGTATGAGGATGTAAGGGCAATAGTGGATGTGTGTTAGTGTGTGTGTATGAGAATGTGAGAACATATGTGAATGTGTGTGTGAGGGCACATGTGTATGTATGTGTGTGTGTGAGGGCACATGTGTATGTATGTATATATATGTGAGGGTATATGTGAATGTGTGTGAGTGTGTGTATATGAGAGTGTGAGGGCAATGGTGGATGTGTGTCAGTGTATTGTGAGTGTATGAGAGTGTGAGAACATATGTGAATGTGTGTGTGTGTATGAGGGCATATGTGAATGTGTGTGTAAGTGTGTGTGTATGAGTGTGAGGGTATATGTGAATTTGTGTGTGTGTGTGTATGAATGTGAGGGCATATGTGAATGTGTGTGTGTGTATGAGTGTGAGCGTATATTTGAATGTGTGTCTGTATGAGAGTATAAGTGCATATGTGAATGTGTGTATAAGTGTGTGTGTGTATGAATGTGAGGGCATATGTGAATGTGTGTGTGTGTATGAGTGTGAGCGTATATTTGAATGTGTGTCTGTATGAGAGTATAAGTGCATATGTGAATGTGTGTATAAGTGTGTGTGTGTATGAATGTGAGGGCATATGTGAATGTGTGAATGTGTATGAGTGTGAGGGCATATGTGAATGTGTGTGTATATGAGTGTGAGGGCAGATGTGAATGTGTGTGTTTGTGTGTATATGTGTGTATGAATGTGAGGGCAGATGTGAACGTGTGTGTGCATGAGTGTGAGGGCAGATGTGAATGTGTGTGTTTGTGTGTATATGTGTGTATGAGTGTGAGGGCAGATGTGAACGTGTGTGTGTCTGTTTCTGTTAGGCAGCTCTATTCCGGTGGGTAACTGTATTTCAGAGTCTTGTTTCATTTCTGTTTGAGAACAGGGAGTGAGTTGGGCATTCTGTTCACATGCTATTGAAGCAGAATGTTTGGGATGTGGGATTTGGCTTGTGTTCATTTTCCTGGCTGACCACAAATACGACACTGCTTTCATTAACTTTTCCAACTTTAAAACCTAGACATTTTGAAAAAAAATATTATTGTAAAGTGGGAAAGGGGAAAATGGATGTATTCTTTATTTGAAAATGGATTTCTTACTCATTCCAGGGCAAGAGGCTGTGAAATGATTTCAGCTGTATTCATACTTGGTCTCCTAAAATTTGGAGACTACCTCAAGTTCAGGGCTCAGACTAAAGGGCATTTGTGCACAAAACAAAAGCCCATAAGGACTTCAGACTCTAAAGCTGATTTGAGCCTTTGAGAAATAAAGGGTTGCTCTCTACGTTAGAGCTTTCTGACTTCAATGAAGACTCCAGTATTCTGAGATTGTACGTTCTAACAATAATAGAGTATGACAATTAAGCAACTTTTAGTTTATTCTCTGCAATTCACATTTGAGCTGTGTAAGAAATACATGTGAACAGATATCTGGAGTCTTTAAAGATGCTCCAAGAATAACATTCCTGACACTTACTAAACCCACACCATAAAGAGGCTAAGAGCACATGCTGCCCTGCCAGAAGGCAGGAGTTTGGTTCCCAGAACCCATTTCACAACTACCTGTAACTACAGCTCCAGGGGATCTGATACCCTCTTGTGGCCTCCATGGGTACCTGCACTCAAATGCACAAACCCAGAGACACACAGACACACACAGACACACACACACACACACACACACACACACACACACACACACACACACACATTCATGCATGCAGGAACGCATGCACACACACATGCACTCATGCACACAAATAAACCTTTAAAATAAATACCAAAAAGCACAGGATAGAATGCTGTTACGACCTGAGCAGCACACAAGGCCAAAACTGCTACCTGGGTTTCATCTCAGGAAATGTGTTTGTCTAGTCTTGGACAGATAATTCTGGAAACAGAATGCATGTACTAGTCTTCCAGAGTTAAAAAGTTTCCAAAGTTTCCTGTTTTCCCTTCACTCTGGCTATAGCTGTGTTTAAGCGTTCCTGTGGTGGATCCATACCATGATTGCTCGAAATGATTGGGATATCATTTTGTACCAGCTAAGGGCCAATCAGAAGGCCAAAAGCATCCTAGTTATTTTTAGTGAATCTTTGCTTCTGGAACAATTTGAGATTTGAAGGAAAGTGGCCAAGATACCTGGAGACTTCTCATGTGTGCACTCTCGGAATCCTCTGTCCTTAGCCCCTTAAGTACCCGGTGAGTTTGGCAGGACTGAGAAATGGACATTAGAACATTGGTATCAAGCAAATCCCGGATGTCCCTTGTCAATCTCATCTCCCATGGGTCTCAGGAAAAATTAAAAAAGGGTACCAGTGTGTGATAGTGATGGATTTTTCTCCTTGTTCTGCTCCAGATGCTCTGGGTGCCACACTGCACTCTGTTGTCTTCCCGCTCTCTTCTGTCTGTGTGGACTTCTTGGTCTTTCCTTCTTTGTCTAGAGCAGGACAGCGAGGATCCCACAGGCTACCCAGGCCCCGGTCTATGCCCCTGGTGTTTTGTCACACACAGACTTCGGATCAGCTTGCTCTCCTCACATCAGCAGGAACGGGCAGGCTCTCCCCCAGGAGGCCAGCACTTGGTTTCTTCACACGGGGTTGTCCTCCCCGGCATTGCCTTGGAAGCCAGTACCCAATCCTAGCCTCCCCTCCAGGTTAAGGCCGACACGAAGATCCATGAGGGAGAACTTACATAATTACTTCAATATGGATACTGTAGCCAAATTTATCTTTTCAATATGGCCCACCCTTTTGATTTTTTGAGCATTTCCTTACTTTCTGGTACGATAAAATACTCCAGATGTATCTTGTGCTTTTCCTTCCTTAGCCCTCGAATGGAGAATTTCTCAAAGGAGTCTGGTTTACTTTAGTGTAGAACGATATTTAGAAGCCAAGATCTGAGTGCTGGGAGTGCTCACTGCTGGGAGTGCTCACTGCTGGGCGTGCTCACTGCTGGGCGTGCTCACTGCTGGGAGTGCTCACTGCTGGGCGTGCTCACTGCTGGGAGTGCTCACTGCTGGGAGTGCTCACTGCTGGGCGTGCTCACTGCTGGGCATGCTCACTGCTGGGCGTGCTCACTGCTGGGCGTGCTCACTGCGTTGGGGCCGTGGAGTGGGTCAAAAGCGGAAAGTTTCACTAGAGCATAGAAAGAATGAATGAGTAGAACGGGTGGTTGGGGTGGTGAGGGGTTGACTATAGGCAAGTTGAAGTGTGAAGAATATAGAAACAGCACATGACAACAGCCACTCCCCCAGGACCGAGACAAAAAAAAAAAGTCCCCAAAGAAGTCCCAGAGCCGTGTGCACTGGACACTGTAGGAGAGGCACAGCCACAGCTCACAGAGCCGCCGATGGAAAGCGATGGCGGCACTGTTCTGGCAGAACTTTCTAGAAACCTGCCCTGTAGTACTCGAACCTGTGCACTGAGCAGTGTCTTAACACCACTCTGTTACAAAGGGGAGGAAGATGCCAGGGAAGCTGCCCATGCTCCAAGAGCTTATTGCTGCGGAAGCCCCCAGGACTCTGAAGCAGCTGCTGGTACTAGAGAAGCCATGGGGGGCGGGGTCAGCTGGGTCAACACCCTGGGGCCAAGAGTCAAACTTCCTTCCCTTCTCCAGTGTCTCTCCGGTGCCCTCTACTGAAAATGCTTGATATTCAACCAGAGAACAAAGGAAAAGTAGTTAAAAGACTCACGCACATTTTTGTGGAAGAGCCAGTGAGAGATACATTTTAAACGGGGAGGTGGTGCATTGGTAGCTCCTTGGTTTGCTCAGCTACTGTATTCCCTTTTCTTCACACTTGAATTCCTCTACAGCCACACAACGATTCTGTCTCCCCTTCTAATTTGACAGAGCCCCCATTTCACAAACGAGAATGTTTCTACTCCCTTCTCCAAAGAAGGAGAGTGTTGTATCCAGTGCTGCTTGTTCGACGACGCCTTTCCAAAGTTAGTCACAGTTCTGAGGAGCATCCCCTAAATACGACAGTTAACTTGCAGCACTTTTTACTTAAAAATAAAATAATAGTGGGTCGCTTAAAAAGGAACACGTGGACAGGGATACGGCAAGCAGAGTAATACCAAAAGCTGCTACGTGTCTTTTCTCAGCCATTGGCCGCAGAGCCCCAGTCACAGTGTCTTCCCTTCCTGTTCTTTATTTCCGTCTCTCTCACCCAGAACCTCTCTCACCCAGAAAGCTGCTTGAGGTTTGTTCCCTGGAGGAATGGTTCAAGACTTCATTGCTGAGAGGGTTATGTTCCCTTTTGTCCCCGACTCTCCGTTTGGTTGATATCATTTTCTATCACCCTATATTTATATATACCCTAATGAATATAATATATATACATTATTCTGTATTTATATATAAATAGAGTGGTATATTTCTGTACCACCAGGCATGGGTGTGTGAGATACGCTCTGCCCATTCCCTGTGTTCCACCGGAGAAACTGCCGTGCAGACTCCATGTCCAGCAGCAATCCAGTTCCCCTTTAATAATTAGGATCAGGGGACAATAAACTGATAATGATCACACGCAGCTATCTTTTTTCTTTCTTCCCCAAAGACATAGGAAACTAAGAGACTGACATTTTCAAATGGGAGGTTTTCACCCCTTTGCTTCAGATCAGATAGAGATTCTGTCCTTGTCCCTGACAAGATAGGACTGTTTACCGTGTCAGCAGAAGGAGGGATTCACTTCTGAGATGCAGTCAGTGTGTCCAGCCCCCAATATAGGCAAGGCAGAGGACTGTGCAAAGTTGGTTCTCTCTGAATGAAATCATGATTTATTTGACATACTGCTTCTTTTAAAACTTGATTAAAATGATTTTTTTGAAAAAGCCTTCACATATTTCTCTTTTATTGGCATCCGAATGTGTACCCCCTGCCTCTATGACTGAGTGACACTAATCTGTTTTACCTGCCTCCACCTTCCCTCTCCTCTTTCCTTCCCCCATCTATCTATCTGTCTAAGCATCAATCCTCTGTTCCTCTGCCCCTCCCACTGGGTGGTAACTTCTGGAGGCAGGATCCAGGTGTTATTAATATTGTTAATCTCCATTATACTTGGCATGTGGCTGAAATTATGAGACTGAATGAATTGTATGGTTCTGAGAAGGTCATTCATGTGTTCATTTTGAGGACTTATTCTGAATGATTACAGTATGCAGAACATTGTATTGGATGCTGGGGATAACGGAAAATAATGATGAATGATTACTGATCTCACAGACATCATAGCTTGGGAGAAAGGTGAAATAAATGATCAAGGAAAGATGACTGGGGTTGGGCAAAGTAGGGAGGATTCTGAAAGGACAGGGGCAGGGAGAGTTAAAAGCTGTGCCAGGAACAGAGAGCAGATCACCATAGAACAGGAAAGGATGACTGAGTATTGACTCCTCTTCCAGAAACTTCTCTGAGAAGCCATAGAGAAGGAGCAAAGAAACGAAGAAGTAATTGTAAGTTCAAGAAAAGGCTTTGTTGACTTTCTCAGGGGCTCTGAGGCCGGGGACTCAGTTGAGAAAGGAATTCAGGTAGTTAGAGGAAGATGACTCCAGATGGCCGATAGGAATGGGACGGGATCCCAGCTCTGATGTGTGTGTGTGTGTACCTGTGACTACATGTGCAAGCAGAGGGTACTGGCTCCTCTGTAGCTGGAGTTACAGGCAGCTGTGAGCCACCAGTCATGGGTGCTTCCTTAACACTTAAACTAAGAATAAGGTTATCTACTCTCATAGTCATGTGAGGATTAGGACTGAACTCAGGACCCTGACAAGGATCCTGTTCTTAATTGCCCAGCTCTCTCCCCAAGCCCTCAATGAGTATGCTTCTGTAGTTCCTGAAGCCTTTTCTTTCTCTGTGTTGTGAACCCTTCGCCTTTACTGGGAGGAGTAACCACACATTTGTTGTCTGAACCTATGGGATCCGCTTTGTAATTTTTAAATAGCTGTTGAGAAATTTATTTCTCCTTTGGCCACAAGGTACAAAGGAAAGTCCCAGATGAGCCAGCAGCCAGCAAATAGATACAAAAGCTTGTCCCTCAAGCTCCTTAATTTCAAGATTAGAACCAAACAGAGGCAAAACTGGAAATTAATTTTGGTCCTGAAAACCCACGAAGGGGTTTTGTTTGATCACTAATGGCGTTTTCGGTATTCGAAAATAGCAAAAATGTGCCTTGGAGGCAAGGCTGGTTCCAACGTTTCCAGGTGCAATGGGAGGCACCCTAAGGACCTTTCGAATTAGGTAGGCATGCTGGGCAGCAGGGAGCAGAAAGATGCTGCCTGCGGGGCATTTGAATGAAGGAGTCTGCCTGAAAGATATTACAAGCCAGCGTTTGTAAAGTACACAAAGCTGACATGTTCCCTAGCAAAGTCTGTGGTATAGATCTATTACCCAGACACAACGGTGGGATCGATATTGTCTGAGGAGAGGAAGCCCCAGGAGCCCAGTCCCCACAGCCAGTAGTTAACATTCGCATTAGCACTGTCGGAATCACTTTAACCATCAGTTTGATGGAGCAGCCAGAGCATGAGATCATTGGGTTCACTGAGTGAGGGGGTCGGGTGCTAATGGGAGGTGGGAAGAGAAGAATAGTCCATCAGAACCACCTGAAGGTGGCTCCCTGATGGACCGTCAGAGTCACACATACAAACTGCTAATTTTGTCTTTCTAAAGGAGCCACTACCTGAACTGAGCATCCCCACCTGAGCTCTCCCCGTCCCACCCTAGGTCTTACCCTTTCCTCGTGTTTCTGGGTGTTGCTTCCTTAACACTCAAAGTAAGAGTAAGGTTGTCTACTCTCATAGTCATGTGAGGATTAAAGAATGAAAAAACACACTGCCTTCAGCACCGCGCCCGGCATCATCATAAAGGCAAGTCAAGGATGCATGCGATACTTTTGTGACAGTCATCACTTTCATGGATGCTGTGCCTGGCATCATCATAAAGACAAATCAAAGATGCGTGTGGTGCTTTAAGAACAGTCATCACTTTCATACTCACTTGGTCTTAGGACCATCAACAGATGGAGCAGCCCCTTGTGACGGCTCATCTTGCTCTGTAGGCCATGCCTCTCTTCAGCAAGATTCTCCTGTCGATATGACTTGTCAGGACTTTCCCGATACAGAAGCCCCAGAGTGGTGATGCTTTTTTTAATTCATTGTTTTGTTTGTTTTGCATTATTTCCAACCTCTGATAAAGGTCATCTGTACGAGATACATGCACATCTGGTGTGTCCTCTTTGGGACACAAGACTATTACAGATGCTCACACTGCTTGTGCAAGCTAAGCTCATATGGAATGGTTGCACGATAAGGCTGAGCTGTCATGCTGTTTAACTCAGCTCCACATGATTTATTAATTAAAAAAAAACTTTGTGCAATATCCGTTTACCAGCAGATCTTGTTGGCTTAGCTACACAATCTAATGTTTGACTCTGTTTCTTCTGCTGTCACCTGCTTCCAAGGCAACCTCTTCTCTTCATGGGTGACTGCAGTAGTGTCCTTGCTGGCTTCCCCACTTGTCCCTCAGGCCTACTAAGAATCAATTCTCTGTCTTGAGACCACAGTGACCTTGTAAAAACGTGCTTCAGAGCAGGCTGCTACCATCCCTAAGCTCTGTGCTTCTCGGCCAGTATGATTCAAATAAACTCGTGATCCACCAAGCCTCCATCATCTGCTCTATTCCCCAGCTTCTCGCCCATACATACCATCCAAGGTCTCAGCACTGCTCAGCATTTGCCTTCCAGTTCTGGAAGATACTAGTTTTCTCTCTGCTTTTGCATACTCAAAGGGTGTCTCTTACTACCATCACATTTCCTTTTCAACCTTTAAAAAAAATATGGTGCTGCCTGAGAATGTCTGCCTCGTTTACTTATTGATTGTTGTTTGGTCCATCTTTCCCTCTAGGATATAAGCTTCATTAAAAAAAGATGCAGGTTTAGAAAAAACTGAAAGTACAGGCTTTTGGTTATTTAACTCACTGTTGTCTAGCTTTGTTCTGGGCATGCCGTAATGTTCAGTAAATATTTGTAGATGGAGGGAAAAAAGACATAAATGTGCCAGAAGTAATAATGGCTAAACCTGATTATTGGAGATGACACTCTGTGTCTTTCTAGGCTCTCTCAACTTAGTAGAAGGACTGAAGGCCATGAAAAAACAGGCATCTTCAGAAGTCAAGAGAGAAAATGGCCAAAGGTCTGCCAGAGATAGAGGACGACCTGGAGTCATTCATTCTGCTCTGTTAGGGGGTGCAGACTCCTGTGGCTTCAGGATTCACCATTGCTTGTGTGCACTGTAGACTCTGGTCCTTGGAGACAGCAGGGGATTCCTCCTGTGAACTGAAAGCTGAAATACAACTGTAGAAGTTAGAGAAGGTATACCAGATGGATGGATCTGGGAGTGCTCCCTTCTCCAGAAAGAGATGACTACTCCTTGATGTATTGTGAGCACCAGGGGTTCCTGATGCGGGGATGTGACTTCTGAATGATGGGCCCATAACTAAGAAAACTGGCTAAGTCGGTCTTCGTGTGAATGGAGAGTGTCTACTAATTCCCCTTTCTAAATTTTTGCCGTTTTCTTCCTCATGGGGAAGATTCTAAAAGGTGATAGAATTTAGCTGTTAATCTGTATCCAATTGGAGTATAAATAGCAAGAAATTAGGCAAAGACATTCAGACTACAAATTATTCCAAAGCACATAGCAATGAATAGAATTTCATTAACCTTTTTAGACTCTCTTCTTATCAAATAAGTAGCAGGTAATAGCTCAGTCCATTTTTTTAAAAAAAACATTAATATAGGGAGCAGAAGTATTAGTTCATCACAGATCTTTGTAATTTCCTTCATTTCAACCTATAAGAAGCATTTCCTGACCACAGTAATGTGTTAGCTGCCAGCTTTGTTTTGGGTGAGGTGATGATGTATGCCAGATGGTCCTGTGGGTTTACTTGTTGCCTCCTGCTCTTGTCTAGACCACTGCTGATTCAGGTAGAACCACAAATATTCACACATGTATTGTAAGTCGACTGAAATCGTATGTTCCTGATTGTTTTAGAACACAGTGGATTTCCCGACTAAAACCAATATCTTGTTTGTGACTGTGTCAAATAGTCCTTGTTTAAACACTCAAAACATGTCTGAAGAGAAACTTTAAAAAATAATCACTTTTTTCTTTTCTGATCGAAAAAAAAATCTTTTGATTTGTGGAAAACCTAGTTGATTTCAGAGTCTGAACATGTGTGACTTTGCCTGGAACAGATTAGGGATGCTTGAGATATATAAAACTAATGAAGGTAAGAAATAACAAGAGGAGAATATTTATCTTACTTACAGAGACTAGCCCAGTGAGTTATGTAATAGGCATTATAGGAACATAGTTCTTGGCTGATGAGCAAATCATTTTAGCTTAGGATCCTATAAAAACTGGATGGTTTCACCATTCATTACTGCTGTATAAAACTAATGAGGACAATATCAAAGAAAGTTATATTTTAATGTACTAACAATTTCTCCAGCAGTCAGAAACCAAGTTTTCTTGAGGAAATGGTATTAAGACTTTCAAGTCCTTCAGTCAGTATGGATGGTCTTAGCCGAGTTTTCTTACTGTAGGGTTTCAGATGAATCATTTAAGGCCTCTGCTGCTTAACCTCATATCAAAAACAAGGATGGTATTTGCACAATGGTGGGCCTGCATGTTTAATCCTTCAGTCTCACCTCAAGTCCCACCTCCTCCAGGTAGACCTCACCTCCCTTCCTTTCTCTCTCTGATCAAGGATGGCCATGAAAAGAAGTGTAGATGGAAGTAGGCCTTCTCTTTAGTGTCCTGTGCTTTTTATCACCAAGCATATACATTCTTACATGATAAATCTCATTGTGGTCTAGCCTCTTCTAATAGATAATGAACTTTAGCTATAGCTCTTGTCTTAGTCAGGAGTAAGTAGCATGGGCTTGATAGCAAGAACTTGGTAGCTGTAGAAGATGCCTAACAATTTCTTAATAAAAAGTACATTATACATATATATGTATGTATATATATGAGTACATTATACATACATACATATATGGCACACACACATATGACATGAGATTATAGCATAAGCTCCCATGTAATGGCTCCCATGGTTATTATTCTCTTGACATTAGGGAACACGTGTAATCTTACATACCCCCCACACATACTTCATATCCCTGAGGTTTTCCTGCCCTGTGGGTATAGTCATCAAGATGTTCTCACACAGAGACACTAACATTTGCATTTATATACATTAAGGTATAAGCGTTTCATGCCCTTTCTTTCTGGTTTGTGATGTGAGATAATCCTACAATGAATTTGTAAAACCACAGCCTAACCTTTAACAAACATCTTTAAGAAGAATGGAGAGTCTTTCTCAGCCAGTGAGTAAAATTAATCTGAGAGGCACTGGGTGGCTGTCCACGCTGATGGCTGGCATTCTGTCAGCCCTTGGAGAGTTTTTTTTTTTGACATGTGAAGGGCACAGGGTTTAGCACTTTGGGGGGACCTGGAAAATGCATTTTTATTGTTCTTTTTCATGGATGGAGACACTTGACAAAGTTGTTTTATTTTGAAAGCCGCTTGATGTTTTGAATGAGGATCTTTTCTTCTCCATTAACAAAGGGAATGGTGCCCCACCGTCATGTTAGCCTGAAGCACCAGAATGAAATCACAGGAAGATGAAAGCCTGGCACGGAGGAGGCTTAAGAAGAAAGGGTGTGTGTTTCACCAAGAGCTGTGCTTTTCTATCCTTTGAGACAGAGGGAAATTATTTTGGTCTCTTCTGGAAAACATTCCATAGCGATAGTTCCTTGAAAGTGACTTATTTGTACTTCTCCTCTATGTTAGAAGATGTACGCATTGGGGGAGGAGGGGGTGCTTGGTGAATTTTCTTCCCTATTAACTTCTCTTTAGGCCACGCATTTTCTCATGTTTAAAGGCATCCTCAGCCAATCCTCATGCAAAACCATTTAAGTCACAGTTGATCTATGCCTTAATAGATACTTGACATTTCCGTGTTAAGGGTCCTTAGGGCCTCCTTACTTCAAGCAGTAATCCTAATGTGGTTGGTTATGTAGCACAGGCTGACATCTTTCAGCTTGGTGAGCTGGAGCACTAAGTGCCAACATGTTGTTCCCCCTGCCCCCACATGCACACACCGTAAGTGTACGGTAGAAACATGTCTCCAAGGCGATTGACCCCAGGCAATCCCACAATTACACTTAGATCACAGAGGCATTAAAGTAAGATTTAAATAATAATCCTGGCCCAGAGCTGAGGAGATAGGCCAGTTGGTAATGTGTTTACCTTGACAGCATGAGGAACTGAGTTCAGTCCACAGAATCTGCATAAAAGGAGCTAAGCTCCAAGGAAAATGCTTGGAGTCCCAATGTTGGGGATATGGAGACCACTAGACCTGAGTTCATTAAGTAATCAGCTAGCCTGCTTAATAAGTTCTAGGCCAATAAGAAACCTTGGCTCAAAAAAAAAAAATGTGCATGGCACCTGAGACAACATCTACAGTTGTCCTCTGGCCTCCACACACAATGCACACACACACACACACACACACACACACACACACACACACACACACACACACACATTTAAGTTGGTTCAGTTCATTTAGGATTGTTGGATGTAACCCAAGCTTCTGTCAGAATATAATTCTGAATCAACTTCCCAAGGGAAGGCCCTTATAGATCAAGATGTGTTTCAAAGTCTCTTCTGCACTCTTGGTGAACCAGGGCCCAGATAAAGAGGTTAAGTCAAGTTAGTGGAATTGTCTGGGACCTGTCAATTTGATGAGATTGTCTAGATTTTATTTATGCTGATTCAGTTCTTTGTGCCGGGATGAAGATTACCCTGGAACTTGCCTCGTTCCCTTCTTATATTTATGGAACCCATGAGTCTCCACCGGTGAACATGCAGTCACCAAGTAAGAAGTGTCTAAATGTGGGTGGTGTGTGTGTGTGTGTGTGTGTGTGTTTATTTTTTCATCTTTGCCAGTTTTATATATGTATGTAATGACTTCCAGTCATTTCACCACATTGGTCTGTCTCATTCTCGCCTCACGTTGAAGCTCCTCCTCTCAGCCAGTCCCCTTCTTTCATACCTTCTTTCTGCATGCGACTCACCTAGTGTAACTACAATGGCTTGTAGGAGTGTGTGTGTGTGTGTGTGTGTGTGTGTGTGTGTGTGTGTGTGTGTGTGTGAAGTCACTGGAGAATGAGCAACTTACGAAAATGCTCCCCTTGCCCAACCCTTGACTGCCAATAGTCCATCTATGAGGCTATGTTTACAAGCCAGGTGTTGTATAGTTAACCATAGCTGGAGTGACTTCCTTATGGTGCACCAAGTATGTCATGTCCAGAAGAATGTCTTTTTGCTGCCTATCTCCCCTTCCTTTGGCCCTTATATTCTTCCCAACACCTCTTCTGTGATGTTCGCTGAGCCTTTGGAGAGGTGAAAAGATGTCCTATCTAAGGACAGGTGTCCCATCAGTCATAGGCTCCTGCATTAATTTCTACTCACTTCAGTAAGACACTTCCTGATGAAGGTAGAGGACATAATCACCGTGGATATAAACATGAGTGTTTAGAAGGCAGTTTGACATCATGACCATTTAGCAAAACAATAGCAGTAGGTCCCTTGCCTGTGATTTTTGAGCTCCCCAGTTGTGGGCTCTTGACCAGGTTTACAGTACCAGGTATGAGTTTCCTCTTGTGGAGTGGTAAATCCAGTTTTTAATTAGCAGTGATAAATAAGCTATAAGTACTTGCTTTTCCTTGTAGGCCTGAATGTATTTCAGGCTTGGTTTTAGAGTTACTGGATAATTTATATTTGAAATTTACATTGTGAGAGTCAAGTTGGCCTTTGGGACGTGCATGATTCCTGCAAAACAATACAAACCAGTGCACGGGGGCCGGGGGAGGGATGCTGTACTAGGGCATCACATTCCCAGGGTCAGGTATTCCAATGTGTGGCATCGGACGGCTGCTACTAGAATCTGGGCTGTGCCACACATAACAGGAAGTACCCTTTGTGTCGTGTGCTCCTGCTATCTTCATTCTGTGAAAAGAAAATTCAATGTAACAAAATCTGAAGGCGTGCCCAAGGAAGGTCCCATGAGTAGATGTTGTCTAGCCAGGGCCCCAGGCATACTAATATAAAATGATTATAACCTCTCCATGTGCCAAGCAGTGATTGAAGACTTCTGGAATAAGATGAACTTGATGATAAACATCACCTAAGGGCAAAGTGATTTCATCCTGTCCTCCTTGCCCCAGAAGAAATTCTGAGATCAGACAATGCTTATTGTCTTATTCCCTCTGCAGAGAACCTCTCGATTTGGCATTTCCGTTTGCCCCTAATTCTATTCTTTAATTGTGTTTTATCTACATGAAGACAAGGGATTCAGTACAGCATCTCTATACACTCAAAGACATTTGTCTAATGTCTGCCTAATTTTTGATACATAAGAGACTGTGTATATGTGGGTAGCTCATTTTTTTAATTTTTTTATTTTTTGGCTTTTCGAGACAGGGTTTCTCTGTGTAATTTTTGGTGCCTGTTCTGGATCGTGCTCTGTAGACCAGGCTGGCCTCCAACTCACAGAGATCTGCCTGACTCTGCCTCCCGAGTGCTGGGGTTAAAGGCGTGCATAGCTCTTATGAAAGCCAATCTGATGAACCTGCTGCAGCAGCTCTAAAGCCTGAGAACGGTCATTCCAGGCAAAACCAAGTATTATTCCTCAGGTAAAGAGCTGGGAGACCTTTGTTCTGAGACGCCGGTTTCACAATAGCACCCTCTGCTCGTAGGGGACGGTGTGACAGAAGACTAGCTTTCTAAGTGTTGGCTTGAGTTGAGTCCTTGCTTGCAGTTCAATGCTGAGTGACTTTGGGCAAATTAGTCCACATACACATGGAACCACTGGGATAATTCTACCTATCTAATTGAGTGATTGTGAGGTTTAAATAAAATGCCTCCATAGTGCCCCTAGGAATTCACAGCACCTTTTAAAAACTTAGAAATCCCCCCCTCTTCCTTAACATGATCTCTATCTCTTGTTCCTGAAAACCGGACTGACAGTCTGAGGTAGCTTAGGGGAGAATAATGCACCTAGTATTTTTTTAAAGGCTTAAGGGACAGCTCAACTTGGAAGTTGTAGTTCTTTATATTCACAATCATTTCCATTCATTATTTCAACTAGTTTTTGAGTGTGGTCCATATGTTAGCTGTTATGCAGATCTAGTTTTTAGGTTTGTGTGCTTCTAAATATAGACACCAAAGTGTTTTCTTTTTGTTTTAAAATCTTCTTTTGTTTTTTAAAATACTAACTAATTAGTATCCATTAGTTATGTCAACCTAGTGGCTTTCCTTATGACGTTTTCATGCACATGTAATTGTACCTTACTCTTACGTTGTATTCCCAGTACCTTCTTCCATCCCTCTTCTTTCCATAGTTGATTTCCTTTCTCCCTGGAAATAGTAGCCTCTTTATTTCTATGGCACACATGTCACTACTCTTTCACAGTGAGTTTTCCAATTTCTTATTTGTGTAAAATGATCATCAGCGTATAGGTGATCCTCAAGTTGACTATCTTCTGCATTTTATTTCCTTTGAGAAATCGTCTACATTCTCACCGTTTAGGCAGTTGCCCAGCCTCAGTGCTCCTAAACACTAAGGTGTTGATTAGCCCCAAAGAATTTCTTAAATAGTGGCTGTCAGTGATCTGCCCTAACTGCAACGGATTATATTAAATAAAATGTAGCTGTGGAGTATTCTGTGCACCTAAAAAACACCATTTTAACTTCACAGGCAAAATGGCCTCATGAAAGGTGCTGGTAGCCAGAGTACTGAAATCCCAGCTAGGGTTTGAAAAATGATGTCCCATCTTATTATTGGGGTGTTTTTAGACATTTTATTTGAGTGCAGTAATCCTTGGTGCACTCAAATAAATGCAAAAAGGATACTAAGCTTACTCTGATGGTAAAGTGTACGACAAACAAAACACATCCTAAATCACATTGTGTTGCTGCTTGCTTTTCTCTTATGGCCAAGAAGATATGTATTAGAAAATGTGGGCAACCTAGATAAATCAGAATATAGGAAAAACCGTCAGCATCATCTCAGGCCCTAGGGGTGCCCACTGGTGACATGTTGCTGTGGTGTCCACTATGTTCTCTGGCTCTCTCTCCTGCTCTTCCCTGCCTTCCATCTCCCAGGTATTACATCCAGCTAAATGCTTCCACTGATATTTTGCATTTTAAACTTAAATTAATGGCGGTTTCATCTAGTCCACTGCTAAAATTGGATCACATGATTTATACTGTTTTTAATCTACTTTTTATAATTATGATATTGCCAAGATTCTAGTTCATTAACTATTCCCTATATCATTTTTAATTGTGCACAGTGTTCTGAAGTATAATTATACCCGTTTTTTTTCCCCACCAGTCTCCTGTTCCTGGATAATTAGATTATTTCTAATTTTTTTTATATTATAGAGAGTGCTGAGATAAACATCATTATAATTTGGGGAGAGTAAAATGTAATGATTTAGGGCACAGGTTCTGGAGATGAGCACTCTGTGCTCAGTGTCTCATGACCTGTAACCTTGAACAAGCTCCCTGGATCTCAACTTGATCATCTATGAAATAGGAACAAGAGTGGTACTTATTCCTCAGAGTCTCTAAGTTAATCCGTCTCAAGTCTGCAGAGACTGTGGACACACAAGTGTATTTTTGTTTAGACCTTTCCCAAACTGTGTGATCAAACACGGCGCTTGAACTGAAGATAATTGGTCAAATTCTGCACCAGTGTAAGGAAGATCTCTGCTTCTTGTCTGGACAACATCAACTTACTCTAGACGTAGAAGGCATCAGAGAAGGCGGCTGGCTTTTGTGTTGGAAACTGTGTAACTCACTGGGACACATGTAAGAGTAGGTGTGCTGACAACGAGTGTAACAAAATTTGGAAAGGAAATCACAATCGTGTTTAGGCTTGGACTTCCGTGCTCTGAACACTCTGCCTTCAGACTCAACCCCCATCTGCAGCTCATGTTGACCCAGTGCTCACACTGTGGGGCCTGTGTTTCAGGGGCTTTGTAGGAAAATTCAGCCCAAAGCAGGGAGGCTGTTGCTTCAAAGCATGCCACAGTGCTGAGACATAGCCAGGAAATTAACCATGTCGGCGTGATAATATTTCTTTGGAAGCCTGCAATTCTTTTTTTTTCTTATGGCGATATTATTAATTTCTATTATAAACTAATTTCTATAGTAAGGGGATGTCTTAAGATTTTCCTTCCTTTTTTTTCCTTTCTGTTTTTGGTCAAATTCCAAGAAATGAGAGCTGGTTTCTTTCTGCCTGCTTTTCTGGGAAAACGTTGACTGGGATGTGGGAAGTCTCATGGAGAGGAGAGATGGGTCCTGTTTCCTCAGCACCTCCTTTTCACTTTGTGACTATTGTGCTTTTATAAAATACATTCTGTGATGCACATGTGCTTATCCCTATTCTTATTACAGCGTCACAGTGGGAAAAAAGGCCCTACAATCATCTATCATAGATTTTAAAAATGTTTTTAAATACAACCTTGGTATCTTTATCAAGATGATCTTATAAGCTAAAACTGCCTTTTGTGTCTTTTGAGCGTGAGAGGAGGCAGGTATTTAGTCCCGTTAGCTGAGGCTCCCACAATGTGGGAAGCTATGAAAGCTTTGGAAAGGGTTTAGCAAAGAAAACCAAATACAAAGTTCTGGAGAATTGCTATGAGTCTTTGAGCTGCAGTGTGTAGTTCACCAAATAAGTGGGTGGAGAGGTGGGGAGATGGCCCAGTCAGGAAGGTGCTTACTGTGGGAACACGAGGACCTGAGTTCAGATCCCCAGCCCCCTGTAAGAAGTCAGATACGGCAGTGAATGCCTGTATTCCTAAGCCTGGGGTCACAGAGAGAGTGGGGATCTGGGGGCTCACTGGCCAGCCTAGTCAATTCCTGAGCTCCAGGTTCAGTGAGAGATTCTTTCTCAAAAACTAAGGTAGCACAAATAGAGAATGACCCCCACTGAACAAAAATGTGTGCCCTGCTGCACAGAACACAGAACAGGGTCAAGGTTACATTCATGAGTCAGGAGTAAGATCATTTGTAACAGGATAGGGGTCAACTACACTGACTGTCCTGGGATTAAGGCAGAGGAAATGAATTAGAAAAAGGGATGGTGGAATTGTCTTGGGTAGAATGATGACTTCTCTCACTATCGATGATTGATGAGACAGGGAATGAGTTACACAGGACCATACACCGTACTTCAGAAGACTTTAAAAACAGGATGCCCTTGTCTCCATCTAAGATAACTAAGAGGGTAAGGTGCTATGTGTGTACGGCTTTAAAATGATATGGTTTTCTTTTAAGACTGAAAGTGGCAATTTTAAAAATTCAGGGTCCTAAACCACAGGCAACAGAGGAATGAACTGATATGAATAGTAATGAGGTTTGGATCTCATTTTAGAGTTACCACCTAATCTTATTTTGTGAAGGAAGATTGTGAGCTCGTAGGTAATTGCTCTTCTCATCTGCTTTAAGTTCAATAATTCTCGCTCATTGTTTTTAATTCTGTTAAAGAGTGTTTATTAAAATACTAATGAGCCCAAAGCCGTGCTGATTAAAAATGGAATTATTCATTTAAACCTTTTGATATTATGAAATCCACAGTAGATTATGCCGTTGGAAAATGGAGTCTACACTTCTGGTGAGGTGCTTGCCGTGTGCTGAGAATTATTGTTTCCTTCACAGTATTATTTCAGGTCTAGTGAACTTATAGTTTTTATAGATAAAGGCAATTTGCCCTATGGGATGTGTACTATGGGTGAGGGTTGTAGTTTCTAATAAACAAGTGAACATGGATGTGTACCAAGAAAGGTGTGTTTGTGTCCCTCATGGGTTTTGGAATGGCTGGAATTGGGGTTGTTTCCGTCCACTGACACCCCCCACCCCACCCTCACTGCTCACTGACTTCTATCGAACGGCTGTTCTTATTACTATTCACCGTCACACTTTGAATACACCTTTCAATTTCTATTTTTCCTTTTGTTTTGTATGGTTTCTTGTGCCTATTATCTGTTTATTAGTTGTCTGGTTTCAGTCTTAGGTTGGATGTACTTTTTAAATAGAATACTATTTTTTTTATTCGGCTTTTTCTTTGGGAGGTCCCTGGGCTTAAGCATTGACATAAATTTTGACTGGTATCTTGCAGACCCAGGCTGCTGCCAAAGGGCGGGTCAGCTCTTGAACAACCCAGTTTCCGGTCCCTCTTCCTTTGTCGCTGGCTGGGTTCAGGTGCCTCTGATCCGAGCAGTGGCCATTCTTCCTGCTCTGTGTCTTTGCTTCTCCTTCTCAACTCCTTGATGTCTTTTCCTCACACCAAGGATGGTTCCATCTTTCCTTGTTTAAAATCCTTCAACTGCAATGCCTTGTATGAAAGATGCCCAAGTCTTAGCAAGCAGAAAAACCTCTGTACAAACTGCTCATTCCCAGCTTCCCTCCCAGCCTCCTTTCCCGGCTATTCCCTTCTCAATTTTCACTAGCCCATCCATTACTGTGGCCACATCAAACTCCATATTCTGGGTTTAGGGAACAGGAAGAGCGAAGCCCTGGAGCTGGAAAATGATATGGTGGTGCTTAAGCAGTGGAATGATGCCATGGATGGTGCCTGGTTGGTGCCAGGTACCCTGAGCAGCAGCTTGTGCAATGCAGCTGTTGGAGGCTGGATGCTCAGCTTAAAAATGGTATCTTAGTTGGCAGAGTGGTTGCCTAGCATTTGGGAAACTCTGAGTTCAGTTCCCCGCATGGCATAAAATCACACCTGAAATCTCAGCACTCTGGAGATGAAATCAGGAGGATCAGAAGTTCAAGGATGTCCCTTACTCTATAGCTAGTTTGAGACCATCCTGCGATACAAGAAACCTTATCTAAAACAAACAAACAAACAAATGAAACGAAACAAAAAAACAAAACACCAAAGGTGAGATCGCGATGAAGGCTTACCTTTCTCAAAAAGCAGAGCCGAGCGACGAACTGCCCAGACCCACCCTCACGCTCTGGTACCCTCCCTCACACTCTGGTACCCACCCTCACGCTCTGGTACCCTCCCTCACACTCTGGTACCCACCCTCACGCTCTGGTACCCTCTTCTTTTCCTCATCCTAGCTTGCGATGGTGATCACTGGGGGCCACACTGCAGTAGCCGATGCCAGTGCAAAAACAGAGCTTTGTGCAACCCCATCACCGGGGCTTGCCACTGCGCGGCAGGCTACCGGGGATGGCGCTGCGAAGACCGCTGCGAACAGGGCACCTATGGTAATGACTGCCACCAAAGATGTCAGTGCCAGAACGGAGCGACCTGCGACCACATCACTGGGGAATGCCGTTGTTCACCGGGATACACTGGAGCCTTGTAAGTGGATGAGCCCTGGAGCAGCACCCCAGATACCGTGTACCTCCATTTCTATTGCTCTCTCAATACCCACTGCCGGGGAGGGGGGTCGTGTCTAGGGTCCAGGTACCACTGTGATGGCCACTAGAGCCTCCTGCTGCTTGACTTTCGAATGCCAGAGCTCAGCCAAGATTTAAGGATCAGCCTCCAGGCTCACCAGATCGTGTGTGAGTGAGTGTATTTGGGGATTACCCTGGCGGGTATGGGTTTCTGTTGAAAATCTCCCACAACTCCACTCACCGTCTAGGAATAGTTGATAGTGGTCTGGGTGGTTCTGCTCTTTGGCAATTAATTGGATATATCCAGACGGATCCAGAGCCAATGAAAGAGACTGAAATGTCTGTACACAATGAAAGACAATGATGTGAAAGATATATGAGTCATTCGGTGCTCGTGGTCACATGTAGTTCTTTACGAAATAAAAGTGCATATCATATCATATCTATTAGGATACATTGCACATAAAGAGTTTAATTTTTTTTTCAGGAGAACATTGAAATAAGTCCTCAATGCCCATGACTTTATTTTGAGAAGAGTTTTCTTTGGTTTGCTTCTGTTAACAGAGTATAAGGCAGAATTTGGGGAGAGAGAGAGAGAGAGAGAGAGAGAGAGAGAGAGAGAGAGAGAGAGAGAGAGAGAGAGAGAGAGAGAGAAATCTTGTCCCCTTACTGGGAAAATTACACTCGTAAATCACAGAACTAATAGTTGGGGAAATGTAGCTGATTAGGTAAATATGTCCTGCTGACAGTGCTAATGTCTGTGGAGTAGAGTTAAAGAAAAAAAAAAAAAAACAAAACACTAGCTAGAAAGCCCTGGTTTTCAGAATAGATGTTTGTTTCAAACTGTTTTAATTGTTAATATCACTTTTATGGGTTTTCAGCAAGGCCGACATTAAATAGGGCTGTGGGAAACTTGGAGGCATTTCATCAGAGCAAAAAAATAAGGATGGTTTAGTGGGGACTGTGGAAGGACAGTAGGGTTAAGGGAATGGGGGCTTGCTGAATGCTGAACGCTGAGCTATAGTCAGGGAGCTTCAAGTTCAGTGAGACACCCACCCTGTCTAAGGGAATAAGGGGAGACTGACAGAGGACCTCCTGCATCCTCCTCCTGCATCCTCCTCCAGCTTCTACATACATACATATGGGTTAACACACCTACACACAGACACACAGACACACACAGGGAGAGAGAGAGAGAGAGAGAGAGAGAGAGAGAGAGAGAGAGAGAGAGAGAGGACTCAAACCAAAAGAAGGACCTAATGACCCATCAAGATACTTACAGCCAATGTGATTAATGTTCTAAATGCCGATTATGTTATGAATGAGGAAAGGTTGTGTATTTTAGGTTTCTGGATGATGCTGTGTCTGTGAATCTGAGGATCATATGCTTGGATAGATAACAGTGTCTTTTGTTTCACTGAAATGCTTCAGTTGTGAAGATCTTTGTCCCCCTGGCAAACATGGTCCACAGTGTGAGCAGAGATGTCCTTGCCAAAATGGAGGCGTGTGCCATCATGTAACTGGAGAGTGCTCTTGTCCTTCCGGCTGGATGGTAAGTGTCCTTCCACCTCCAATAATCACACATTCCAAGACACACAAGAGAATGTCATATGGAGACTTTGGCACAAAAGGAAGTAGCAATGGTGACTATGACTCCCACACTGAAATTTGCAACCATTTAAAAACAAATCCTTCATATCAGAGAAGCCACGAGGTAACTCTGTCCTGCACTTGTCCGTAAAGTTTATTAAGAACTCCCATGGAAATCATAACGACCGTGGGCTCTGCATTTCCCCCAAAGAGAAAAAGAAGCAGATATGTGATCTCACACATAACAACAGCAACCGATAAATGCTGAAATTATTTAATAAGTGCCTTCACAATTGCATCCATGGATTGTTACTGTCTATGAATACATCCTTCTTAACAAGATGTCACATGAAAGTATTAGGCTGTTATAAAAATCTAAAGAAACACCAAAGTAAATCAAGCAGATCAAGAATTGTAGAAAGAACTTCCCAGAGAATGTAGGAATAAGCCAGACTTACAAAGCTTCCCACCCTTTGACCATAATGCCTTTTCTTTATGTAGTAATTCTATAGGCTTACTGCTATATGTAAGTGTTCAAGCATTGCTAATTACACATGTGAAGCCAGGAAACAGTATGAGTTCTTGTTTCTCTGAGTTGCTTTATGCATGTCTGCTTGAAGAAAACAATGTCTTACAAGAGCAGTTTACACGACCATTACCTTGTCTGTCCAGGAACTCTTCTTGCACAGCTTCTTCATTGTCTATGGTGACTTCTTCATTGTCGTCTATGGTGACTTCTTCATTGTCGTCTGTGGTGACTTCTTTATTGTTGGAGCCACTAAGACCCTTCTGCTCTTATTCTGATTTGTTTCCCCAAAGTTTTGACTCACTTGACCGCCTGCCTCTCTGCTTTAACCTTTTTCGTCCTCTACTTCTTCAGTGGCCTTGTCTCCCACTTGTCTTACTAAAGGTCTCTTCCCAATCCTCTTCTTCTACACCCACTGTAGCATTCCCCAGGTTTCAGTCTTATCCCCCTCTCTTCTCACTGTGGACACTCTCTGGGAACTGGCTTCAGCAGTCATCTGCTGCTTTCCTGAGATCTTTATCTTACCTTCCCTGAGTCCAAATGTGACACAACTACCCTGTTGGTTACTCCAACCTTGGTAGCCCGTAGTCACAATGTCACTGACTGTCAGGGCTCCCCCTAAGCTATACTTTCTACGGCCAGATGTGGGGGTAGAATTGATCTGGAATTACTCTTTATTGTAGGCAAGGGGCATAGGCATGGGCCTTATGACATAAGGGGGAGTTTTATCGAGACCACTAGATCAAGCATACAATGAATTGATCAGACCCATGGTGAGGGCCAGAGACTGGTCAGATCAAGTCTGATTCTTGAAGCAAAGTGTGGGAGCTAGGTAAGGAATGGAGTTAAAGGGTGCAGCCTTTTGCTGACGGCCTGGGGGTGGAAGGAAGCTGTGCAAGAATCACTGGGGTAGTTCCAGTAGGCCCAGCAAAGCAAATCTTAGGAAACAAACCTGCCGTATGCTTCAGCCCTTTGGACCTGAGTGCAAGGCAACACTTCTTAGAAGACCAAGTAGAAAGTGTCGGATTATCTTTGACTCCTTTTCTTCTCTCAGCTCCTGTATCAGCCTTCTGTCAACGCTGGCCCTGGCTGGCTTCATGACAAGGGAACAGTCTTGTTGCAGTGTCAGTGTCCAGGGAGCCCCCAAGATCTCTGAGTGAAGAACTGTAGACATTTTACATTGAGGTTGCCTCATCTTGAGGCTGAAATGTCCCCTTGTCACCTGGAGGTCATGATGTGGGAAGGTGGTAGCCATAGTCTGGGAGTATGAGTCCAGGAGGAAGACAGATGGATCCACTCTGTGGGTCCCCTGGAGCCTGCCCTCAACCACTTCCTCTAGGCCACAACAGATGTTTCTTAATAGAAGATTCCAGACACTTTTTCCCCTCTGGGTAACTGAATTCCCTACTCAAATTTCTCTCTTGCAACATCTTATTTGTATCGTTATTTTAGATGTTTCCAAAGGTGAACTGGCATTCCTATCACACACACACACACACACACACACACACACACACACACACACACACACGCACATGCACACGCACATGCACACGCACATGCACACGCACACACACACACATCTCAGTCAACAGCAACACTGTCATCTTTCTGCTGCTTGCTTACACTAGACTTTATTCATATCCAACATTTCAACAACATCCCTGGAAATTCTGGGGGACCACGGTGGGTGTTAGAATCAGACCCTGAGAAAGTGAACGTTTGCACCAGATCCCTCCACTCACTGAACCTTGGTCAGCTGTTAGCGGGCCCTAGGTCCATCATTCCTTCAGTAATGTTATTATATTCCACTAAGTGCAGTAGGATGTCCTAGCACAGAGTGATTAGAGCTATTTTTGTATCTGCTTTCCTCAGCATCCATGAACAAGCCAGGCAAAGGCAGCTAATCATTGAATCTCAGTACTTAGCGCAATGCCTGGCATGTAGACGATTCTCAGTTAAACACTAATCTGAATCATCTCTCAAAGGCTTTCATGGTTCCAGGAGCCTGTGGAAGAATCTTTCCTGTTGGTAGATAGCTTGAAACCACCAGAGGAGACTTAATTAGCTCACCAACTGCCTTTGTGGGTAGCCAGTAGTTAGAGAAAATGTATTTCTTACGCTATCCAGAATAAACATTTAGAAAACCATCTGGTGTTCTAGCTAGGTTCCAATTTTGGAGTACTTGCAGTCTGTCTCTTTTGAGAGAGAGAGGACAATGAAAAACATTAGGGAAATCCCGTTATGTGGGGTATGCTGTTTGCACTAATTATGACTCCAATAAATATTCTAATGATTATAACTCCAACAAATCAGAGACTGTAAGCCCGAGTTACATAAATAAGTGAAGTAGAAAACAGTGGGGTGTTTCGTTGATATATTGAGATCTTGAGATCATGTCTTACTGTCTCATGCCCAGGATTGGAATATACGTGACTGCACTCACTAAGGACAGCTCCTAGGATGATGAGAAATGTCCTAGTGACTTCCTTGGGTTTTCTCCCCAGGAAGTAAGTTTGCCTCAGAAATGTTTATTGAACCTACTTGAAAATATGCCTTTTCTTCTGAAACAAAGGTTAATTTGTGTAGAAGTCTTTCTTAGGTGATGTTACTGTTAATTCAAGTATACAACGTTTCAACCTCATGCCTTGTTATGAATTGAGAAAAGAAGCTAGAGACAGTGCACAGCATCTGGGAAAGGGTTTGGGCACTTTGTGTGTACCACACATTGTTACTTATGTAGCAGATGCTCAGTGAGTGTTGTTGACTTATGGTGTATGGAAGGCACAAGGAAGAACGCTTAGGAATATTTATAGATTCCTTAAGTTGTCATAATTTTATGTAACTTTATTGTAGGATTCAGTTTCTAATATAAAAATTTCTTAAGATTACTATTCTGCTATCTTTGAACGTATCTTGAGATTTGGGCATATCAAGTCAGTAATTCAACCTGAAATTCCCCATACTTTAAAGACGATGAACATTCTGTGCTCTAAAATGCCCTTCATCTAATTTTCTCATAGTCCTGTCCTCCACATCTCTCCTCCCTTTCTGCTGTCCCTGTTTTCTTCCTCCGCCTTCCATGGTTCTGGCTGGTGGCCCATCTAATTTTCTAAGTCTCTTTGAATTCAGGGCACAGTGTGTGGTCAGCCCTGCCCCGAGGGTCGCTTTGGAAAGAACTGTTCCCAAGAATGCCAGTGCCACAACGGAGGGACGTGTGACGCTGCCACAGGCCAATGTCACTGCAGCCCAGGATACACAGGGGAACGGTAAGGACACACGGGTGTTTCTCTGATTGTACATAATGAGCTAGAAGGACAGTTTGGAGAGTCTAGGGAGCAGGCACAGCATCATGCATCTATAACTACTATATCCTATCCCAGAAGCACCTATAAAGTCTAAAAGTGTTCAAAAACTCTATCCTCATTGAATGTATAGAAACTGAGTCACAGGATAGCAACATTGAATTGGAGGAAATTAGAGAAAACATTAGAAAAAAGACAATAAAACACGAGCTATTCAGAACCCGCGATGAATGTGTCGTTCTGAAGTGTTGAGTACTTAGGAAGCCACTTTACATTTTCAGTATTTTTAGATGGATTTGAGGTATGGCAGAGTAATGAGGAAAGGGACGAGGCCATTGCAGACCGGTTTTCAAATGGGATGTGTCCTTAGGAACTTACATGAAGTACAGTTTCCTTCTCAGAGTAGCCCCAAGAATGCTTTTTATTTCCAAAATTCTGCTCTAATTTTATGACTTTTGATTAGATACTATAAGCTTCTCCACATCTCCACAGGCAGCATCTGTTTTTCTTATTAAATGAGTTTTCTCAGTATTTTATGAATTGCAAAAATTCTCTTTCAGTTTCTAACCGGGTATTTTCTAGATAAAGGAAAACTTGCTTTCTCAGTTCCTGCTTCTCACTTTGCTCCTTACCTTACCAATTTTTAAATTAATTTAAATATTTTAAGCAAATACTGGGATTGTTTAGTTTTGCAATGATAGTATTCGCCACTAAAGATGAGCCAGTTGGTGTAAAAATATTTCTAATGATTACCTCATTTTCTTATTGTACTGATTTGAAGCTCTGAATTGATTCTGACAAATAGGAGAGGTCAGCATGGGAAGTCCAGCCTTATTCTGCTGTATTGGAAATGGCTTCGGGTAATTTTATGTCTACAGTTTCTCATTACCACATTACCCAGTATCCCCTTCCCAGTCCTTTATTTTCTTAAGGCCTTTTGTTAGACGTGTCCACTTAATTTAATTAAAAGTCATTTTGTTTACTGAGTGTTTTGATGTAGGAATTATAGATATTATAATTATTCATTCTACAATGTAGAACTGGGCTACTCCATGTGACTTTGTGATCCACAGCCTAGTTCTCAGCTGTGCTTTGAATAGATGAGGTTGTTAGATGATCGGTTGACCCATGCACCTTTATACTCCAGAAAACAGGGTCAGGGAAAGAGGAGAGGCCCGAAACCAAGCAAGATCCTGAGTGATTATTTCTATAGTGTTTTAGGCTCTAGAGACATTTCAGTGCAAAACTGCATTTAGAGGGTTAAGTTTAAAAGCAACACAAAAACATTACACCTACCAGGCCAGCCAGCTTGTGCTCAGCTGACTTGGAACACCGGGGAAGAGAATCACTGAATGAAGTGGAGTGGGGTTGGTTGCGGTCCTACCCATGCTTTTGTGGAGCATCCGTGATGACGTGTGGTCACTGCTTTCCATGGCTATCCTCTGTTTTAAGTTATTAACATACACAATCCATACAATGACAGAAAGCACATTTTTCTTTTATCCACGGAAGAACACAGTGAGTGGCTGTGTTTGTGGCAGGAGATGGGAAGGAGACTCAAGGGTGGGGATCGTAAGTGTCCCTTCACTTGTCTTGAGAGGTCGGTGTGCCTGGAGCACTGTGATTAGGAGGGCTGCTCCACAGTGGTGGTTGCCACCACAGGCAGCTGCCAGCAAATACATCCAGGATGTGGGGACGCCACCCCACCACAGGGGAACAAATGGTGCAAGCCATAGTTCTGCAGAACTACACAAAGGATGAAAAATAGGAGGGTTTGAGGTTTATGGAAAGACCCAAAGGGTACTGTGGTAAGAAGATGCAGCACAGTGAAGTCAGCAGGAAACGAAGAGAAGACAGTTCTGGGATCCTCACAGAGCTCTGCTTGAAGATGCCTTACAAGGTGCTAATGGTGTGTTGCAGAATTCCTCTGTGATACTTTGATGATAGGGCATGGGCCCACGCCTACAAAGAATGCTCAGTGAGTGTTCATGACTCAGTAAGGGAGTCTGATATAGTGAACCCCCAGACAGCTCTGTATGACTCTGAAAGTTAAGCAGGAGAAGGGTGATGGCACCAGATTGGGAACTGCGGCTCAGCACTGGAGGAACGCAGCACTGGTCTTTAGTGAAGGGGCATGCTTCCATCTCTCTGACTGTGGAAAGATTGGCTCCTTCTCAGTGCCTTTACTTTCCCCCAGGACTGCAGCTCCAGATGTTACAAAGGCAGGCTGCTGAACCACAGTGTCCAGGTCTGGTGAGGAAGGGGGGTTCTTTGCACCCAATCACAGTTTGGCTCAGCTATTCTGGTCACTCTGGGAAGTGACATGCTCCGAAGGACGAGAAGCTTCCACTTCCACTTACTTCCTCTTCCTCAAGTTTACAATCGGATACAAAGTAGTGACCAGAATGATATCGATGTAGGGATGTGCCCCATTAATTAGTGTTTTATCAGTTTATGTCTACTTAGTGATTGTCCTTTCTCCTAACTCCACAACACTATTAGAAATTTCTTTCTTCTTTTATTTTTAACATAAAGCCACAGTTTCTACATTTCTTCTCTGGCCAAGGTTTATTACTCTCTGTTATTTCTCTGCCATCTTAAGAAAATGTATTACTGATTCCTGAGGCAGCCTTTCCTGTTTCTTGTGGGAACACAAAACCAACCCTAAGGCTGTGAAAGGGAAATTGTCATAAGCTAGAGACCAGCTAGAAAGACATCACCACTCCATGATGCTTACTTAAGATAGAAAATGTTCTGTATCCGTGCATTGAAATATCACACTGTACCTTGTTCATCTGTACACACTTAAAACAGTGATTTGAAAGAGACCATGGGGGAGGTCTCCACTAGAAAGCTGCCCTGCTGTTTGGGTTTGGCAGGTGGAAATGCACAGCTATTACTGACAGGAAGATGAAGCTCTGACTAAGGCAGCAGCTCCCACAGTGACTGCTTAGACAGCAAATCTAAGTGAATTTCTTCTGAATTTACACTAGAAACTACTAGTTGTTTAATTAGAGGCTAGAGAGGTAAATACAGGCCAGGACCAGCTATTATACATTTTGCTTTCCAAGAGAAAGAAAAATACTGTGCCAAGACCCAATGAGCGCCCCCCACACACACACTAGTTCCCTGTGATGGGGTGGCATCATAACTTTCCCAAACTCCCAACAGCCTTTACAGCATGCTTAAATAAACCACATTAAAATCATGCAGATAACCTATTACCAGGAGGCCCTCTCCCTTTTCTCCATCATATTTAACACATGCTACAGCCAGAGTCAACCAGCAAAACGTCAGAAGACGCCCAAGCTTTTCCCTCTATACTTAGAATTCCAATATTGACACTCACCACACCCTATCATTAAAAGTATGCCAAGCCTAGTGGAAAGGCTGTTTCTCTTGGAACTATTTCTCTCCCATTGCTCTTAAGCATGCCTTGCCCCTTGCATTGTTTAGATCTGGAAAATGCAATACTGGCCTACATTTTTTATCGGAGTCTGGCCTGACTGGAAAGCCACATGGGAAGTGGCTGCTGAGACAGTGTCCCCTCCTGTGGTGAGCACTCTCCTAGATGTGACGTTATCTCTGTCTTCTTGGCTGAATGCTCCCCGTCACCTCACCTCGCCAAAAAGAGGTTTGGCTAGCCCCAATAACTACTCATGCTTGCCACAGAGCAGTGATGACTCCTTTCAGTCCTCCAGCATCAGCTTCCTACCTTATCCAACCTACCTAAGCATCTCTCCCTCCATGCCATTTCCTTTTTCTTAAAAAGACACTAAGGTGAACTTTTGGGTTGATTTTTCCCCCTTGTCATTTGGCTATCCTTCCCAACAGAGGACAATATCTCACTCGCCAATAAAAATTGTTAGAAAACTCAATACCTTCTTATAACCTACAAACTGGGATGGAGGACATCTGATATTGGAACCCTAGAACTCCTCGAGTCTTTGATTGTATTTCATTCTCCCTTTTACATGCTTATGGCTGTTAATGCTATTATCCAGCGTGATCCATCTCATTACGTTTTCTGCCTATAATGGAACAAACATAAAACACTATGGGTTCAAAAAGCACTTCAACTTGTACATGGTTAGGCCCTTTTGAACCAACTGTTGGCCTCTTGTTTGACTAGGTGTCAGGATGAATGTCCTGTTGGGACCTATGGAGTTCGCTGTGCGGAGACCTGCAGGTGTGTTAACGGAGGGAAGTGTTATCACGTGAGCGGGGCATGCCTATGCGAAGCAGGCTTTGCAGGCGAACTTTGTGAGGCGCGCCTGTGTCCCGAGGGGCTCTATGGCATCAAATGTGACAAGCGGTGCCCCTGCCACCTGGACAACACTCATAGGTGAGTGCCAGCGGCCCCTGGAGAAACCTTTTCTACTGTGAAGTTCTAACTTTAGTATTCAGGAGTTGGCAAGAATGGGCTCTCATTGACAGAAATAATCAAGTTGAAGGGCAACTTTTTTTTCATTAGGGACTAAAAGCTGTTGTTCAAAAGGCTAAGGTTATTGGTTATTTGTGGGTGTTAAGTTATTTTATCTATAGATTGGGACTGGTAAAAATGATTTTGCTGAGATGAACAGAACTTTTCCCTAAGAGAGAGATTATATGACATTCCCTTAGAAGCAAAGATACCACAGAGAGACAGGGGTTAAGCCAAATGCAAGATGTGAAACCATCACGCTCACTGCAGCATCTTTTACTTGACAGCACATCTGTGGAAGAAAAGAAAGCTACAGAGAGGAAGTGGGCGGGGTTTGGGAGAGTGCTTCACATGAGACTGTCACATGTGGAATAGCTTTCAGAACTGATTTCTCTGGAAAAAAAAAAAAAACCCTCATAGGGATCTTTCAGCTTAAAAAAATCTCTCCAAAAGTTTAGGAACAGGAAATCGCACTCCTGCCCACCCTACTGTGCCTTGTCTGTCCCTGAAAAGTATCTTCCTGCATATTCTTTTCTCTCCCCTTCTCCAAGGACCAGATACATATAACTTAGAATTCCCAGCCTGTTTGCAGACTTCTGGAAAAGATAAATTGGACAAAAACGTAGTATAGTGCGTAAGAGTTCAGACCTTTATTTGCATTCAGCACAGATGGTACTTCTTTTATACCTAGCCACATCATATCCCAAATACATAAGAGTTGGAGGAAAACAGAGGTGTGCAGTTGGTCTATTCTTTAAGCCATTATTATGAACAGAAGAAAAATGAACTTGTATTGTATTGTAGTGTGTGTGTGTGTGTGTGTGTGTGTGTGTGTGTGTGTGTGTGTGTGTAAGAAGTGTACTCTCCAAGTGATTTGAGTAACTTTGTTATGGTCAACTTTGGGCTTCCTTCCTTGGAACATATTGCTATCTCTTACATGAAACATTTAGATAAGTATGTAGGTAATAAGCTCTCTGCAAAGATTTATTATTTTTAACTTCCTGATATGTAAGGAGCTAGCATGATTAAACACAAATCATGAGTTTGGTTTCCTCTACAGTAAGGCAAGCCTCATGTAAGCACCACCACACTCGGACTGCTTTGTTGTGGGTGGATGCAACTGAAACCCAATAAGGCTGCAGACCTACAGAAAAGTGGACTCTGTTCTGAGAGGAACTGGAGAAGTATAGAGACTTGGCTTTGGTGGAACTGGGTGTCTCAATGCAGGTGGAGGGTGTTTTTGTTTTTTATTCCCCTTGATCACAGGACTGGGGTGCTCTTGACTTAGGCCCCATCAGACTAAATGTATATACTCCAATAAAGAAGTAGATGAGATTTTTTGACAATTACATAGATCAAAATAATATTGAAATGATGCCTATCAAATATTCAGAAGATTTAGAAAGAATTTAAATGCCCTTCCTCGTGAAAGCTATTTTAAAAGATTAGCTTTTTACAAATTTCTATTAAAGCTGGTTAAATGTGGATTACATGAGTCTATCACGTTGGCTACACAGCTGGAGTTGTCTATTAATTCTTATATCTTGAACATCTCTCTAAAATGTGGGGCCCTTCGGAGATAAAAAGGGCTTAGAATCATTGCTTTAATCGAAAGCCTAATTTGTTCCCTTATCGTCTAATAAAGCAAGCAGAGATTTGCCCTTATATTTAATTCATGCAATAAATTTATCCAAAAGCCTTTCCATGTAATTAATAATATATAATGCAATGTAAATTAGTAGTTTACATAGTGTCTAGTTCTGTGCCTGTATATATTGACATCTGAGAGTCACACATTTGAGGAGGAGTTAGTATAGGCTGGCATTAGTTACATCACAACAAACGCATGATGCCAAATTGAATAGCCTTAGCAGCTGATGACTTTTTAATGCATGGGCCAGGCTCAGCCTGGGGGTCTCCTTTGCTATTATCTGTAGGTTTGACTGGTAGACCTATGGGAAAATGACTGGTCCTGGAAATCCTCACTCCATGTCTGGCATTGGGCTGCATGACAAGAGTGACTAGGCACATGGAGTCTACAGAAGGGTAGCCTGGGCTCATTTTAGCCAACTAAAGGCAGCCACAAGCAGGGCAGTCTCTAACATCTAAATGCGTTTAAGCATTTGGTTATGTTGCATTGCCTAATATTCATTTGTAAGATGAATCAACCCTCACAAGCAGGCTCAAATTCAATAGGCTCTACTTTATTTTATTTTACTTTGAGACGAAGTCTCATTGTATATCCCTGGTTGACTTGGAACTTGCTATGTAGACCAGACTGGCCTTGACTTGGCCTCCACTTCTTTAGGAGAGTCCCTCCCAAAACTGTAGCCATTTTATTTTGTAATCCATTATTTAGTTGAGATTAATTTAACTATATTTACAAGTGACATTAATGTTTTAAATATTACTGAACCCAAAGACATTTTTACTGACCTAGACCTTCAGGAGGAAAACTAACTTTCATAGTGGAAATGATTTAGAACAAGAAAATAAAAGGAGTTTAATTAGACCGCACATAGCATATGTATACTAGCCCTTGTTAATAAGGACATTCAGTAGCCGTTAGCAATCAGTATGTGCCTTATTTTGTAAGCGCCACCTGTTCTAATTTGCTTTCCTGTTGTGGTGATAAAGACCATGACTAAAAGTGACTTGGGGAGGAAGAAGTGTGTTTCAGCCTCCACTTCCAGGTATTGGTCTGTCACTGAGGAATGTCAGGGTAGAAATCCAAACAAAAAGCTGGAGCAGAAATGATGAGGAAAGGGTGCTTACTGGCTCCATCTCTTTATGCTCACCTAACTCTGTTATATAGTTGGTACCCACTTGCCTAGGGATGGTGCCTCCTACAGTGGGCTGGTCTCTCCCATATCAGTCACCAATCAAGAAAATCCCTTACAGACGTAGCCATAGGCCAATCTGATTGAGTCAACTCTTCAATTGAGGTTTCCTCTTCCCAGGTGACTCTAGGTTATGTCAAGTTTACAATTAAAACTAACCAGGAGACGACCCAATTGTCATTGCATTTGAGTGCAGACCTCATATAAGGGAATAAATAAAAAAGAAATTCAATGACTCATTATGTTTAGTAAATATGTCTTTTGGGGGTTGGACCCAGGACCTCACACATGCTAGACAAGTACTTTATTACTGGTACAGTCCCAGTTCTTTTCATATTTTTTTTTTTATCTTGAGACAGAGTCTCACTGAGTGCCCAGGCTGACCTTGAATTTACAGTATGGCCCAAACAGTCCTGGAACCTGTAATCCTCCTGCCTCAGCCTCCTGAGTGTCTGGGATCACAGACCCATGTCACTAGCCTCAGCCAATATTATGCATAACTGGACTCCTGTTACAAATTAGCTATTAAATTGAAGAACTACTCTTTTAAATTAGCTATGATTATATGCATATATAAAATGACAACTATTTCCATATGTGCATAGTTATATTTTCATGTGTAAAGCAACTTGTTCTTTAGACAGAAAACAGGTATGGAGTATATTACCCTTCCACCTCCAACCTTCCACATCTAGGTCTCATTATCCATTAACTGCCTGAGTGAGAGCCCATTGAGTGCTTCCAAACTTCTCTGGTGTCCTGAGTGTAATTACAAAATGCTAATCCAGTGTCAATCATTCTGAGAACCAGTGCATTGTACTGCCACTCACAGAGGGCCCTTGAATATCACGTTCTCTGTCTGCCCCTCAGTTCACATTCATGTAGTAATATCTATTTGGTTCAGCATTAATGCCTATGTCATGAATAATATTTCTGACTTTTAATTGTAAACCATTTTCTACCAAAGAATGTCCTTTCCTTTGTCAGAGTTGAAGATAAAATAAAATGTTTTATTTCCTTTTCTCAATTATGAGGTTTTACTCATATAAATTTGTCGTTTTCGCTATCTTTTTTTTTTTTTTTTTTTTGGTTTTTCGAGACAGGGTTTCTCTGTGTAGCTTTGCGCCTTTCCTGGAACTCACTTTGTAGACCAGGCTGGCCTCGAACTCACAGAGATCTGCCTGGCTCTGCCTCCCGAGTGCTGAGATTAAAGGCGTGTGCCACCACCGCCCGGCTTGTTTTCACTATCTTGCTGACTTTGAATCACAGTGTAAAATCCTAAATTTTAGCACTTCCTTTTTGTATTGAGTCTTTCCTGAAGGATGCTAGCAAACTTCCTTTTCTTTCAGTTTCAAAACAGACTGACAATCCTGTGTTGTAGTCTGATTCTGCCATTACTACATATGTGAGCCTCCGAATAAGTTTTATCCTTTCCAGGCCTCAGTTTCCCATTTATGAAATGGGGCTGTGCCTGCCACTTTAGATGGTCATGGGAACTGAGGTAAATAATGCGTATAGATAGTTCAGCAGGGTAATGGCACCAGTTCAGTGCCTTGTAAATGCTAGCTGCTAGTGTCTGTATTCGCCTAAATTAACTTCACAGATATTATATATTTCTTTGGGATTGGAGGCAATTCCTTTTAATTTAAGACTAACACTTTTGAAACAAAGTTTAGAGGAAGCCCTGCCTTTGGACACAGGTACTGTGTCATGTCTCAGAGATGCAAGGGAGAAGCAGGGATTATATGAAAACCAGATCTGAAGTTGGCTATGTCCTTTTCATCCTTCACTCTACAGTTTTTGCTGTGAGCCTACTGTGTGCTGGGGACGGGCAGGGAAAGTGACTTGAGTCCTGTCCTCCTAGATCTTGTGGTGTTGCGGGGAAGAAAGATGTCGAGAGAAAGTAAGTCAGTACTACAGACTGAGAGGTGAGCTGAGGAAGGGAAGGATGCAGGGAAAGGGAACTGGATAGACCTGATTAAGTCTTTGTGGTTGGAGAAAGCTTCTAGGAAGAGGGGCTGTTTCAGCTGAGACTGAGGACGAGATGAAGGGAGAGATAGGTGAAGAGGAGAGGAGGTGCCTTCGAGGACACTGGAGCAGCCCCCATGGAAGCTCTTAAGTAGAGAACTCTGGGTGCCTCTGCAAGCTGAAGGAAATTCAGTGTGACTGAGTGTAGTGATAATGTGAGGACCGCAATGGCAGGCCTTTCATTGTCGGGTTGGAGAAGGGGCAGAAATGGCAGTGGCCGATGGCGAGGCTTCATGGCTATCTCAGGGTGGCTCTCTGTCTGGCTCCACAAGGACAAGCTAGTGAAGCCTGTTGTCTTGGGTAAGTTTTAGTCCCTCCTTCTTCACTCTTAAGAGGTCCTGGTTTAGGTAACAAATAGTACAGTTGTGTCAGCATATTAAACAGTATGGGTTTTATTTCAAGTGTTGTTTAGCAGGGAGCCTTTGACAAGCTTTAAGGAGGAGCTGTGGTGTGATTGATGCTTTAGATGACAAGGCATGTGTAGACACGGGGAGGAAGGTTGGAAGGCTTTTCAGTTCAGGCTTTGGCAAAGTGTAGAACAACGTAGGAGAGATGTGGATAGTCAAGATACAGTTTTGTGTTGGAATGGTTAAAGTCCTAGTAACAATTAGAGATGGGAGATGAGGCTGAAGGAGAGACCAAGAACAATTCTCTGCCCTCATCAGAGAAGTTTCCTCTTGCAGGGAATGGGAATGAATACAGAGACCCACCACTGGACAATGTGCAGAGTGAGAGACTTTGGAGCTCTCAGTCCTAAATGGGGTGTTTCATCAGACTTCTACCTGCAAGGCTCAAGGAGCTATTTAGAACAGAAGGAAAGAGTGTAAGAGCTAGAGGGGATGGATGTCTCCATGGAAACTGTCTTCCAGACACAGCAGGACTGATGCACATATAAACTCAGAGAGACTGTGGCAGCATACACAACATCTGTACAGGTTCAAACCAGATAGGGTCCCAGCACTGAAGGGAAGAGTGGACATGGAGTGCCCATCCCTAACCAAGAAAATATCTGCAATTAATACCCATTAGCAAAGGGGAAAAAAAATCAGTTTTCTCCAATGGATTTTCACTGGGTATATTAACCACACTCAGGGGCAGGCCCCATGCCCAGGAGTGATTGACCAACAAAAAAATGAACTCAATGCTATTTTTGTAAACATTTTGTCTAATTTTTCTTTGTTTGGGCATTTTTTTTTGTTGTGATGGTTTTTGCCTATTCATTTTGATTTCTGTTTGTGTGTTTCTTTTTTGTTTGTTTTAAAGAGAGCAAAAATACCCACAAAGTTGGGTGAGTAGAGAGACGAGGAGGATCTGAGAGTAACTGGAAGAAGAGAAAACATGGTTAAGATATATTGCATGAAAATTTCTTTTTAAAAGTTTAAAAATATAAATAAATAATAAAAAAATTTTAAGAAGAGTAAAAGAGAACAAGTCCTAGCTGTGTCCAGTAGTTCATGCTTGTAATCTTAGCAAGAGCCGAAGATCTTGACTAGGAAGTCAGCTTGAGCCATGTAGTAAGGTCCTGAATCAATGAGCAAGCAAGTGGACAGAAACACCAGCAAATCCCCAGGCAGAGGGATGTGGTACCACATACAGAAATACAGGTGACTAGGGCAGATACTGGGTATAGAAGAAGGGAAGAACAGGGCTCAGCCTTTGACACAGTAAGCCTGAGATGCCACAAAGATGCCAGGTATTTGCCCAAGGATGATGGGCAATAGATATATCCATACGTATGTAGATCTAAGTGTGTCTGAGACTCCAACCCTTGTCTTTTGCATCCAAACCTTCTCTACCCAGGAAATCTCAATTGTATAAATGTATTTAGGTTTTTCTTCATGTTTTCTGAGCAGGGTTGTGATGAACATCTAGCTTTTTTCCCGTGGATAGCTAATTATAGTAGGAATCTGAAAGTACATTAAAAAAATAAAACTTCAGAAAATGAAGACCAAAGCATCCAGTCTCCTGGCTTTTTCTGAAGGAGAGAGGAAATGAAGAACATTAGGTTATGGGGTATGGGGCTGGAGAGATGGATCAGAAGTTGACAGTACTTGTTCTTGCAAAAAAACCTAGGTTTGGTTCCCAGCACCCACACAGTGGCTCACAACCATCTGTAACTCCAGTTATAGTGTGTTCAAAGCCTTCTGCTGACCTCTGCTGGCACAAGGCATGCATATGGTGCTCATACATACATACAGGCAAAGCACTCATCTACATTAAAAACAAATAAGGTTATGGTGTGTGGCTGAGACCTCACTCACTAGGGGATTTTAGGTAGGAAGCTCTGTGCCTTTCCTAAGGTCACTCTGGTAGACAAGAGAACTAGCATTAGATTCTGACTTCACCACTACAAGTCCCTCACTGTCCCCCACCCCCAAAGAGTACAGATTCTGTGACGGTCCTTTAGAAAAGACATTTCCATTTAGCAAATGTCTGGATGGAAATTAGATTTTGTTGTTTATCCTATTCAAGGGGAGGGTTTGGGCTTCACGGGGCGGCGGGGGGCGGGGAGTGCATCTCTACACAGCTTTTCTATTGTCAGCAGAGTTTGATTGTCAAGGTTTTCCTGTGTCAAGAAGCACACATGTTTTAAGCCGGCATACCACAGAGTGCCGTATTGTGTCCACTCACTTGCATGAACGTCTTAGCACAGCTGATGTGCCCATTTGCTGTGGGGCAACAGCTGGCTGCCTGGCCTGTCAATGTGACTACTGTTCCAGGTGGCAGCTGCTGCGATACCACCAGGTAGATGGGTTGGGAGGAGAGGCTTGTTGGCAAGGTCGCTGCTTTTGGAATTCTCTGGCTATCACACAGTGTTCTTGGCATTGCCTGGAACTCTTCAGCGTGTCTCATAGTGCTGCTTTCTTATTGAGTTAGTGCTTTCAGTTTAAGACAATTAAAAAGAATTTTAGACACAAGGATATGGTTATTGTAGTCACTTGAGTAGGACATGATGCTGATTTCATTCACTGGTTCTGTATTAACAATTGGGTGCCAGCCAATTAATTAAACACACCACCATAGGAATTAAGTTTAAATCATGTTCACAGAATTACCTGCACATTTAGTGATTCTTGAGAAAGCGATATTTGTCCATGGCTGAAGTGTCATGTTTATCCCAGAATGACATGTTCTTTTCATCTGTGTCTCTCAGCTGTCATCCCATGTCTGGCGAGTGTGGCTGCAAGCCGGGCTGGTCTGGACTCTACTGTAATGAAACATGCTCTCCTGGATTCTATGGGGAAGCTTGCCAAGAGATCTGTAGCTGCCAGAATGGGGCAGACTGTGACAGTGTGACTGGAAGGTGTGCCTGTGCTCCTGGATTCAAAGTGAGTAACTTGGGCTCTGGGAGGCAGGAGAGGGATACACAGTGTGGAACAGATCAACAGCACAATTTACATGAGCTACCATCAAGTACAGTGAACGTGGTTAAACCATTCATAGCATTCATGAGAGAAGAACTGTCTGAGAAAGTTAACTCTAACATTCCATTGATGCCTGAGAACACTAATAAAACCATCAAGGTGTCATTGATGTTTAATATTAGAACTCATCAGGAAGTATGACCCATTATAATTATTCCTTGTGTAGTTATTTTATTGTGACCTATTAGCAACGTAGAAATAGTTTTTCCAATTGGTTATTATTAGTTATTCTTTTCTTTTCTCTGTGTAATAAATAGCCTAGGCTGTCCTGGAACTTGCTTTGTAGACCAGATTTGCCTAGAACTCACAGAGATCCACCCGTCTCTGCCTCCTGAGTGCTGGGATTAAAGGCGTGCGCCACCACCGCCCAGCCTAGTTATTATTTTCAACAGTTTCTATTTTAATTCCACAAAACTTAAAGACACAACATGCATCAGTTAGCAATTATGATACATTTGCACACTGCAGTCAGTTGCACGTGGTTTTGAAGTCTGTTTGAGAATGCAGCTTCTGCAAATGTACCTGTACAACAAGAGAGCAGAATTGTGCCTTTGGTCCCTAGGACTTTCTTAGCTATTGAAAAGGGGAAGTGGTGGCTGTGCTTTATTTCCTCCCCTTGAAAAGATAGCATTGAACTCTGTCAAGTGTTGACGGTCACTCCAGGGCACATGGTGCAGAGAGAGTGGGCCATGAAGTCGTAGAGCCAAGAGGATCTTTCTAGAAGTTTCTGATCAGAGTCATATCCTTTGGCTGACCCCTGAATTAACCTGCTCTTAAGAGCCTTTTGTGTTTTTGAAAAGAGATGTCCCTCAGTCACCTTAGGTAGCTCCGTTCTGTGTTTAGTTCCTACTGTTGGATAAATTGAATTGTACCACTGGCTGAGCGTTGCTTTGATTCAACCATTAACAACATTACATATCATACAAAGAGACCCACGAAGCATTTTGAAATGATGTGCAGTTTGTGTTTTTATTTTTGTTGACAATAATTTTACAGTTATAACTTATTTTTATGTATCTACTTGCATAACCAAGGGAGAAAGTTTTGTTTGGTTGTTCTGTTAGGAAGACAAATCTAAAGAAGTCAGCAGGTTTAGGGCATGTCCCATTTAATGTTTTATCACAATCGTGGACCAGCCAGTGTTGCACTTGAATAGGTACAATTTACATGAGGAATGGTATTATAGCAACTTTCAAAAGCATGGAGTGTTAAAATTAGAGAGAACGCACAATTAGCATTGCTGCGGTATATTTTTGTTTGCGCTGGCATGGTTTCAGTTGGAAAAAAATAGCTGTGTTTTGCTGTTTGTGCTCATCTAGGGAATTGACTGTTCTACTCCATGTCCTCTGGGAAGCTATGGGATAAACTGTTCCTCTCACTGTGGCTGTAAAAATGATGCTGTCTGTTCTCCTGTGGATGGGTCTTGTATCTGTAAGGCAGGTAAGAGCATGCTTGTGTGAATCCTTTATTAGACTCCGGTCCTCTCACCTCTAAGAGTCACCGCAAGGACACACTGAAGAGGGCTCTAGCTCTAAAGCCACTAAAATTGGGGTGACCTCATCGTCCCTTATCCCTCCTGAGTCCAGGAAAGAAACTCATATTTGGTCATCTCTGAAGTGGCTGCCAGCTTTCGAAGTCTGGGTCCATGATTTTGGGAAGGGTAAACAAGCAGACGTGTCTATGCCCCCAAACGGCCTGACTTGGAGGCATGACAAGAAATGCAGCCAGCACAGATTTTATGTGTGGCCCAGAGTGTGTCCTCCATAGATGCAGCCAGGATCTTGGAAACACATTTTTCATGGTTAATGGCTACTACTTCAAAGATGGGGTTATTCTTCCAAGAACAAACCTTCTACTTCCTCCCATATAAATAAACAAAGCTTATCATTCTATCCTGAGCATCACACAACATTAAAGGTGACCTCACTCCACATCCCTTCCCAGTAGCCCAGGGGTGCTTCTCAGTGTTGGCATCCCTGACCGATCACACGGCACAATTGGCTGCTTGGTTCCTTGGGGGTTCCTTTTCATTTCTGGTGGAGGCCTTTTGTGGCAGAGCCAAGGCTGTCTGCCACTGCTGTGACTGGGGCTGGGCAGCACTGTTACGCATCTCCAAGATGTCTCTAAAGGGAGATGTGGCTTGGAAGGGCTTAGCAAAGCTCCCGGTCATCTTTGTTTTTCTCACACGCTCTGTCGTTCTTGTCATGTAGGCTGGCACGGGGTAGACTGTTCCATCAGCTGCCCCAGTGGCACATGGGGCTTTGGCTGTAACCTAACATGTCAGTGCCTCAATGGGGGTGCCTGCAACACCCTGGATGGGACCTGCACCTGTGCCCCCGGATGGCGAGGGGAGAAATGTGAACTTCCCTGCCAGGTATGTGTGCTCTGGGTAGCCATGCCCGGAGGACTATGCAGCAGGGTTGACTTCTTTGTGCAATTTGTTGTTTGTTTGTGTTTGTTTTTCCTGACTGAAGGTGAATGAGTGTGACCCAGTCTTCAGTAACTACTACAAGAGTGCAAGTGGACAGAGGCTCGGAAAGGGATAGAGTGGAAGTCAGTTAGGGAGGCTTTCAAGAATGCCCCCTTCTTTCCTTTCATCCCTCTCTGTTTTCCCAGCCCCCACTCCAGCATTTTTAGTTTCTTACACACTCATCTCTGGGGTGCAGCCAGGCAGCAGCATTGGTCAAACACCAGTGTATGCCTGTCAACTATCCGCGTATTTTGTTTCCATTATAATGGAAATCTGCAGGCTTTGGGGTGGGAAGTGACAGGGGGCTGAAAAGGGGGCGGTGGCTGGTGTCACAGAAATGTGCATTGAAGTGATGAAAGAAGGCTTGGAAACAACCTCGGTTAATGTAAATATTTCTGGAGGCGCAGAAGTCTCCTCAGCACTCACTCCCTTCCCTTGACCTAATTTAGAGACATGCATCATTGGAAGGTCTCCTCTCTAGGTGCTGCAGACTGGCTGAGGGTGGAGTGGGAAGGGAATTCTGCAGCGACCTGTTGCATGCTTGCTTTCCAAAGCACTTAACTGCTTTCTTCCCTGTACGCACCATGCTTTCTTCTTGAGCCAACAAGCATTCTATCAGCAGTGGCATATGTTCTCTTCCCCGAGGATATCTTCTGATAACAATGCGACCCCCTGAACTGGGCCATTTCATAGACAGGGCTTCCAAGGGACTTCTCTTTCCCCCTCTGGGCATCCATCTTGTTAAGTACAACCCATTTCCCAAGGGGGAAAGGATTCCGGCCCTGCATTATTCTGTGCTCCCCAAGGCTCTCTTTGCAGTTTCTCTTCAGACCAATGGGCAGATTAACAAAGCTCCACTGGACTGTTAGGTGGTCTTCTGCTTCCTCATTGTGGACAAAGTGGAAACCCCAGTGCAAGCCGTCCATTGTTTTGCATTAGACGTATTAGTAAATCAGGGAGATCTGGCAGTCCAGTGGCTTCTGTTATAACAGAGCTAACTGCTGTGCAATCCTGTCAAACCTTAGTGGAGCCTCATAAGTGGTTCAGTTGGTTTCTTTGCTTAATAAATTCTAGACAAATGATTATGTCACCTAACACCTGCTGCCTGATAATGCTGTTTCCATGTCCCCAGCCTCAGTCACTGGGCTGTTTTCCTCAGTGTTTGGGTGACACAGAGAGGGTTGTAGTTCCCTATACCATTTCCTAGGATCTGGGGTCAAAAATAAGTTTTCCCTACAAATAAAACATTTCCATTCTTCTTCATGAACAACTGGTCATGCCCATCCACCAACAGCCTCCTCTTTATTGGGCCACTTGATAGTAGCATGCACATCAGGGGCAGATGAGGAGGCTGCCAATGTAATATTTATTTACAGTCTTAAATCATAATGTTCTACACAGTTTAGACTTTTTCTTGGAAAGGAAGATAGTTATTAGAGAAAATAACAACTGATTTTCAGTCTTATTTATTATGTCATGTATCCCACTGACAAGAGCTTAGGGAAATGAACTTAGTTTATATGTAACATCTATGTGTCCATATCTATGTATCTATGTACTTATCATCTATATATCTGTCTGTCTGTTTAGTGTGTGTGTGTGTGTGTGTGTGTGTGTGTGTGTGCGCGTGTGTGTGTGTATGAGCACATGTATGTGTGCATGTGTATCTTTTTTATGTGGACAAAAACTTCTCTTTCCTCTAAGGCAGAGAATTACAGGGAACACTGAACTATGTTGTAAGAATAATTAGAGACAAATGAACATATTTTTTTGCAAGTTTCATAATGAAAGCCTCTTTTAGTCAGTTGGCATGCTTATATTACTATTGTAGTTTGTATTATATTATATTATATTATTATATTATATTATTGTATGTATGCATCATATATTCGTGCTGACATAGTTGCTCCCACCATGCACATCTCCCAACTATTGCATCAAACATAAGTTAGAGTTGAGGTGATTTTAAAATGCTACCCACGCAGCTTGCATTTTGCATCATGGGAGAGGTGATGTGATGCATGTTCCTAGGAAGTATCAGGACTTTTGTGGTTTGCTGTCGTGGGGATACTTAGGTTGGTCATCGCCAGCTTTGATGTTCCCTTCCTTGCAGGATGGCACCTATGGGCTAAACTGTGCTGAGCGCTGTGACTGCAGCCATGCAGACGGCTGCCACCCCACCACAGGCCACTGCCGCTGCCTCCCTGGATGGTCAGGTACGAGCTTAGGGCCAGTGTTTGAAAGAAATAACCAATGCTTTAGTATCTAGTGGTGTTGCCTGCTCCTTCAAAGAAACACACACAGGTCACTTTTTCAGAAAAAAATAAAATGTGGTAAAGTCCCCAGCAAGTTTTTCATCCATGAAATGTTATGTGTTAGGTGTGATTAATCACTCACCAAAAGCAGCCAGTTTCATTGAGCTTAAATGCAAGATCTTACTGATAGAATGTAGGGCAGCAAGATTTCTGTGGTGTATTTTGAGTATTGACAGAGAAAAAAATTTAAAGTAAGTCCCAAGACTATAATTAGAATCATCATATAGATAAAACTATTAACTACTACTAATATTATTCATATACAAATATTAAATCTCATTCCTTGAAATAAAAGTTTGAAAACTTTATCTTCCTTAAATTTTTGAGTCAAGGCAAATTCATGTTATGATTAAGCACAAAATTTCTAACCATGGGGTAGAAACTCCTCCTTATTTATGTGGCTCCATGACTTCAGCCAAGAAGTTTATCAGGTGAATAGTGGTCCCGGAAGAAGAATGATGTCTTTACTTACGGTGTTCAGGTTTGCTTGGACATTTAGTGCCATCTTCAAAATCTGTAAATCATGAGCGAGAACATCACTCTTCTTGCAGGACTACTTTACATCCTCACCAGCAGCATCTGAGTGTTTTTATATCCCCACTACACATCTGTCTTTTGGGTGACATCCATATCTGTGGGTGTGAAGTAGTACCTCTTTGAGGTTTTGCTTTGTGTTCCTCTGGTGGCTGAGGATGCTGAGGATCCATCATCTGTACACTTATTGGCCACCTGTAAATCTTCTTGGTAGAAATATCTATTCAGATCCTCCATTAATTTTTAACTGAGTTATTTTTCTTTATATCTTTGAGTTCTAAGACCACATTATATTAATGCTCTTTACCAGACATGACTTGCAAGCGTTCCTTCCCATTTTCTGTTTTTTTTCCTACTATTTTCATAGCATTTTTCCAGTGGAAGTTTTTATTCTGATAAAGTCTACCTTGTCTAACTTTAAAATGTTGTTCCCTTGTGCTCTTTGTATCAGTTTTAAGAAATCACTGCCTAACACGGGACTGCTGAGATTTATTCTTATGTTGTCTTCTAAAGTTTCTAAAACTTTTATACTTAGTTTTTTTATTTGTTTGTTTTGAGACAGGGTTTCTCTGTGTAGCTTTGCGCCTTCCCTGGAACTCACTCTGTAGCCCAGGCTGGCCTCAAACTCACAGAGATCTGCCTGCCTCTGCCTCCCGAGTGCTGGGATTAAAGGCGTGCGCCACCACCGCCCAGCTATACTTAGGTTTTTGATTCACTTTGAGTTAATTTTTTTTTTTTTTTTTTTGGTTTTTTCGAGACAGGGTTTCTCTGTGTAGCTTTGCGCCTTTCCTGGGACTCACTTGGTAGACCAGGCTGGCCTCGAACTCACAGAGATCCACCTGCCTCTGCCTTCCGAGTGCTGGGATTAAAGGTGTGCGCCACCACCGCCCGGCTGAGTTAATCTTTTATATACTGTGATCAGGGGGTCAAACTTCATTCTATAACCAGTGACCTCAGCACAGTTATTTGAAGACTATTCTTTCCCCCACTGACTGTCTTAACTTCCTTGCCAGAAATCAGTTTCCCATAGATGTGAAGCTTATTTCTAGTCCATTCCATTGGTCTGTATGCTTGTCCTCACACAGGTACAATTCTTCCTTGGTTATGGTGACTGTGTAGGAGGTTTGAAATTGGGAGAAGGGTGAGCATCCCACCCTTGCTTCCTTTTATGGTTGTCTCGGCCATGCCGGATCCCTTCAATCTAAAATCCCCACATGGCTTTTAGCATTTATATACCAGTTTCTGCATGGAAATTTAGTGGGGTTTAGCTGATAGATTAATTTGGGGAGCTTTGGCAACTCAGCTGCATTAAGTCTTCAGATTCACAAGCATGGCCTATCACCAGCAAACCCTCAGAGGGATCTGTTGCCCCCCCCCCCCCCGCCCCACAAGTTTGCTGTGAGTTTCTTTGGTTGTGGGTAGAAGAAAACAGAGGTGGAAGGTCACATTTTAGTGCCTTAGAGCCACCTTGTTGGATAGAAGAAGCTGGTACAATGACCTCATTTGCCGTCAATAGGAGTGACCCATGGAGTCAAGGTCCCTGTCCCTCTTGTTCCCTCTTGACTTGCGAACTTGGCTTTATAGTACAAAAGTCTCTGTCACCTCTCCATCACTGATGTTGATGCTGGATCTTGTCAGGCATTAAATCACATCTGTGACTTCACCAGGGTTCCAGGGTTCCATTTGCAAATGGATGGACTGCTGTTAAATTATCAGTGACCTCAGTGAGGCAAAGAAACACTTCTAATCTGGTAAATTCAGATCAAGACTAACAGAGGCCACATTATCTAATTTGGGCCCTACTCTACCAAACCTACGTTTGTCTTTTAAATACATAGAGAGTAGGGGGGTGTCCCTGGACATAGGGGTCACAGCTTGGGTGTCAACCTACTCTGATGATTTAGAACCAGCCTGTGAAAGGAACACCCTAGTACACATGAGAAAAGCAAGAGATGACTTGGCTTCAAGCCAGTCAAAAAATGTGTTCCTGGCATTCCACAGTCTGGGTCATGGGGTAAGACAAATTATCCCATCTGGCCTTAGACCTACCAGGCTCCTGTGGGAATGCACTGGCTTTGCCACACAATGTGATCTTGTAATCCCCTGCCCATCTGTGACCAGCCTGCTTCCTGCTTCATGGCTCTCTGGCTCTCTGGCGCTCTCTCTCTCTCTCTCTCTCTCTCTCTCTCTCTCTCTCTCTCTCTCTCTCCTTTGTCTCTTTGCTTTATAGCCTGTGCTTCAGTCTCTATTGCTCTCAGGCCAGCCCAGGGGTCCCAATGCCTCATTTCTCCAGGCCTTCCATGGGCCAGGGTGTGTAAATAGTTGTCCGTCCCTGAGCCTGCTGAGAAGTTGTTGCCCCACACTCAAAGAACACATTTGACACAAGCAAACACGTGGGGGGGAGGAGACAGTCCCAGAAAATTTAAAAACAGATCACATTTGGAATGAGAGTTGGGTTGCTTTTTTCTGAACAGAAAGAACAGAGTCTGTGTAATATTTATACGGGCATCATTTCATTGTCAGCCATGAACAGACTCATGTTTTTCACTGATAAATTTGGTTTGAATAAGTTCCTTGTTAAGACTTTTCACAAGAAGGCTTTGCTTCTCACTGGGGAGCCAGCTCTCAGCCAAATCATTACCCTGAGCCCATGGAGGCACGTGAATCTGCCTCCTTTCTTCTCTGTGGCTGAAACTGCTCTAGGTGACAAGTTAGGGATCACTTGCTGGAGAGGGTAGAGTCTGATGTAACAGGGGCGTGTCCTCAGTGAACTGCAATGCAGGGCCTAGGCTCTTCCCCTGGCCACAGTAACAAAAGTGGTACAAAGTGTTCAAGGGTGGCATCCCAGAGCATCCCAGGCAGAGGGGGTAGTGAGGGGACATTTGAAGACATTAGCCACTTAGACTGAGCTGTCATCTCATCTTAAGAAAGTCTGGTATCTTAACCCATAGTCATCACCACTCAAAACTTCGAGGTGTTGCCTCAGGTTTGTATCTTCCTAAAGGAGCTGAGATTTTTAAAATAGGGCTAGGGACTATGGCTCTTGACCAGGGGAGGGAAGGCATTGTCAGCTCAGGTGGCATGACTCCATTCAAATTATACATGTCTGTGTATACACATAATAACAATTAAATCAAAAGAGGCTGTGAATTTGAGAGGGAGCCAGCAGGGAAAGACAGAAAGAGGGGTTTGAGGGAGGAAAAGGAGGGAGATGAAATGATATTATTATATATAATTTCAATTTTTTTAAAAAATTGAGGAAAATAGGTTTACAGATGTTAGCATGTCTTACCTAGGTAGAAAATGTAATACTGTGGCTGAGCAGTGGTGGCACATACTTGCAATTCCAGGACTCTGGAGGCAGAGGCAGGTGGATCTCTGTGAGTTCTAGGCTAGGGTCTACAGAGTTCCAGGATAGCCAGAGCTATCACACAGAGAAACCCTGCCTTGAAACCTCCCTCTCGCCAAACATTGTGAAAGTTAAGCAAAACCCAGAGTGCATTTGATATTCCAACCTATCTTTCCAAAGTTAATGCACCATTTTCTCAAAGAAAGGAATGCACGTTTATAATATGCAGATATTTAAAACTAGTTTATTGACGTTTTCAGCCAATAGGTTGTTTTATCTGAAAGAAATAGACCTCATTAGAAAACTCTGGGGCCTATGTTACTCTGTAACACCATCAAGGATATCTAGGCTGTGTCTTAGCTTTGTACGAATGAGTATACACACTGCACACATTCATGTGCACTCACATACCATATATGGCATGTGTACAAACACATTCCACACTGTTATAAACTGAAACCAGCTTTTCAGAAATGATTGAGAAATTCCAGATGAAACATAATTAGTTTTACATAGATAGACATGTACAAGTATATGCAGTTTTCCAGAGTAGTAGTAGAGTGACGGGCTTTATAAAGTATTTCCTAAAAACCAGTAGAAACAGGTTGATGTTTCTTCCTTTCTGTTCTGGGTTCAGTCAGCCAGAAACACCTATTCACTGAGCATTACAGCTAATCACCATTTAATTCCAGCTGTCTGAAAACACGTGTGGTCTGTGGCCTGGTTCCCAGCTCTGGCCAAGATCACTGTCACCTGGGAACTCTTTCCACTTGCGTATTCTCAGTCATAATCTAGCACCTACTGAATGGGAATTTGGAGGGTGGAAGGGGCGGGGTGGAGAGGAGGAAGCTCTCACCAGTCCATGAAGCATTTTTTTTTTTTTTTTGGTACAAAATTTGAAAAGCTTTGGAGATCTCTCAGCATGCTTTCCTTGGCATATGGGGAAGAGCTGCATGTCTGCCAGGGGCACTTGTCTAGTATACTACCTGCACACCGTGATTTGACTTGTCCTTTATGTCATTTCAAAAGTTATCCTAGTAGCCCAGACTGGCACTCTCCAGTCCGTTTAGTGGAATCTGGTACATCTTATCACCCTAATTATTGATGATAATGGGGCCCAGGGACCATTTCTTGACAGAAGCCTCATACCAGTGACCAAAGAAATGAAAACGCTCAAAGATGTCTTCTTCGTACTAGAACAAGAAATTAGAACACTGTCTTAGTTAGGGTTTCTGTGAAGAGACACCATGACCATGGCAACTCTTATAAAGGAAAAATTTGGAATGGCTTACAGTGCAGGTGTTTAGTCTTTTATAATCATGGCAGGAAGTACAGCAGTGTACAGGCAGACATGGTGCTGGAAAAGAAGCTGAGAGTCCTACATCTTGACTCGCAGGCAGTAGGCAGAGAGAGAGAGAGAGAGAGAGAGAGAGAGAGAGAGAGAGAGAGAGAGAGAGAGAGAGAGACAGCCAGGGCCTGGCTTGAGCATCTGAAACCTCAAAGCCCACCCCCAGTGACAAACGTCCTCCAACAAGGCACACCTACTCCAACAAAGCCACACCTCCTAATAGTGCCACTCCCTATGGGGGCCATTTTCTTTCAAACCACCACAAATACTAAATTGGCAGAAAGGGGGTTAGGATATCACATCAGCCCTTGAGCCCCTAGGCAAATGAATGGGATGATCAAGACATGGTATAAGAAGGAGATGGGACAGCAGAATGAAATCAGAGGTAGGGTGCTCACCTGGGCCCAGCCAGGAACGGGGGACTTGGAAGGAGAGCCCTATGGGGATGTTGATGACCAGAGACCAGCTTCTCCATGGCCCCCAGGAAGGAGAACTTGTCAGCCTTTCTGTCCCAAACACCCACTGTGACCAGTGGTGCAGATGAAAACTACCTTCAGGGACTCATCTATCTCAACGCAGCTCTCTGGCACCTTAGCCCCTCAGTGGTGCTAAAGGTTACCTTGAGGGCCTTGCAAGGGTGGCATCCCAGAGTCACCTAAGTGGGAATCCAAGTTCAAGTCAATAACTACACGAAAGGGTTTAATCAACATGCAAATGCCCAATTAACCACAAATGCAAATGACCCACTTCTGGGACCTTCTGGGCCTAGGCATGTTGTGTGTGTGTGTGTGTAGGTATCCATCTGTCTGTCCCTCCCTTGATGGACAGAAGGCTCTCACCCTGAAGTGAGAATGGCTACAGAAAAGCCCCCAGCTTTCCCACTCTGCCCTGCAGCCTGCTCTTGGCTCTCACCCAGGGCTGTACTCAGACAGGCAGTGCTTGCCAGCTTGTTGGTCTTGTTGCTACAGATGTGAACCTCCCTAATTTCTATGACTGAGAGGGACTTTTTTGTCAACAACCAATACAACGGTGTGATTTAATAACCACAAGTCGGGTGTCTCTGTGTTCTCTGCTGGCATTATGGTTGGGCACGGGGAGTGGAGAGACAGAATAGTACCAACTCCTCTGTTCTGTCAAGAAAGATGAAGTATGGACAGAGGTGGTAGGTACACTGGTGAATAATTTGCCTATATCGTCTGTGCCATCACTTTGAGGATGATGTTAGAAATTAGGAAACTAGCAAGTTTGTGACTAAACAGCGTGGCTCTTCTACAATCACCTCCCCCAATTAGCATTAACAAATATCTCTTTTTCACTCTAGTGTGTGTTTAATGGTTTGCTGCCCAGGGTCAAGCCATTAAATCAAAATCATTTTCTTTATTTTCCAACATTCCAGATATTGCAATATTGGCATACTGGGTATGAAAGAGATGAGGACTTGGGGCTACATCTTTGAGAAGGGGAAATAATGACATCCTAGATGATTTATTTACTACATTCATGCAATCACAAATGCCCAGTGAATGCCGGTTTCACATCGAGGCCCCTGGCTTAATGCATCAGGCATTAAATGCACGAACACTTCTTTAGTGCTGCTTAAGCTGAAGTTTATCACGGTCATTCAGCCATTGCCTAGCAACTTGAGAAGGCTATCAATGGGCTCTTTGTCCCCAGTCCTGGCAAAAACAGTCCCTCGCAGATCTCCTTATCAGCATTGGAAAATTTATCAGAAAAAAAATGCTTCCATTGAGCAGATCTGCCTGCAAATAGAAACCCACCCTCTTCCCATCAGCCCCTCTTCCAAATAGTTTAGGAATCGTCTCCAGAAACAACTAGTTTTGAAGTTTTTGTCTGTTCCTTGGTGGATATCCCAAAGAAATCATCTTAGAGTATTTCATTCTTTTTCTATTTCTCTTTAGTTGGGGGTAACAGCTCCCAGCCCCTGAAAGTTAGCCTTTCCCATTCCGGAAGGAAACGGTGCTTGCACCCATGTGGACTGTGTCTTGGCTTCCTTCCTGCTCTAGCTTTCATTCTTCCGAGCCCTCACATTCAGGGCAAGCGCTCTCCCACGACTCACTGGGCCACATCCTCTCTGCAGACATCCCCACAGACACACTGAAGCACCGGACAGACATACTGACACACTGACATACTGAAAGCACACTCCTCTTCATCTAGACACACTGGCACCCAGGGCTAACCATTACACTCCATATGCGTCAGTTTCCAGACCGCACAGCCAGGCTCTCTCGATCTCCCAGCTGACAGAGTGAGTTGTTTGGGGAAGGGAGAGGGACAGGGGAACTTTCCATTCGCAACTTCTCCACTGGTCTCCAGAATTCTTCCCCTGCGGTTGGTTTTGTTCGGTGCCTGTTCGTTTTTCTCCCTTGTCACCTCCATAATCTCAATTTGTCACCCGACTTTTTGTCTTCAAGACTCATCTCTTACACCTTCATCCACTCTCCTATAAAGCACAAATTCATCTATGCTACCCCTCATTGGGTCTCTGCTAATGTCGTGTGGTGCAGGGGTGGGGTCTCTCCCTCCACAACATGGTGCTCTTAGCTCTTCTTTATGAGTCCATGGCTGTCCACACGCTTTGCTTGGTATTTCTAGTTCCTAAGTTCCAGCTGCTCTAGCTTTGGTAATTCCTGAAGGATTTCTGCATGTTTCTTGGGACTCTGAGTCTTGTAGTCACTATTCCCTCAGCCTAGAACTATTTTTCCTCCTTCCTTGGTCCAGTTCACTGGACAGAGCTGGGGGTATGTCCCAGGGCCTTATCATCTGGAGTTAACTCTTTTGGAGAGTGTCTCATCAACAAGCCAGCATTGGCTGGACTCCCAGAAGGCATATCGACTTAAATTATTTTTCATCTTTGGCAAACAAGGAAACAAGAATATGTTGTGTAGGATTCTATCAGAGTTGGGAAGTATGAGATCAATAGAAATGATGAGAGGAAGGGGTGTTAAGCAAACTTACCACTCGTTCGACACCTCCTCATCTTGGAGCATGCCTCACTGCAGGGCTGTCCTTACTCAGCTCCCCAACCTGCTGCTAGGACGTGATTCAAAGAAACACTTAGCCAGGACTTAATTGTGACTCTCACTGCCTGACATTTTACAATTAGGTATTTATTTCTTCGACTCTCAAAGGGTGTGCCTTCTTGCAATATTAATAATCCTTAGAGAAAGAAGATCCCAGCAATCATAGATTTAGCATGCTCTTCCCTGAATATATAATGGAAGAAGAGATGGCAAGAGGTACAGAGGGTCTGAGGAGAGGTAGGAATGTGGGATAAAGGATGCTGCAGAAGGAAGACAGCATCCTACTTTTCTATGGACTTGTTTCATCTCTGATACTTGTCTTGAAATAGATTAGGCATTAATATATGCAAAATGATGACTCTTTTACTGCAAAGAAGAGGAGAAGAGAGCTTGAATTTCAAAGAAAGACTAGAAAATGGAAAGTTTATAATTTAAATTCAATGGAAAGATTCCTTCACAATCCTAAAACTAAAGAAACCAAAGTTATTTAAAAAACAAATTTGGTTCTGCTGAAATATGTTTATATGACTGGAGGCAGGCAGTCTCTGGAACAAAATGAGGGGTAAATCGTGTGAAACATAGTGTTTCATTGTTTGTTTGCTTTTTTCCCAATGGATTTCCTGGCGGTTCCATGCTTTTACTTACTTTTTCATGCTTTTTACTTACTGGAAAATTACCTTGATGAAGCTGATCATGACAGATGCGTGTGCTAACCAGCTGGACGAATCTCTTGAGGGAAGAGGAATCAGATACTGAGCATAGGATCACTTAATTTCAATCACTAATCTGGCCTTCAGCCATTTTTCATAACTAGCTTTGTGTGCTTATCCACAAATCATGATAACCTATAATATTCAACGCCAGTATGATGGCTATTCTTGGCTGTCAACTCGACCACATCTGGAATTAACTAAAACCCAAATGGCTGGGTATACCTGTGAGGGATTTTTTTCTCTTAGGTAAGTCATTTAAAGTGAGAAGACCCCTCTTTAATCTGGGCTACATCTTCTGGTGGCATCCTATATGAAGGACATAGAAGAAGGAAGGGCTTGATCTTTGCCTGCTTGTTCTGACTCTCACTGGCAAGTTTATTTCTTCACTGACACAAGAGTCTACCTCTTTGAGATTCAGGCGTATACTGAGACATCCAGTTTTGGGACTGAACAACTACTGGATTCCTGAACTTTCTGTTGGTAGACAGCCAATGCTGGACTAGCTGGACCACAGTCTATAAGACATTCTAGTAAACTCCATATATATGCATATATATGTACATATATATGTATATATATAATATATATATTAGAGATTACACACACACACATACACACACACACACACACACACACACACACACACACACACACACACACATGGATTCATTCTATCAGTTCCATTCCTCTAGAGAACCATGACTAATACAGCCAGTATATACTTTGGACCTGAAGTGTATTCCATTCCGTTATGGCTGAATGTAAGTGTAATATGATTTGGCCAATAGCTGATAAATTAGCTCACCTTAAATGGCCAAGTCTCATGCTTCAAACCCCATTCCACATAAAAAAGTACTAAGAAATCAGAACTAATTTTCAGTCTGATTATAAGGTTAGCTGAGTAATTACTTGGGCTCTATTTCCTCAGGCTTCTTGTTGAGATTAGCCTGAATGGATCTGGGTCAAAATGCCCAGGGACATCAGGATCTGTGAAGCAGGTGGTCCCTTACTACCTTGGCTGTCAAACAGGAGCCTTGGCTTACGGTGGGGATGGAAAACCTGAATTTGAATTGAGAGAGAAGCCCCAGGCAGGTTACTCTTGTGAGTACTTTCTTCAGACACAAAGCAAAGCTTACATTCTTGTAGCCTGTGCCTGAGTTCATTGCTGCTCTGAAGGCCTTATGGTTCTGTGTGGTATAGGTGTTGGTTAAAAAAAAAATCTGCTGAGTCTCCACAGCTGGCGCTTCATTTTCAGAGAGTGTTGAATTTGCAAGTGGGTCTCCGCTTTCCAAAAGACCTTGAAAAGTGGGATGTGTGTGACCACAGGAAAGAACAGCAAGCAGGCCCACATTTTATTTACTTATCCTGTGGGAGACATTTAGCTCCTGGTTAGTTTTATATCCAGAACTTGTTTCCTCTGGAATAAAAGTCTGTTGCTAATCGGAGTTGGACACAATGGGGTTGTGCCTCACTGGCCAGTCTTTGCCAAGCTAAGGGCTTCTCTGGAGGATGGACATGGGGACAGGAAAAAGCAGAGATTTATTATTTTACAGAAATGGCTTTATACCAGCTGGTAACATATTTATGGTCATCTACAGTGCCTTCCGTATCAAGTTTGGGGCACAATAACCTTTCTCCCAAAAAGCAGGCAAAATGTGATGTGGCCTACCCAGCATCCTCCAGGCAGGGTCGCTGTGAACTTTCTGGAATACTGGATTGAGCATGTCCTCACCGTGTTCTCACTTGTTCTGAGGCTGTCAGTCATCAGTGCAGCCCTAGTCAGAACCCTTCCCTTTGCAGGGGAAAGGCTCTGAGAGTTCTGATGTAACCAAGAGATCCCTGTTGTATTTCAAATACAAATTTGCAAAACCCTCCTTTGCCTCCGTGGATGCCTAGCTTTATTTTTATTCTTGCAGACTCAGCTTCCTGTAGGAATTTGTTTATTGGGTCATGACTGATTTAAGCTTTCTTTATTTCCCGAACAAAAACTTAAATAGTGCCACACAATTTCGCAACAGTGACTTAGACCTCCACATTATTGGCTGTGATCGGCTGCCTCTATCTGTCCAATGTGAAATGAAATTGTTAAGGATGAAGTTGGTGATACATATGAGCATATCAGCATGTCTAGCACAATAGATCATTGAAATATTTTAGGATTGTGTTTCCTTTTTTACTACCCAGTCGGGCTTCCTTCACATAAAAGAATTTAATCATTTTTGTGCTTTGCCTGATCATTGTACACTTTGCTCATTTCTTTGTAAAAACAAAGAATGGGGGGGCATAAATAGGAAATCAATAGTCTTTTTTTGGGTGGGGGATAAAGTTTGCCTTCAATAGACAGAGCCCTTGGGCTTCCTGTTGCTTCCTTCTATTAAAGAAGAAAAAAAAATCAATGTGGTGAAAGTGTTCTCTCCTTGACAGCATAGGAAGGAATTCCGGGTATTCATTAATGTTAGGATGATTCTGTGTACTGGTGTATATAGGCAGTAAGTGGATTTTAAGCCTAACATCCTCTCTGTTCACTGTTGTCTGGGACACTTGCATTCACACCATCCTGGAGCCTCATTATTTACACTCGTTGTTGTGTTAACATCCCTAGGAGCCCACACGGCGGCCCCTTCAGCCCTGCCCTGTGTGTGTTCTTTCAGGTGTGCACTGTGACAGCGTGTGTGCCGAGGGACGCTGGGGTCCTAACTGCTCGCTGCCCTGCTACTGTAAAAATGGGGCTTCTTGCTCTCCTGACGATGGCATCTGTGAATGTGCACCCGGATTCCGGGGCACCTCTTGTCAGAGAAGTAAGTGTCTCATGGGTGATGATTTCTGTCCCCCTTTCCTGGGAATTATGGGCAGAACAATCTCCGCTCTACCTTTTAGTTTCTAGTGACGTTTTGTAGCAGTCAAGGGCAGAGCAGTCCTTGAAGAACTGTCCTCAAATGACACTTCCCCAAGAACTTTATTCCTTTCAACCGCTAGGACTGACTTAACCCTTTCTTCCTGGTGATGATTTCATTACCTCATGGGCACCATCATCAGGATACCATCCTCATTTCTTCCTTGAAGTGTGCAAATGGTGTTCCAGAAATCCACTGACCTGTAAATATTTTATTCAGCAATTTGGCATCAGCCTCACCTCAATTACCAGAAGTTAACATCAGCCAAACCTTGAGGCAATCACACACCGCACTAGTAAGCTGAAAGTCAGTGCTGTGGGGAAAGCAGAATTGAAAGTTAAAAAGGGGAGCTGTGGACGCTGCTCTGTAGAAGCCTCGAATTAAGAAATGATCCGGAAGATTTTACTAAATCTTTGGGTAAATGTAATAAGAAAAGTTATTATACACTGTTGTAATTTCTCACATCAATTTCTTTTTCCATTAAAAGTTCAATGCAATCATTCTTTATCCCAAATAAAGTCGTTGGAAATATCCAAATACACAGCATTTTGTTTACTCACTGTCTTTAAACACAACCATCAGTCTATACTTTTTGTGAAGGAGAAAGATCTTTGAATTTTGAGCGTTTATCTTTTTTTTTTTTTTTTTTTTTTTTTTTGGTTTTTCGAGACAGGGTTTCTCTGTGTAGCTTTGCGCCTTTTCCTGGGACTCGCTTTGGAGACCAGGCTGGCCTCGAACTCACAGAGATCCACCTGGCTCTGCCTCCCGAGTGCTGGGATTAAAGGCGTGCGCCACCACCGCCCGGCTCCAATCATGGTTCTTAAAGAATAAAGGACCAACAAATGGCTTGGTATTTCTTAATTGAAACATTAATATTCAGAGTTTTGTTTTCCCCATTTTCTTATTCATTCAACAAATATCTTTGAGCTTCTGGTCTAGGCCTGGCCTTGAGCCAACCACAGGAGGACAGTGAGGTCTATCTGAGACATTGTCTTGTGCCAGTGAAATTTGGAGTTTTATAGCTTCTTTCCTTGTTAAAAGCTGCCCTTCTTGTTTCGTGCCTGAAAAATTCCCATTATCAACTTTTTTTTAAAGTTTTCTTATTCCTCCCTTTTAACTAGACCTCTGAGTGGAAACAGGAGATAAACCCAACTCAGAAAGGTAACTGTGAGTTTCCGTTCTATTTGCAGTCTGCTCCCCAGGTTTTTACGGGCATCGCTGTAGCCAGACATGCCCACAGTGTGTGCACAGCAGCGGCCCCTGCCACCACATCACAGGCCTATGTGACTGCTTGCCTGGCTTCACTGGAGCCCTGTGCAATGAAGGTAAGCACCCAAGCATCCTGGAGAGCCTTGGGGAGGATCAAGCTTCCTGAAGTCTGTTCTCAGACTTCCCCAAGACTACATGTCCCGCCATCAGCTCTAGGTAGTTCTGGAAATGACGAAAACATTGGAAGCAAACTGCCTTGTCATCAAGTTCCTTGGTTGTGTCTTATGGTTTCATTAGAAGTGTCTTACAGTTTCATGAAAAGTCAATGTGAGAAAGGATTTTCGACTCCCTCAGTGAGAAGCCACAAGTCAGATTTCTCCAAACACCACAGTTTCTTTTTGAGATGTCAGAATAAGGCCTTTGGTTTCATGTGTTTGTAAAGATGAGCCCATCTGGGGTTAGGGGATGTGCTCTCTCAAGTGGAGGCAGGCAGGCAGTGGGCAGCTGGGCATGGCCCTGAAATTTGTTTCCCCTCGTCCGGGGTTCTGTGAGGTGGTCTCTGACTCTAGTTGACTGAACTCCGGTTTGTTCACAGTGTGTCCCAGTGGCAGATTTGGGAAAAACTGTGCAGGCGTTTGCACCTGTACCAACAATGGCACCTGCAACCCCATCGACAGGTCCTGCCAGTGCTACCCAGGCTGGATTGGCAGCGACTGCTCTCAGCGTAAGTCGTGTTGGAGAACAACCGATCGATTTCCTGTGTTTTAGAATTGAATGATGAGAGTCTATGTGATCAGGAAAGAATATATGACCGTGATCATTTATTAGAAGTATTATAGTTTTTAAATTCAGAGCCCTGTATAATGACCTAGCAATATCTACCAATAAATTGATGTGACTCTTTGGGGAATACCTAAACTTGTAACGTTTTTTCTTATTTACTGCTCAGTGACTCTCCATCCATTGATTTTTTTTTTTTTTTTGACACAAGGCTCCATGTAGCAAAGACTGGCCTCAAACTCACTATGGAGTCTAAGTTGACCTTGAATGTCTGCTTTTTGCCTCCACATCCTGAATGCTGGGATGACAGGTGTGCACGGCCATATTTGGTTTTATGCAGTGCTGGGAACTGAAACCAGGGCTTCAGGGATGCTAGGCAAGCGGTCTACCAACTGAGCCACATCTCTATGTAGACAAGTCTCTGTTTATCTAAGACAAAAGCAGACGTGTTTAGAGATCTATCTTTTTGGCGTGTATTCATCAGAAGACGTCATTATGGAGCCATGAAGGAATAGAATCAAAATGATAGGGATCTTAGAAGCTTCCTGGGCTCATGGGCAGATTGACTACTTTCCTACACCTCACTCACATCTCCCCAGGTGCCTCTCATTCTGCTCTTCAGATGGGTGCAGCACGACCCTAAGAGGAGTTATGTTGATGGCTTTAGACTACCCATGACATGAAAAGAGGACAGTGACCATACAGCAGACTTTGAAAGGCTCAGTTAGTGCATTTCCACAAAGTATTCAGCTTTTGACCAAGGACAGCGTATGTCTGCCCTTCTGCTCTTCATTACAGCTTACATGACCCATAATCAGCTCATATCAAATCTGACATGGTACACGCATGATAGGTCAAGGAATGACTCTGATGCTACATGGTGGTTTGCAGGCCGATGAATTCAAACTATAGAGTTATCAATCTATAAATATTAAGGGGTGAGCAATTTTTTTTTGTTTGAATGATAGTTTTGTGTTCAGTCATTCAGGTTGTCCCCCATTTCTGAGCTAAGAAAGCCTTTGGTGAAGGAATGTTTATTGTTATAGATAATTTCATAGCATGCGTTTTAATCTTTTGAGGGGGTGGAACTTCAGAAGTAACTGCCATCTACTTGAATCTGTGCCTGGCAGGGCTCTGATTCAGGTTGGCAGAGGAGCAGGTTGTCGACTAGGTACTCAAAATGAACAGTGGGGCTCAGGAAGGAAAACAAAGACACGATGTCACTGCTGGAGCATGATTGGTATAATTTGCTCCTTTAACACGTATTCTTTATTCTGGAAGTTGGTCACTTCCTCATTTGGAGGAGGAATGTGCTGGAAGGAACAGAAATGGGAACAGCACTGTGAATGGAGACAATGGCATGGCCTGTCCCCATAATCACTCCAGAGGAAACTGATGTATTTGGCAAGCCTTGCCTCTCTTGGGGACCATTGGTTTCGCTGATCCCCTACGGGCCCATCTTAATATTTCTTCTTGGCTGATGATCAGCTAGTTTCAAAAGAGGAAAGTCCTTCACCATGCAAACAGAGACTCTGAAGACTAATGGAGTGCATTTAAAGGGGCAGGTATCCTTGGCAAAATGACTATCGGAAGCCTTGCCTCTATATTTACGTTTGGGAATGGAAAATTTGAGTGATCTTTATTTCCAATCTCTGATCACAATTGACATGGGGAGTAAAGCCTGCTGCAAGTGGCCAACTTGGAAAAATATGCTCTGGGCAGAAGACAGTTTATGAAGCTTATTAAGCATCATTGGCAGTAGCCTGTTTGGGGATGGCGAGATTACTCTGGTTTAAAGCTTGGGCTGTTGAATTATGAGGACTGGAGTTTGGATCCCAGTACCCTCAAAACAAACTGGGGGAATGTCCCATAAACACTTGTAACTCCACCCCAGAGCCCTCTTCTGATATCCATGTAGACACAGATGTGCATGCCTGCACACATATTACAATACACTCACACAGACACATAAACACAACTAAAGTAAGTAAACATAAAAATTAAAGAAATGGAATTAGGGAAATTGGGTGACAGAAAACAGAGCTGAACTTTTCTTTTTTTTTAGAAATGGGGTGTTGGGGGTAGAGAGTGCTATATGCAGCATCGGGTGGGCTGGACATTAGTTATCTTCATCCTTAGCCTTCAGAGTGAAGCCATGCTTACGTATCAAAGAGCAACTATCACTGTAAGCTGCATGACCTTGGACAAGGTCCTGTTCCCCACTATTGAGCCAAAAGTTCTTCATCTGTAATGCATGCCTTCTTAGAAAACCCATCCTAGCAGTCCTATGGACTATGAATGTCAGCTGTCATTTTTCTCTTGCTTTTTGGGTAAAATTGGCACATATGTTTATGGGAAATACTTTTCATTTTAAAACTACTTCAGGTTCATTTTTTTTATTGCTCCACATTCTCAATTAGATAATAAGTTCAAAATGATAAGTAGGCACCCTTTAAATATTTTCTTGAAGCTGCAGTATAAATAAAACTATTTGGGGGTGGGGGGAATCAAATTATTTTGCCCAGACTTGCTGTGGCCTTCAAATAGCTCTTCCACTGACAGTGACCACTGATGATTTAGTCATGTTGCCTGCTATTTCTTCCAATCAAAAATTTCTATGAATAAACTGATTCTTATAGCTGGTAACCTTAGCACATAATGTGAGATTCTAATGGCAACTCTGAAGCCTAGAGACCAGGACAAGATTGGAAAATCAAAGCCCTGAGCCCATGACCTAGGAGCCCCAAGGAAAATCAGAGCCCTGAGCCTGTGACCTAGGAGCCCTAAGGAGAATCAGAGCCCCAAACCCATGAACTAGGAGCCTCAAAGAAAATCAGAGCCCTGAGCCTGTGACCTAGGAGTCCCAAGGAAAATCAGAGCCCTGAGCCCATGACCTAGGAGCCCTGAAGAAAATCCCTCCTGAGCTGATCCTTACACAGTGTCACCTCCTAAGGGAGACTGGGTTTTAGGAGAAGCCCTCATCATTCTTGTCCTCCTCATCACATCTTATTTTTCCAGAGCTCTTCCCAGCACTGCTTTTCAGTTGACTGGTAGTTTTGCTACCTCGCAAAATAGAAGTGTTTAGAGAGCAGTTCGGACTCCCGTTTTGTTCTTTGTTCTTCCTTGGGTCCAGAACAGTGCTAGGTCTACAGTCGGTATCAACTGTGGTTTGTCTAACAATTGAATCTTTAAAGGAAGTCTTGCTCCCTCAAGTCCTTCTGAAGCTGTGTGTGTGTGTGTGTGTGTGTGTGTGTGTGTGTGTGTGAGCAATGTTGGTAGTTATTGTGACCAGCATTGTCTTGTGGGTTTAGCACAGCGTTCAGTCTATCAGTTAAATTGTGAGTGTATTGTCCGTATTAGCGATATTAACCTAACACACGGAAGGGAGTTGGGGGATGGCATGTTCTGGGTGGGGCTGACCTGGAGACTCCAACTCATCTCTCCACATTTGCTGTGTGTGGTTTTCAGCCTGCCCTCCTGCCCACTGGGGTCCGAACTGCATCCATACCTGCAACTGCCACAATGGAGCTTTCTGCAGCGCTTATGACGGGGAATGTAAATGCACGCCTGGCTGGACGGGGCTCTACTGCACGCAGAGTAAGCAAGGAACCTTCCCAGGTTCACCAAGGGGGTGGGGCATGCCCACCAAGGAAATATCCTCTGCTTGTGTGTCTCATGTTAGGTCAGTGAGGGCTCCTCCCAAAGTCACCCACTCAATGACCTCTAGATAGTGCCCTTTCTCTGAGTGTTTCAGAACACTTATATTCCAGATCTCCTTCAGCTAGCTCCACTGAGGTGGAGCAAGCGATGTGCGTAATTCATTTCTAATGTATAAGTGATTTCCCTTTTCTCTTTTTTACCAGACTGTATTTCTGTGCATGAAATCCTTTCATTTCTTCTGACTGTACAAGTGCGGGGATAATTGATGGGGATTAGGAAGTAGGTAGAGCTACCCACCTCACAGCTTAACTTACTGTGTGCCCACAGAGAAAATGAGGTTTACCTACAGGAATCAGCCAACTCCAAATGCCTGGCCCGCCTCCCACGGTGTCTGATTCAGTGTGTCTGGACTAGGACCTCTGAATGTGCATTTCTGTCCGTTGGTGATAACGTCAGCCCAGGATCATGTTTGAAAAAACATTCCTCTAGTTCTTATCATAGCCCATATCTCATACTGCCCTTTAATTTTCCCCACGTGTTTTTTTAGTATCATAACATGCAATGTGCAAGCATCCCCCAGATGCACACATCGTGGAGAAGTGCCCTACGGCTTCAGTCAAGGGAAGTGACAAGCCAGGAAGGCATTTGTTATGGCTATTACCAATAGTGGCATAACTTTACCACGTTGAGGGAAAAAGATGAGGTAGAAAGCAGGTAATTCCTATTAAGTGCTAACTTGTAAGTATAATAGAGAATAGCTGGAAGAAGACTTCTAGAAGTTTCTAGGAGGAGAGATGGCTATTGACCCAAGATTTGAAAGACAGAATCGGCAAGGGCAAATTTGAAAGCTATTCTCTAAAGATTATGCATCCATAAAGATGTCTGAACTCCTTATGGGGAAAAAAAAAAACAGTGAGGTCATTTATCATTCTAAAAAGCAGGGGAGACTTTAAACAGAGAACCCTTTTAAGTGGCCAAAGCATGACATAGTGGTACCTGCATGGGTCTGGTCTTACCATAGCCCTGCCTGCCACTTACTAGCTGTGTGGTGGGATACTCAAGGCTTAGTTCTTATCTGTAGCATAGGAAGACCCACCTCTGTATTTTCAGGCCACTAAAGAGCAAATGACCGAATGAAGGTTAAGGATCCAGTGCAGAGTGGGTGTCAAACAAATATAGGATATGGAGGATGTCATTACAAGCTGGCATCTGGGATCTGTGTGTCATTCCGGCTTCGGAAAATTTGAGCTTTCCTTAAATGGCAAAATAAAAGGCATGGGCAATATTTGGAAACAACTGAGGAATCTGCCTGGACTGAAGCTTTCATTGTGCCTAAAGCACCCTTGCAGAGCAGCTGCTGATGCATGTAAGCCGAGAGAGCGTGTGTGTGTGTGTGTGTGTGTGTGTGTGTGTGTGTGTGTGTGTGTGTTCTGCCCCAGGCTCCTGGTGGTGTAAGCCTTAGAAGCTGGTCAGCGGTGTGAAAACTTAAAGGCCTTTCCAAAGCACCCCTGAAACACAGTTGTTTTTTTTCCTTAAGCATTCTACCACATTTATTGGATAATGCTGACAACATGATTTAAGTTAAAAACAGATACAGTGGGCAGGACTAGTGGAAGAATTCGAGTCTTTTTGTACTAGAGGTAAAAGCATGCAGACAGCCTAAATACAAAGTACTCACTTCAGCCCAGGGAACTCAAATCCAGGATTCTAGAAACTGCGTGGAGATGGAAGGGAACCCCACACCCTTCATGGGCTCCAAGGAGCTTTGTAGGAAGACACCAGTGGTGGTTACGCTGACAGCTGGGAAACTCTCCTGCCTCCTGCTTGTACACTACAATCTCCTTGCGGGAGCCCAGCCTCGAGACCCCTGTGACAGCTGAGATGTGTGGGAAAGCCTTCACTCTTCCACAGTATCCGAAGTCCTTCCAGTTCCACCGCAAATGCACGCAGGCAGGAGCCCAGTTTCTCACAGGCAGCCTTGTGACTGCTACTGTCCTCCCTCCTCACACAGGATGCCCTCTGGGGTTTTATGGCAAGGACTGTGCACTGATATGCCAGTGTCAAAATGGAGCTGACTGCGATCATATCTCAGGGCAGTGTACCTGCCGCACAGGATTCATGGGACGGCACTGTGAGCAGAGTGAGTACGCTGCGTGGCGTCACGGGGCCCCTGGATCACCTTTCTCAAGTGCCCAGAGATGCTAATTGTTTGGGCAATGGTTAGCTACCGGCACAGTTGATTTCCCCCTCTCAAGACCTCCCTGCTAGAATCCTGCTGGATGTCTTTCCTCCAAATTCTGAGTGACTACCCAGCAATCTGAGTGGAAGTGGAGAAACTATAGGAATGAAAGCAAGCCCAACTTTTCGATTATGTTTTCCCTGGCTTTCCCTCCCTCTCTTATTTTTGGAACATGGTGGCTTGGAGGCTTAACAGAGATAGAGATGGCCAGTCTCCCTCCATGGCAGCAGTGAACCCAGACTCACATCGGAGGACAGAACACTGGTTAGGAGAAGTGCTGGGGCCTGGAGCCAGCTCCAGGAACTAGTGTGGGAATGAGTCCAGGCAAACGTTGCCACCCTTTGACGACGATTTTTACTCTTTCCACTAACAAATTGTCATCTGAATCTTAATCTTCAAGACAACACACTGCTGCCTTTACATTTTTTATTTTAGTCCCACTCAGGGAGAATAGACTGAAGGAATTATCCATCTTTGTTGTTTTAATTTCCACCCCCCACGAACGATGCCTCTGCTCACAAAGTTTCAAGAACGTTAGCCTTAAATGGAGTATGTAAGATGAGCATACCTTTCATTTCCTCTGTGACTTTTGTACAGTACTGAATACAATAAAGGCCAAAGCTGTGTGAGGCATAATCTTTCGTGCTAAAAGCCCTGAGGCAGGGCAAAATGAGAGATCGCCACTAACGAATGCATGTATTCTTGGGAAGGTGGCTCCAAAGGTGATTCGGTCTAGAAATGGTATGACCTGGACAGGTGGGTGGGTGGAATTGACATTCCTCCTCTCCATTCCAACTTTATAGCCCCGGGGCAGCTTAGAGGTCTCAGCCTTAAGTGCTAATGCATAACATGTCTATGTGGAACCTTCCTCCTGCAAATACAGCAAGAGCCACCTAGAGCCCGTTCAAGACAAAGACAGCACAATGTTAGCTTTGCATCACTGTTCCAGGTGATCATAAAACAGATACAATGCAGAGTCACAGAGAGTTGCATGTGTAGCAATCTCTATGTGTATAAATGCCTGCTAAACCTAGACCTAGAAATCAGCACAGGCTCTAAACAGATTTGCATGCAAATGCCAGGCAACCAGCTCAGGTCTTATTAAGAAAAACCTCTTCAGTGCTTCCATAATTTCTCTGAACATGGAATTAAAGTGATGAAAGTGTCTGTGTTTTTTAAGCTCGCTCCCAATGCTCCTTAAAAACAGGAATCCTGGTGGCCAGACCTGATAGCGATAGCACATCGCCCCCTGCTGTTCACTTTGCAAACAACATCTGTGTTGAAGATTTTCAGAGTGAAATCCCATCCCCCTACACTGTTCTTTTTAAATTATAATATATCGTAAGAATCGTACTGTGTTAGACTCTGAGACTATACTGGGTCATTCTATGTCAAGTGAAATGCTTACCTAGAATATAACTCAATCTGCTCCCAATTCAAGCTAATCCAAGTAAGAACGTGTCTTCAAGAGGGAACTCCAGAGCCTATATAAAATATGTGTATTCTCAAGAGATTATCTCTAGTTCTCAAGGGATTATCTCTAGTTCTCAAGGGATTATCTCTAGTTTGCACTTTTCAGTCAAGTTCCTTCTGACCCACAGATCTGACTGTACAAGTCACATCAGTTTTCTTTTCATGTTTTCATGGGTTCCATGAGGGTCCCACAGACCCTCTACCCATGCAGCAGAGCAGTGGGCATCCAGCAGGCAAATGTGTTAGGAGTTGAGCCATAGTGTTCACGGGCTCAGTCCTGGGCAGCAGGACTGTGAACCCCACCATGGCTCGAGGACCACCATTGAGCTTCCCATACCTCGGATGGCACAGGTCTGCCTAAGCAGGAACCCATGGAGAGGACCCACCACCTGATGCACAGAGCACACCGAAGAAGACAGCCTTGGTATGTATGGGCTCCCAAGACTTGGGAAACAGAGTGGTTTCATTTCCTCTCCAGAATGCCCCTCGGGAACATATGGCTATGGCTGTCGACAGATATGTGACTGTCTCAACAACTCCACCTGTGACCACATCACTGGCACCTGTTACTGTAGCCCCGGATGGAAAGGGGCACGCTGTGATCAAGGTAAAGTCCTGGTAAATAACAAGGACCGCCCCCTTGAGGGTGGCCACTGTGTACACTCGGTACTAAGTGCTTTTGCTTGTGTTGTATGTGTGGTCTCATAAAAACTCATATGGCCTAAGGGGTTATTTATGTGGTTGCTGGGTGGGAGTCTTACTTTGGCTGTCTATAATAGATAAGGAAACTGGCTCAAAGTTGGAGAAGTCAGACACTGTCCCCAAGGTCACACAGCTAGTTCTCAGAATGTCACAGCTTTGATGGCCTGCTTTTCTTATTCTAAAATTCATGAATTTCCTGGGATTTTTTTTTAGATTTGTTTAGGCATAACTGACATAGAAAACCACATACATTTAACTACAGTTTTCTAAAATCTGTATATATCCCTGGAATCCCTGAAGTAACCACCACAATCAAGATAATACCCATCACTCTGTTTTCTCGTGGCCTTCTCTGTCACCTCTTCACTAGTTTGCAGGAAAGCACTGCTCTTTCTGCCACCATTTACATTTTTCTAGAATTCCACGTGGAAAGAATCACATGGTACTCTTTTTATACCAGGTTTTGTCTAGTTACCATAAATATTTTGAAATTGAAAATGTGTTTTTAGGCAAATCAATAGATCACTTCTTTTGCTGCTGTGTAGTATTGCAGTGAATAGATATACCACACTCTGTGGACATCTGGATGGTTTTCAGAGTCTGGCTATTCCTAAGCCTGCTGTGAATAATGAATGCCTGTCTTCACATGGCACATGCTTTCATTTCTTCTGGGTTAAACACTCCAGAGGAGAGTGACTGAACTGGACAGCAGCATTATATTTAACTTTTAAAGAAATGTACATCTATGTTGCTTTAGCTAGGGAATGTATCATAATCATCTGGAATTATTTGTCAAATATATTTTTCATGGAAGCACTTGGATAGTTCTGTCTAGAGCAGAGGGTCCTTTGAGAATGTTCTTCTGATGGTTCTGAGCATGACTTCCACCAGGAAATTTGAGTTTAATGAGTAAAGGTCCAAGTATTGTTACCAGGAACTATCAAGAAAAATCTTTCTGCTATTCAAAATAGTTTTTCAGAGGACGGTATCTCTAGCAGTACAAGGAGCCTTGGACTGGGCTTATATTGGAGCTGTGCTTGTTTAGAAGGCAGATCATTCTTAAAAAATGCTCAGGATAAGTGAAAAGATTGGGTTAGACAGGAGGCATTTAGGATTTATTCCTGTGTAAGGTCAGTACTAGATAATACATAAAACAAACCAAAAATTAGATAAATCATTATCCAAGCCTAATTGCCAGTTTGTGTTTTATCTGAAATACACGAGTAGCTCTTAACCCCAGTCCTGAATTTCAGGGTTCACACTCTGTCTCCTGGGAGCTCAGAGTCAGAAAGGGAGAAGGAAGAATGTCTGTCTTTCCCCTTCTCTGTTTCCAAGTTAATGTCTCGTGGCATGAAAATACCCAGGCATTAGGCCAGTGGGAGTGTTCATGTTTTGTTTTATTTTAAATAGAGACCAAACCTTCATGTGGCCCGTCATCACCCACACTCAGCTTGTTTCCCCCTTCTCCTAGCTGGTGTCATCATTGTGGGCAATCTGAACAGCTTAAGCCGGACCAGCACTGCCCTGCCCGCTGATTCCTATCAGATCGGCGCCATTGCGGGCATCATCATCCTTGTTCTCGTTGTGCTCTTCCTGCTGGCACTGTTCATTATCTACAGACACAAGCAGAAGAGGAAGGAGTCCAGCATGCCAGCGGTGACCTACACCCCCGCCATGAGGGTCATCAACGCAGATTATACCATTGCAGGTAGGGCTGTAGTGCGCGGAGGCATGCCCTTCCTTGGAAATTCAGGCTTCGCCTGCTTCTTTGGCATTTGGTGTTTGGTTGTGGGTCCATTGTATCTGGCAGTTTTCTATGAGGTGACCACACCTTTGGAAGAGGTACCTGTACCTAGAGATGTGGTTTACGCTTCAGCAGTAGTAAAACTATCACTTTCATTTTTTTCAGAGGTTTTTGAAAAAGATTGTGTGTGTGTGTGTGTGTGTGTGTGTGTGTGTGTGTGTGTGTGTGTGTGTGTGTGTTCAGGTGCCTGTGGAAGCCAGAAGAAGTAGTCAGATCCCCAGCGGAGCTGGAGTTAACAGATGGTTGTGAGCTGCCCAACATGGGTGCTTGGAATCTTGGAATTGAACCTGTGGAAGAGCAGCAAGCCATCTTAACCACTGAGCCACCTTTCTAGCCCTTCTGTGAGGATTTTTAAATTGGGGTCAATGAATGGTTGCTTTATAGCTAGGCAATTTCATTTGTGGATAGAATCTGCTGAACAGCCAATCCCAAATTCTGTCCTCTGTGAATGGGGAGGAGAAAAAGAGAGAGAGAGAGCGAGGTCTCTGGCGTGACTGCTTCCCCTGGCATCCTCCATCCTGCCCGTATCAGTAACTGTAGATAGCCAAGTTATAAAGGAGACAAGCCCGAGGTATTAGCAAGAACCAAGGCTGTCCGTTATAAAACCTCCGTTGGATCCATTCAACCATCAAAAGGAGTAAACTCTTAAACTGGGGAAGTTAAAATTCTTACTCAGTCTTGAGCAGTTACTGAAGGCCCTGCCTGTATGCTTATAAATATTGTGATTCTGGGGGAATATGCAAAATAGGCAATTTACATAAGAGTATATTTTCAGTGCAGAATTATTGTGTCAAGAAATCGCGTGTGTTTAAAGAAGCAAATGGGTGTAGCTGTTGTAGTTTCGGATGATGCTGTATCTGTCTTACAGGCTCCGAAGCTAAGAGCAGTCATCTGTGGATGCATTCATAATTTCCAGAGAGGCAGTAGCTGGTGCCTGCTCTTCTCGGGGCTTTGATGAGTAGGGTGGGTAGGAGAGGAAAACATCTGTACTATCGTCTTGGTTTAACCACTTCCTCTCTTTTTGCAGAAACCCTGCCTCACAGCAATGGTGGAAATGCCAACAGCCACTACTTCACCAATCCCAGTTACCACACACTTAGCCAGTGTGCCACATCCCCTCATGTCAATAACAGGGACAGGATGACCATTGCCAAGGTGAGGGGAAAAATGTCTCAAGAATCAGAAAGTGGGGAGAGGAGAGAGACAAGGAACACACATTCATGAGGGCTGCAGCTTGCCACGGCTGCTCTAGCTATTTCGTGCATCTTGTGCACTTGATTCTTCCTAAACTATCCTTTGAGTGTGTCTAAGCATCTCCAGGGAACTCACCAGGGGCTTAGAATGGCTTCCGGTCTCTTCCACTGCTGCCGTGTGCATGAAGTTTTCTCTGTTAACAGTCCTCACTGTGTTCCTAATTTTACATGAGATTAAAACTGTGTCTCGTGCTGATGCTAATGAAAACATGAATTCCTATGGGGAAATCACCAGGTTTATCTTTTCTGACGACTTATATTTCAGTGTCCTCCCCAGGATGCTCTGAGTTCCAAACTCACCTTCCCACTGTGCCCACCTCTGCCCCCAGTCTCCATTGTCTGGCTTACTACTGTCCAGCTCTCTGTTAGGGAAAGAAGAATAGAACAAAAGAGGGGGCAGGGATTGAAGTTAATTAATCCTCTGTCATTATGGACACTGCTGGTTTTTCATAGTGGCACCTGAGAGTTCAATAGTACTTCACATTGCCCAGATACCATAGTCATCATCCCACCCCGTCTCGTACAGGTTCTCACGCTCATGTTTATGCCTACCAGCACTGCCAAGGCACTGGGGACCCCATGGCATCATGGAGACACTGATAGAAATTAGACCCACAATTTTTTTTCTTCAATTTAAAATTCACCATTTATAATTTGTGGGGGGCCTGAACCTATGTCTCTGTTCAGGGCACCATCTGTGGGAGGCCTGCTCCCACCTTTTAAGAGGGTTCCTATGAGGAGGAGAGAGGAATAAGAAATATTAGGTAGAAGGATAGGCCTAGCCGGTGAGAAGAAAGACAGAAACACAGGTTAGCTTCGGGAGGACCTGCATCAAAACCCAACGGCCACAAACTTTATTCAAAAGAGCTTTTTATAACAATGCCAAGGGGCAAGGCAAAAGACCTCCCCCTTGCTAGATACAGCCAAGTGTGGACCCTTCCAAACACCTGCGAATCACACCCGTGGTCATCCCCTCATACAGTCCTGCTGGGTAAAGCAAGCTCAGATCTCACTAGGAAACCTCTGTGGGCTCCCACAATAATTCAAATGAAGTCTAATTGGTAAAAGGTGACAGTGTGAGATGAAGCCCTTCAGGTAGTGGGGACTGAGGGATGTGCACTCAGCATGCCAGGAATGGATCACCTCACCTCTTTTTCACCTCCCCTCAAGGGGACGTCTTGCGATCAACCCCAAAATTGCTTTCTCCCAGCGTGGTCTCCTCTTAAATCTTGTTTTTTTTTTCATAGTCGAAAAACAATCAGCTCTTTGTGAATCTTAAAAATGTGAATCCGGGGAAGAGAGGTGCTTTGGTGGACTGCACTGGGACTCTACCAGCCGACTGGAAGCAAGGTGGCTACCTCAATGAGCTTGGTGAGGCCCACAAGTGCATGCACATTCTTGATAATCTAAGCACTCATTCTGCTTCGAGCGTGTAACCATCCACCAGAAACACACACCCAATCCAAATAACGGAATTATGTCTAACACCTCTACAGGGCTTACTATTAGCCTTAATGTCTTATTTGTTCAATGAACACTGATTGAGTTATTATCTGGCTCCAGAATCAACAGACAAGCATCTCTGCCTGCTAGTAGCTTCATCCACATTAACTCAGTTCTCACGAGAACTTTGATAGGTAGTCCTCAGCTCCATGTGACAGTTAAACGAATGAGCCATAAAAAACTGGAGGAGTTCTGTATGGCCCAGTAACATGTTTTTAAAATCTGTTAGAACTGGCCTTTGAACCCTGTAGCACAAATCTTAACAGGTCTTATTAATAAAAATAAACTTGAAGCTGGGTATTGGGGTAAATGCTGGAAGATCAGAGAAGCAGAACAAGCCACAGCCACCTCACCTTGCCAGTTCCTCAGCTGATCCTGTTTCCTCAGACTGGAAGCCTCTGAGTCCTCATCCAGAATGAATCTCAGCTGAACTGTTGCTCAAAAGCCTAAAAGCTTAACCAGGCTCTAGTTCCTCATCCTCATGCCTTAAATACCATTCTGCTTTCTGCCATCACTTCCTGGGATTAAAGGTGTGAGTAACCATGCCTGGCTGTTTCCAGTGTGGCCTTGAACTCAGAGATCCAGACTGATCTCTGCCTCTGGAATGCTAGGATTAGAGGCGTGTATGCCACCATTTTCTGGCCTCTATATCTAGTGGCTGTTCTGTTCTCTGACCCCAGATAAGTTTATTAGGGTGCACAATATTTTGGGGAACACAATATCACCATAGAACCCTGTCAACTTTTGCCATGGTGGAGGATCCGCTTTGTTCCCTCTTACTATTGAATACCACATTCAACATCTCTCCCCCTTTTTACGTGTGGAAACAGTCATGATATTAGTGGTCCTCAAGCCTTTTGCGAACAGGATGGATCTATATTCTCAAATACTATTGAATACCTGAAAGGGCCCCCTGCTGATGTAGACTCTGTCTACTTGATAGTTACTATATTGCAAATTAAAAATTAAGAAACTTAAAAATAATTATTTTAGCTAATTTGTAATAATAATCTCATTTCATAGCACTAAGAGTATATTATAAAACTGCATTCTCCTTCCTCCCACCCCTGCCTTAAGAAGGCAGGGCTCGGCCTTATGGATTTATTTCCTGTCTGGCTTAAGAGCAAAAAGCCAAATTATCACGTTTGCGTTGCAACCCGTCAGTCAACTGTGGAGCTCATACTGTAGAGCTCCAGGGAAAGGCTGTTCTACACTTGAAAGAGAACTAAAATGGCAGACCAGTAATACCATCTTACTATGAAATCGTTTCAATTTTGAGACCCTCCTGATCAGGAATTGTGGGTGCCAGCTTCTAGGATACACCACCCAGCACACGGTGCAGTTTGCTCGTTAGTTTGAGGAAGATTAACAATCCAGTAATGAACATGCATGCACTGCCTTTGTACTGGGTTCGTTCTGTTGCTGTGATAAAAAACCTTTAGCCAGAAGCCATTTAGAGGAGGACAGGGTTTATTTCATCTTACACATCCAGGACACAATCCGTTAGAGAAGTCAGGGCAGGAACCTGACGCAGAAGCCATGGAGGATGCTCCCCCACCCTCGCTTGCCCTCCATTCTCCTCTCTTCCTTCCCCCTTTCTCTCCCTCTCCCCACATCACCATTCTCTGCTTTTAACTAAGTTCTTAACATCTCTTTGAGAGACTAAAAATAAAAGAGTCCTGCAATGCTTACAGCAGGACTGATGCTGATGTTGTGATGATAACTTAAGTGTTACAGTAATTGAAACTTCATTCCTTTATATGGTGCTTCAAAGTCTACAAGGCGCGCGTGTGTGCATGCGTGCGTGTGTCTTCTATTTCACTTAATGGTGAGAATAGCTGTGTAAGGCTAGAGTGCAGGTTTTGGAGAAGAGAAAACTGACACTTAGCTCTAAGTCCTAAAGTTGTGCACCGAGGGAGTGATGGAGCTACGTGCTTTGGCTCCTGCGTGCTGCATTCCTCTTCCCCTGATGGCTCCAGTGCCAGCCTTGTTTCCTGTTCAGCACTAAATGTGTAATGTAGCATTTACATCACATAAAAGGGACTAGAGGGGCCTTCCTGTCTCCTCGGGAATGCGAATGCCATGGATTGGTGATTCCAGTCCGATGCTCTGTCGAAGGGGAATGAAACTAAATTCATTGGTTTCAGTGTTTACATGTTCTCACTGCCAACAGATTTCATTTTTCCCAGGGTGAGCAGGGCTATTTATTCCAAACCAACCCCCATCTCCATGATGTCCAGATATTTGAGAACAAGACAACTACTTGTTTTGTCTAGGTAGATAAATGCCCCCCCCCAAAAAAAACCTGGAAAAGTCAACAATTTCAAATAAAAGTTAATAAAAAAATTGTCAAGATCCAACATTGATAAAGTGTTAAGTCAACATACTTATAATGGAGATGATGCTATAACTGAACACTAGTTGCTGAGAAAACGGTGTGAAAACCATCAGACCCTTGAAGGAGCTGTTAGAGTGTGAAAGGTCTAGCCTTGGGTACATCCTTCCTGTTATTTAGCTTGATTCAGGTTTGCCGGTTCCTCTCTGCTTGTCCCTTTGTTCCTACATAAGTTCCTCAGCCTTTTCCAAAGCCCTGCAAACAAGCAGGTGGATGATGAGGTGAGTGTGTCCATACGTACTGCCCACTTGGGTCCAACCCTGGCCATGACTGATGTGGTATAAAGATTATTGAGCAGAGCTGTGGTGGCTCACTTTGGAGCAATCATCTGCTTTGATTTGAGATGTGGGGCATGTTTCCTTTTACTTTCAGTCCTCATGGGCTGGTTCTCCCTTCCTCATTACAGGTGCATTCGGACTTGACAGAAGTTACATGGGAAAGTCCTTAAAAGGTACGGTGTAAGTCTGAAGAAGTATCTCAGAGACTGGAGTAATTTTTAAAACAAGCAAACATGGAATCGCCAAGATGACCTAGAATTTTCCATGTGACAAGTCACTGTACTAAGACGCCAACATGTTTGATGGGCATGGAGAGAATGACTATAGGCACATCTGTTTTGGGGGGCAAATGTTCCAGTTTTCTGAGGGGATACTCCCATTTTCTTGAAATGAAACAATGTCTGGGGAAAGAGAAATGTGGCCTGGGAAATAGCTGGAAATAAGAAGGGATCAGTGTGGTCATTTGATGATTAACACCGGCCCTTCACAATGACTTTGAGCAATAAGCTATCCAGTACTGAGGAGTTTCCATGGTACAAATGCCCCTCTTTCTACGATATTAGAAATATCCTGTGTTTCTGGGGCCATCAGCTCCTGGTTTATTGATTTAAAGGCTTTAATTAGTAAATGTTCTCATAGTATCAGAACAGAATTAATTGTATTTGAATGTGATCATCGAAATGAAATCAGACCCTTGGCATTTTTCTTGGTTATCCCTTTAGAGGGGAGCTAAAATTACTTTACAGATGGGCAATTTCATAGCAAATTGTCTTCAAAATGAGTAGAGAGTGCACATTGTTTTCAGCACATACTGTTAGAGAAACCTACCCATAAAGAAAAATAACTAATCTGCCCAAGGAAATTATCACCAAGAAATGATGTTGCCCATGAACTGCACTTATTCCTTTCCTTTCGTCTCTCTTGTCAGATCTAGGAAAGAACTCTGACTATAACTCCAGTAACTGTTCCCTAAGCAGCTCTGAAAACCCATATGCCACGATTAAAGACCCACCTGCACTCTTGCCTAAAAGCTCTGAGTGTGGCTATGTGGAGATGAAGTCACCAGTACGGAGAGACTCCCCCTACGCAGAGATCAATAACTCAACGTCAGCCAACAGGAATGTCTATGAAGTTGGTGAGTTCTCTATCCACATAAAGAACCTTAGCACAAGACCATTTGAAACAATTCTAAGTAGGCCCCTATTCTGTATGTGGTTGTGTTTTTTTTTTTTTTTTTTTGGTTTTTCGAGACAGGGTTTCTCTGTGTAGCTTTGCGCCTTTCCTGGGACTCACTTGGTAGCCCAGGCTGGCCTCGAACTCACAGAGATCCGCCTGGCTCTGCCTCCCGAGTGCTGGGATTAAAGGCGTGCGCCACCACCGCCCGGCCTGTGGTTGTGTTTTACAGAGATCGTATTAATTGATGTTAAATGAATTTGTCAGGAAAACAACATTTAGCAAATTAAAAATAATTGCCCTCATCTCCCACACGACCATCATCTTTTGTTTTATAACCATAATAAATATTTCAGCACACATGTGGAGGAGCATATGTATCATATTAGTTAATACAGCAGGTACGTCAAAACAGATGACCCAAGTGGACCAAACAGGTGGCTCCATTTCCTGGCGGTATCCGTGACATTCACTTAATACTTTTGGCAGAATTGGACCATTTTTATTTTAAACTTATTTAATATGTCAGATGTATTCTCATATGAATCTGATATGAATTTGCAGTAATTAAATATAAAATGACACTTATTTTGAGTGCCTTCTGTGAATGCCATTTGGGAAAAGGCAGAACACACTGCAGCCAATGTTGACTAGATAGTAGGACTATATCTTTTAGTCTCTCTGTCTATATTTATTGTATAAAAATGTCTTCTTAATGGAGAAACCATAGTGAACTTATTTCTTTATTTATAGTCGGTGATAGCATCCCCCAAGTGTTCTTTGAGGGCACCACACTAAGATGAGAACTCTGCTCAGTGTTTAAGGCTGTAAACATGTTGAGTATTTCCATAAATTGAGGTAACCTCTAAGAACACTTTCACCTGTAGAGTCAGGGTCTTGGACTAGGTTATTCTCAAGGTGTTTTGAGACAGTGATTCATATTCATGGTTTCTGCACATCTTCTTGACTTCTTCACCCTTTTCTCTGAACACTATTTCTGGGTGCCAGTTGGTTGAAAAACTATAGAGTTCTCTTCCCGGTAAGATTATGAAAGATATTGGTTTTTTTTTCAAACTGTTTCCCTAGATTTTTATATAGTACTTCCTTTGTGTTTTATATTTGAAAGAAATAACATCATCCTTTAAAAATTTTCTCTTGCTGATAATTTTTTGCTGTTGTTGCTGGTTATTACAGAACCTACAGTGAGTGTTGTCCAAGGAGTATTCAGCAATAATGGTCATCTCACCCAAGATCCATATGACCTTCCAAAGAACAGTCACATCCCTTGCCATTATGACCTGCTGCCAGTGAGGGACAGTTCATCTTCCCCTAAGGGAGAGGATGGCGGTGGCGGCAGCAACAGCAGCAGCAGCAGTACCAGCACCAGCACCAGCACCAGCACCAGCAGCAGCACCAGCAGCGAATGACGTCAAAGAACTACTGGGTGAGCAATGGAACTCTTTCCATGCCCGCTGTCCGGGTCTCCATCTTCCAGCTGACGCTGCAGATGAAGAGAACCAATCCAATAAGCAGCTGTTGGACACGTACCAGAAAGCTCCCAGCTGGGGCTGACACCCATCTCGGTGTGTTGTAAACAGGTGGTGTGGAAGGAGAGAGCTTCACGATTTCTCATTGCTGTTAGGTTAGAAACGGCAGTACCAGTGACTTGCTCTAAGACGTTGGCTGATGGGGTGAGCTTGGCAGAACCTTTCAGAGACACAGACTTGAGGGGACGCTGTAATTATCCCCTGGGAAATTAAAATCTATTTGTTGTCCTTAGCATCACAGAGACACCCCTAGGATTGTTCAGGTTACCACACATTTACTTAATGAAGATGGGAATTACTAAGCATGTAGAAGACAAGGAATATAGTCCTGAGTCCTTCTTGCATAATTTTTTTTCCATTTGGATTCGGGATTGTAGGGATTGTATGAACATTGGAGGAAGCAGCCTGTCGGGTAGTAGGATTGCATCAACTTCGAATAAACGCTAGCAATGGGGGCAAATCTAAATACAAAATTTTTGTTTATAGAATGAGAAATGTACAATTAAAATTATTTTAGATATAGTATAAGTATTGCAGAAATCAATACATACATGTGGTATTTCTGTTTGACCTATGGCCCATGTTAGATTCACAGCATCATTCTAATCCCTGATTCCATCACGCCTATTTACCCTTCAGATTCATAACTTCTCAGTTATTCATAAATACAAAGACGCAATCGTTTTATTTTTGATTGAGTGAATGTGTGATGAGTGCAAAGGGTGTACATTTAAGGGTAAGATTCTTGGGTATGGTAAACCTTTAGTAGTACATGCTGTAATATAGACTTAGAGGAATGAGTTTACCTTAATTTTTCTCCTAGAAGTGACAGAGATATTTTTGTGTGTATTTGGGAAAAGGGCACTTTCCTTATTAATTGTTGATTTAGAGAAACTATGCTTAAGCTGGCCTTTTGCATTGCTAATGTGTCATGCACCCATTCCTCTTCAGTTTGTGTTTTCATTAAGTCGTTTATTCTATGTTTTGTAGTGTTTGGATTGTTAATGCAAGAATATGATATGGCCATTGTTTGCTACATCATTACCATTCATCAGTTGCTTGATAAAAATGCCTTTTTTTTGGAGGGAGGAAATGAAAATACACAATTTGAACCTATTAAATTGGTCATTACTAAAATAGTTTAGCAGCCATAGATGTGTAGCTGACCACTGAAATGGAAATTTCTAGAGTCCACAATGGAGCTCTTTTTTTCTGGTGTTAGTTCCCTGAGTCTTGATTAAACTCAGGAAGGAGGAGCAGTGGATACTACAGGCAATTTTACTGAAGACTACCATCATGGTTATCCATAACTGAGCATCTAAACTGGGATACTTCTAACAGGAAATGAGGGCATTACTAATAATCATCCTGCATTGGGTTTAAATATGGAGTGTTCCCAGGAAACTAGAACAGAGAATTGGCCAGTGTACACTATTGCAGATACATCTTTTCCCAAGGCTTTTATCCCATGAGAATGCCAAAGTGACACAAGAAAGCATCGCTAAACATGAGCATGCAGAGGAGTGGAAAGGCTGTGAGGGAATGCAGCATCATAACAGAATGCAGCAGTCGTTGATGTTTTAAAGATTTGAAACCATGCATGATATTCTGTTGCAGTCCATTTATAATTGTCTGCTACACACCCATCTACTAGTCGTAGCCAGAAAGTGTTGTCCTAGTCAGCCTTTGAGGTGGAATATCTAGTCATTTTGCATTTTACACCTGTGCCTGCCATGATGGGTTAATTTGGTCAGGTGGCTAATTCTGTAAGCTCACTTAGGACAATTGCTCTTTCATTATCTGGACCATATTTAGAAACAATTGATTTTTTTCCCAGTGGTTAAGCACTGGCTGATCCCTCGGGAACAAACGTCAGACAGACACATGGGTTAGCAGCCACAGGAGCTTCCTGGTTAAAAAACACAAAACAAAACATTGAGCACTCGCCCTTTTTCTCCTTAAATATTATCTCTTTTGAGCATGATGGTTAAGTTTGAGGTCTCCTGTTACTCTCTGGAGCTAGGTTTAAAAAAAAAAAAAAAGCTGTCTTTTCTCACTCTACCATTTGGAAAAAAAAAGAAAGAAAGCTTTGTGTGCAAAAGTGAGAGGGACTTCCATGGAAAACCTGCAGAGCAGATGAAGACTCCATGGCCATCGTAGGAAGTGGGGATGACATACAGTTAGCTACCCTGGAAAGCCCTGCCAATACCCATGTTTGAACACAAGCTGCTGTGTTCAAACAGTCCTGAACCAGTGTCCGAGGCAGAGCTTACCTAGCAGTTTACCTGAGACTTTTCCAAAGTCAGACCACGTCACAATTCAGCCTATAAAATCCCATGTTGTCTTTGGAGAGAAAGCAGAGTTGTCTAGATATTTTGCTGTCATTTCTCTCCAGTATCCTGTGACAGGAAAAAAAAAAAAAAAAGAGCACTGAATGAGTTCGGTGATGCCTTGCGAGAGACATCCATATGAGAATGTGATCCCAGCTGCTACTCTTTCCCTAGAATAGATATTTTAAAATTGTTATCATTTACTATATTTGTGCAGCATTATATCCGAACTTGCCCAAATGATAACACATATACTTGCTTTCATTAGGAGACTATTGATACCTGTGGTTAATTGTATGATAAGGAAATTTTCATAATTATTCAATGTTAGACACCAGCCCCTCCTCATAGAGTACTAGTAGCAGACAGAATTCAATGGGTTTAGCAATGTTTTTGTTGGTATTGACCAAGTACAGAAAAATTGACCTTAGAATTTTTTAACCGAGCAGCATAGAGTGTCACAGCCAAATCTATTAGGATAATGACTGCTGACTGTAAGAAATGTAGACTACTTTATGGAAATACAGTCATTTGGACCTCAGTGGGGCATAACAGTGGTCAGTCTTAGGGAACTTTTCAACCTAATATAAGTTGAGGTCAAACAAAAGCATCATATACCATTGATAATTCACATTGATATTAGAAGCCTACAGTTCAAGTAAGACAAAAATCATAAAAAGTAATTTAGGGGTTATGGTTTTAAAATAATGAATTTTTCATCTCTGGGTGACATGTCCTTATTATTCCAATGAACCATTTAAGGGCTATTTTGATTTTAAAGTCTTAATGCCATGGACATGTCCAGAGGCTTGGTGTAGGGTGGTTGTTTATGAAACATGGGATGATACACAGCAAGCTGCCCCATAGAGTCCTGTTCATTATTTTGTCTCAGCTTTGTGTTGATATGACCAAATTGCAATATATCTATATATATTTTAAAAGGAAAAAATTCAGACTTCAGTATGGTTTACTTGGTAATAGCAAACAAAATTAATGTTTTGAGTGTTAAACTATCTCTCTTTTCCAAAGATGACAAACCCTTCTCAGCATTAGTTACATTGTCATTTATACCGCCAAGTAGGTTTGTAAATGAATGCAATAAACTTTCTGATTAAAAAAAAAAGCTCTAAAGCAGTATTTATTTCTTTATGTGACTCTGTTGACCAATGAGAGAAAGATGCATGATACTACTAGAAAATTAACATTTTGTCATGCATGGCTCCGTAGTACTTTAGCTATACGTTAAGAAGCAGTAGCACTTATATTTAATTGCTAATGTGTATGCTTTTCCTTTAGAACAGCAGTTCTCAACCTTTCTAGTGCTGCGACCCTTTAACATAGTTCCTCGTGTGGTGATGACTCCCAAACCATGAAATTATTTTCATTGATACTTCAAAACTGTAATTTTGCTACTGTTATGAATTGTAATATGAATAATCTTTGGAGATAGAGGGTTGCTAAAGGGATTGAGAACTGCTGCTTTAGATGGTTATGTTTGTTTGTTTCCAAGACTGTATTTTATGTATGCCAGGGTGGCTGAGGATGATCTGAACTTTGGACATTTCTGCCTCTATCTCCTGAGGGCTGAGATTAGAGGCAT